>NW_027514368.1:332500-932500 GCF_048772815.1 Callospermophilus lateralis | reverse complement strand
ATCTTTGACATGGTCGTTGCACCCCAAGTTATTATAACATTGCACTGGGATCGGCAAGTCTTTCCTCGTTATTCTCTTAGTGTTGGAAAGCCCTTGCACTCTGCCGGTCTTGGTGCCATTGCACGCAGGTGGGTTTCCACACTAATTCTTCTCTATCGCCTTAAAGTCCGTGCCTTTCTTTCAGGGTGATGTCAACTCGTTTGTCGTTGTGTACAGCCACAGTTCAGCCTCAGCTGTCCCCCTTCGTCCACCTTCATCACGATACAGGATGCGAGGCAAGGCACTGCACTTGAGTGATCCTTGAAGTGGACCTCAAGGAGAGCATGTCCTATTGCATGCGGGTTTGATGTCCACGCCCCGCCCCACGAAAAAAGGCGTCTGCTGATATGGCTTCGGATCTGGGGAAGGGCCCTCCTTAGGTCTGAGCCATACTATGCAGCCACTTCTGCACAGTGGGATAGGACCTCTACTCTCGCCTGCATTGTTTTCAGAAAACAGAAGGGGGGAACTGTGGTGAGCCGCTTCTGCAGATTATGGTCGCCATTGCAGGATGGTGCTGGCTCCACTGTGGTCTGTGACAAACAACTCCTTGTTTGGGAGAGTTGTTGCATGGTTTTTCAGCACCCTATGAGAAAGTTCCACGTGGCAGCTTCGCATTGGGGCTTGGGATGCTTTATTAAGGCTGGGAGGGGCATCCGACAAGGAATTAGAAGAAATATCAAGGGCCTGAATAAACTGCTGAAAGAAGATTCCTGAGTTGCGTCTTCCTTGCGGGCAAGGGGTCGCGACATCACGGCAACAGAAGAATAGGTAAACAAAAGGCCCAAAGCAGGGTTTCTCCACTGAGACTTTCCTGGTCACACTGATAATTGAGTTTTCTGAGATGTTCCCATTCCCTTCAGCTATCCAGTACATGGCCATGTCACAGAGTTTGGAGGTGGTACATATCTTGGACACAAAACCATGATCTTATTCTTGAGATTAGCTAGATTTCAGGAAGAATACCAGAACTTAGGATGGTAGTATGTGTTGCCCATCCACAAGGCAAGCCGCAGACCATTCATAAATTGGGCAGGTTGAATGTTGGGAAGCTTTCTACTAGACAGGACACATCTATCGATGCATTCTCTTTTCTAATGTCTACAACCACGGACTCAGTGGGATACACAGACATTGAAGCACTCGCCTTGTGAAATGACTTACTAGAAACAATTCACAGCAAACCAAACAATCAAACTTTCCTACCTATTCTCAGAACATGAGACAAAACCACAGACCCACACGCACACCCACAACCACACAGACCCCCAAGTAGGTCTGTGACTATCCAGAGTGTCCTCTGACTGGTGAGCCATAATATATTGCCCCATAAGGGGCTGTCCTGTCTCAGATCTAGTCTCCATGGCCAACTCTGTGATGCTGTCAGGAGCCAGCAGTGAGCCAATACCTGATTTCTCAGGAAAGGCCCCTCTTCAGACCTTCCTGGGATTGGGCCATCCTCACATCAGTAGGTACCAAGAAAGACTGACTCTGTCCTTGGTAAATCCAAACAAGTTTGACCACTGGGACTTGGACTGGGACTGGCTCTGGGTGCCTGGCTTTTTGGATCCTAAGTTCAGAGAGTTCCATAACAAAGGAAGTGAGGTAAGGTCACTTCCCTCAGTAACTGAATGAGGTCAGTACATTGGCAACCACTTTGTCCTAACAGTTGCTTCCAGATTCTGATGAGATGGAGGCTGCACCTACTTCTGTGACATTTTAACAATTTAGAATGGTATGTCAACCATAGGCACCCGGGAACAGCTCTCCACACAGGCCTTGTTTTGTCCATCTTCTCTACATTAAGAGGGGAGAGGATAATTCAGATACATCCTTTCGTCCTGACCGGGTTGTTTGCCATGGAAGATGACTTTTGCTCTCTAAGGTCCTTCATTGCTGCCTACATCTTCTCAAAAGATTATTTCTGCATGGACTTTTGAAGTTCTCAGCTGGTGGAGGATCCCCTACCTTCCTGTATTGAAAGACCAACTGTGTCCCTGCTCTTCTGTAAAGTGAGATTGAGGGAACAGTGTATGGTTAGGGTTAATAGCGTGTTCGATTTGGGTTAGGAATCATTCTGCTATATGAATAATGGTATTGGGAACCTGTGATATTTATAAGAATATAGACGTGAAATACATGCATGAGATCAGAGACCTAGGAAAGATTTGAAGCCCAGAAATGCATTGTACCCTTGATTGGTATACTTAGCTTGAATTATGTTATCCACCAAGGTCTCAGATAAATCGATATACAATGGCATAGGACCGTGTACCTCGGGTGATTGAATGTAGAAGGGAACATCCAGTCAAAAAGGGATAGTCCGTACGATTAGGAAGATACTCAGTATGTTTAGGAAGAATAGTGAGTCTAGGAGTTGGACCAAAAGTTCTTTTGCAATAGGGTTTCGGTTTGAGAATGTAAATGTCAGCACATGTGAAGGGACAGTCACAATGATGAACTGAGGAAAATATGTAGGAAAGCAGATATCAATAGGGACCTTAGGTAATCAGGCAAAGTATAAGGTGAGTGATAGGATTGGATATTGTCAAATGGCGTGAGGTTGAATATATAATCTTAGGAAGAAACAAATATGTAGTCACCAATAGGATTGACATTTGAGAGCATTAGGCAACATGGACATGGATGTTTTTAGTAATCCATGCTCACTTTCCATTTAGGCTCTGGCACAATCATAAGTGTGACCTTTGCCTTTTGTGTCCAGAGTACTTCTGTGGTAAATGTATATGTAGATAAGGTGACATGAGTATTTCTTACACCATTACAGGGAGCAATATTCTGAAAACTTATACATTATTACTGGGGCTACAAATAGGTGTACACTGTGTTGATGATTATAGAGATGATGCATGAATAGACCATATTGTGAATAAAGTATATTACTGGTTCCAACTTTATATAATGGATTGAATTTACATCTGAAAATATATAGGAAATCTTATATTGATATATACACATTCATTCCAATCAGTTATATATCTAATGGTAATATTAGGGTTACGGTTTATCATGAAGAGTGTGTGAGTTTTGCTTCAAAAATAATTATGGAATCGAAAAAATGTTTTTAGAAAGAAGTCTAGTGAAAGGACCAATAAAGAAACAAGGAGGAACACATGTGTTCTGAAGTAGGAAGTAATTGAATGTGAACCAAATGCCTATAAATTTGTGAACATGTGGATGAAAATATATATCCTATGATGTCCAAAAACTGAAGAAATTGTAATGTACCAGTGTTGAATAAAAATGAACTTCAAAATACACATCATGTCCCATAGGAATCTACTTGCATTGATGTTAAACTGGGTCAGTTACTGTTGAAATATTAGGATTTGTAAGCACCATTCAATGAATTTAGTTTTCAGTACTAGGAAACCAATATGTATTTCAGCTGGTTTAGTATTTCTGAGAATAATCTTGTGAAATGTTGTTTATAAATACACATGCAGGAACATGAATGAATTTATGGAGTGTATAATAAGACACATATATTTCATATTTTGGAAAATCTGGAGAATACACACACACACACACACACACATTAATATGTAGCAATACATATGCCAATCGAAATTCATCATGAAATATAATTCATCCACATATCCAAAAATATTCATTTTAATGAACATGGATTTATGTATAATGTTTTTCACTAGGAAGCTCACCCATAGGTTGAATTTTCAGTTCCATCAGTATTTAGGGGGAGTCATCTCTTCTCATAATTTTCATATTACAAAGTCATTGAGCTCACAATAATGTACATGTGATACCATGTAGGATACTATACATGCATAAAAAAATACATGTGCTGAATAGGCTACAGAGTAAGGAAGACAGGAATTTACATATGTGGTAACTTTAAAAACTAATGGAGAAATATTACAATGAAAAGTTGACTAGATTTATAGCACATACACTTGATAAAGCAGAAGGCAAATCCAAGTATACACCATGCTTCCTATGAAAGGCCTGTATTTATATTCAGTTAGGTTTCTTTTCTCCAGGATATTAGGATTAGTACTCAGAGTCTAGTAGGGTATGGGTTAGTGTCAGGGATTCAGTATTTCAAATGGAAAATATGAAAATGATTCTAATGTGCATGCAAACATGTGCTACACATAAATCTTCCCACTCTCATCCAGAACAATGCCTAGACATAACCATCGCTCCAAGTAAGACACAATTAGAGGAAAGGAGTTAGAAAATCTGTGAATACATATGTGGAAGGGAAAATGCTCAGGAGTTCACAACACTGGAGTTGGAAGAACAGTTTCCAAAAGTAAGGGAGAGGGTAAACACTCCACAAACATCGAGCTCTGCTGGTCTAAAGACTTCGTGAAAAACTTCCTCTAAGGTTGGGCACATGAAATATATGTAATTGTCAGAAGATTTAGCTTCGTTTGTAGTGACACCATCAAATCTGGGTCTGCATCTATGTGACGTGGACGACATGGTTCCTTATTTTCTAATGAACATGATGCAGCAGTTCAGAATTCTCTCTTTGTAGGTAAACTGTGGCCACTGGGAGCTAAGTGTCTCCCCGTGTGGTCTGTGAAGCCATTTGGTCATCCTCCACTTTTTGTGGTGTTTCTTACTGCTACACTGTGAGTTTGGTATTGGCTTCACGAAATACAAGGAGTTCAACTGGGACACAATGCTGGAGGGAGTTCTGTCATGTATGGTTGGTCAGGGTCTCCAAGAGAATGTATGAACCAGGCTTCTATCCCACATAGCTTTCCTCCTTGATTATAGCACCCTGATTCTGAACATTGCCTTGAAACCTCTAAATAAAACAAGATGCCTTTACATATAAGGGTCTGCTGCCTGCACCTTGTCAGTCACAAGGCTTTTTGAAGCCAATGGCAGATCCAGGTGGTCCTACCAAATATATTTATTTACACACCTACCGTCCACTGCTCTACATCCACTACTCAGCAGGCTCCAACTTACTGGTATCTCTGTTCTTCACCATTTTCACAAAACCCAGTCAATCAAGGCACTATTTGGTACACTCATGATCATCAACATGATATCCAAAGGTTCTCCAGTGCCATCTGGTAATGGGAATTTCAAAAATTTCATGGTACTTGTTTAGCCATTTTTCAAAGATGAAATTGAAGGCACTGTGGATTTCAATTCAGGAACCATTAAATGGTGAGGAAGCTAATTTCAATGAAAGCTCTGGAGAATTCTCACAGGCAAGGCTTCCCAAAAAGTGGCCAAAAGGTCACATGAATCCAGGCACAATGATGTGTACTATGTGAGGTCCATGTGTTTTCTGAATCTCAACTATGGCTGCCAAGTCATTAAAAAAAAACATGTGATAACCTGGCTGAGATTCTCAGTGCTCTATGCAAAGCCACCCTGGACGGAGATCTCAGTTTCCAAGGGCGACTCTCATGCATGGCCTCTTAAATCCCAACACAATTCATGGATATACTTTTCTGAGGTCAGTTCCAGAACTCAGTCTCTAATGGGAATCACAGCAGAGTTCAAGCCAAGGTGGACCCAGTCACCTCTTCCAACTGCCACACAAATGACCACAATTGAAATCAAAACACTCCCACATGGCCCTCATGTTCTTCTATATTGACACTCATGATAAACTCTGGCTGGAGTTTTCCAAAAGGGGAGCATCCCTAGTCAGTGTCCAAAATAACCTCCCTTGCCCCTCATTTGCCTAAAGTCAGGGTGGCCTGGACACCCTTCCTGTGAACCAGGAATGATCAAATAGGCCTCCCGTTAATACTTCTCAATTATCCAAATTGAGGTCTTCTGACTGTGGGGTTTAGACTCTTTATGTGAACTAGTGTCATGAGAAATCACTAGCACCTATGGGCTAGCCTCTGCAGGGCTTTGAAGAACTCATTTGATCCAAAGATCCCTCTTCTCACTTGATGGAATTCAGGAACCTTACAGAGGAAGGCGAGAGACTTCATCCACAATGACTGCTCTTTTGGCCATTTTGGTATTGGACACATGGGATCTTTCTTTAGATCCATCAGGTGCTGAGAATCTAAGCCACAGCCTCACACAGGGTCAAGAGGCTGATTCAGACACATCCGTTTCCAAAGCAATTAAGCAAAGAGCCACAGATGATGCCCATTTATTTCCATTTGAAAACTGTTTTCTTCAGGCTTCACAAAGAGGTGGCCTGAGGCAAAAAACTTTCTGACATTCAGAGCAACAGAACAATAGGTAATTATAAGTCCCAAAGCAGGGTTTTTTTCACTGAGACTTGTCAAAAGCCAGTGGTGAGCCACTACCTGCTTTCTCATAAAAGGCCCCTCTTCAGAGCTTTCCTGGCATATGGACATCCTCACATCTGTAGGTACCAAGATAGACTGACTCTGTCTTTGGTAATTCAAAACTAGTGACACCACTGGGAGTAGGACTGGGACTGGCTCTGTATGCCTGGCTCCCTGGATGCCAAGTTCCATCACCAAAGAAGTGAGGTTAGGTCACTTCCTTCAGGAACTGAATGAGGTCACGGCCTTGGCAACCACTTTGTTCTAACATTTGCTTCCAAGGGTCCCATGAGATGGAGGCTTCCCCTACTTCCTGTGACACTTTCACATGTTAAAATGGTATATCAACCATAGGCACCTGGGAACAGCTCTCCACACAGGCCTGATTTGGTCCATCTTCTCTACATTAAGAAGAGAGAGAGGCCGATTAAGACACAACCCTTCACCTGACCAGGTTGTTTGCCATGTAAGATGACTTGTGCTCTCTCAGGTCCTTCATAGCTGCCTACGTATTCTCCAGGGATCCTTTCAGCATGGACCTTTGAAGTTCTCATCAGGTAGAAGATCCCCTACATTCCAGTATTAAAAGACCAACTCTGTCCCTGCTCTTCTGTAAAGTAAGATTGAGGGAACACTGTATGTTTAGGGTTAATAACAGGTTCAGTTTGGGTTAGGAATCATTTTGTGGATGAATACTGGTATTGGCATCCTGCGATACCAATAAGAATATAGAGGTGAACTGTATGTATGAAAACAGAAATCCAAGAAAGATTGGAAGGCCAGAAAAGCATTGGGCTCTTGATTGTGATACTTATAATTGAATTACGTTCTGCACAGATGTCTCAGATAAATCGATATACAATGGCATAGGACCTTGTACCTTGGATGATTGAATGTAGAAGAGAACATCAAGTCAAAAAGGGATAGTCGGTAGGATTAGGAAGATAGTAGGTAGGTTTAGGAAGAAGGGTGAGTGTAAGATTTGGAATAAAATTTCTTTAGCAATAGGATTTCGGTTAGAAAATGAATTAAAATGTAAGCACATGTGAAGAGTCTGTCACAATGATGAACTGGGGAAAATATGTAGGTAAGCCGATATCAATAGAGACATTATGAAATCAGCAAAGTAATAAGTGAGAGATAGGCTTAGACATTTCAAAGGGTTGAGTTTGAATATGCAATCTTAGGAAGAAACAAATATGTAGTCACCAATAGGATTGACATTTGAGAGCATTAGGCAACTTGGACATGGATGATTTTAGTAATCCATGTTAATTTTCCATTTAGGCTTTGGTACAATCATAAATGTAAATTTGAATTCTGTGTCCAGAATATTTCTGTGAATAAATGTATATGTAGATAAGGTGACATGAGTATTTCTTCCACCATTTCTGGGAGCAATATTGACTGACTACTTCTGACTGATAGGTACAGATTCTTTATGTGATTTGGAGTCATGAGAAACCCAAGCACTTCTTCAGGTCTTGAAGAACTCATATGACCCAAAGGATCCCTATTCTCACTTGATGGATGTCAGGAATTGTTGGGAGCCATCAGCCAAGTAGGTATGACAATTTCCTTGCCAGCGTACCCCCATGTTTCTTTAGTGGAAGGACTCATGGAAATAGGACATTTTCCAGGACATTGTATGTAAGGTGACCTTGCTCAAGGACCAGGGCAGGATCCGTGTTTAGGGTGTTCCCCCTTTAGAATAGGGCAGTTAAGCATAATAGGAGATTAGGGTGTTCCCCCCTTAGAATAGGGCGTATCCTGCTGCTGATTTCCTCTTGAGTTCTTAGGGTCAGACAGTATATTTTGGGAGACAGAAACCCATGTGGAGTGGATTTGGGCAGAGTAGTGGATTTGGGCAGAGGTGGATTTGGGCAGAGAACGTGGATTCCCCCAGAATGTGTTTGTAGACGGCCGGTGTGAGTTCGGGAATAAAGAATTGCTGTTTGAATCTACAAGTTGTGTGGTGGCTCGTGATTTGTGCCCAGCCAGAGACTGCGGCAAGGAATCTAACAGAGGAAGGGAAGATACTTCATCCACAATGACTGAACTTTTTGCCATTTTGGTTTTGGATGCACACATGGGATCTTTCCTTAGATCCATCAGGTGCTGATAATCTAAGTCACAGCCTCACACAGGGCCAAGAGGCTGATTCAGACACATCCCTTTCCAAGGAAATTAAGCAAAGAGCCACAGGTTATGCCCATTCATTTCCATTTGAAACCTGTTTTCTTTAGGCTTCACAAAGGGGTGGCCTGAGGGTAAGACCTTCCTGACATTCAGGGCAACAGAAAAATAGGGAAGCAAAAGGCCCAAAGCAGGGTTTCTGCACTGAGACTTTCCTGGTCACACTGTCCCTGCTCTTCCATAATGTTAGATTGAGGGAAAATTGTATGGTTAGGGTTAATAACACGTTCGATTTGCGTTAGGAATCATTCTGCAGGACGAATATTGGTACTGGGAATCTGCAATATTTACAAGAATATATAGGTGAAATATAAGTATGAAAACAGAAATCTAGGTAAGATTTGAAGCCCAGACGGGCATTGGGCCCTTGAGTGGGTTACTTAGCTTTGAATTATGTTCTGCACAGATGTCTCAGATAAATCGATATACAATGGCATAGGAACTTGTACCTTGGATTATTGAGTGTCGAAAAGTACATCAAGTCATAAAGGGAAAGTCCGTAGGTTTAGGATGATAGTCTCTAGGTTTAGAAACAACAGTGAGTATAGGATTTGGACCAAAAGTTCTTTAGCAATTTCTTTTCAATAAGAGAGTGAATGTAAATGTCAGCACATGTGAAGAGTCAATCACAATGATGAACTGGGGAAAATATGTAGGAAAGCAGATATCAATAGACACATTAAGAAATCAGCAAAATATAAAGTGAGGGATAGGATTAGACATTTTCAACAGGCTTGAGGTTGAATAAATAATCTTAGGAAGAAACAAATACATAGGATTTATCAATAGGATTTACATTTGAGAGCATTAAACAATGGGGACATAGATATTTTTAGTAATCCTTGCTCATTTTCCTTTTAGGCTTTGCTACAATCATAAGAGTGAGTTTTGCTTTCTGTGTCCAGAATATTACTTTGTTAAAATTTATATGTAGATCAGGTGACATGAGCATTTCTTCCACCATTACTGGGAGCAATATTTTGAAGACGTAATTGGGGAACAAAGTAGAGTACCCTGTGTCAATGTATATAGAAATAATGTATGAATAGACCATACTGTGAATAAATTATATAACTGGTTCCAACTTTAAATAGTGGATTGATTTGATATCTTAAAATATACAAGAAATCTTAAATTGATATACATACATTCATGATAACCAGTTATACACTAACGGTAATATTAGGGTTATGGTTTATCATGAAAAGTGTGTGAGTTTTGCTTCAATTATGATTATGGAAATCGAAAATAATGTGTTTGGAAAGAACTCTCATGAAAAGACCAGTCAAGAACCTTGGAAGAATATATGTGTTCTGAAGCAACAGGTGATTGAAATTGAAACAAATGTCTATAAATTTGTGAACTTGTGGTTGAAATATATATCCTATTTTGTGCATAAACTGAAGAAATAGTAATGTACCTCTGTTTAATAAATATGAACCTAAAAATACACATCATGTACCATGGGACACTGCTTGCATTGTTGTTGAACTAGGTTTTACTGTAGAAATATTAGGATTTGTATGCACCATTCACAGAAGTTAGTTTTCAGTACTAGGAAACAGATATGTATTTCAGGTGGATGAATATTTCTGAGAATAATCTTGTGAAAAGTTGATCATAAATTCACATACATGAATATGAATGATTTTAAGGAGTGTATAATAAGATTCATGTATTTCATATTTTGAAAAATATAGAGAGTGTGTATATATATATAAATATATATACACACACACACACACACACACACACACACACACACAGACAGACATTAAAAACAAGCAATATATTTGCCAATCGAAATTCATCATGAAATACATATCATCCACAGGTGCAAAAATATTTATTTCACCAAAAATGGATTTATGAATAATGTTGTTCTACTTGAAAGCTCACCCATAGGTTGAGTTTTCAATTCCAACAGTATTTAGGAGGAGTGATCTCTTCTCATAACTTGTATCTGCCTCATCTGCAACCTCACAAAAATGTAGGTGTGATAACAGGTAGGATTCTATATGTGCATATAAAAATACATGTGCCGAACAGTCTACAGAGAAAGGAGACACCAATTTGTTGAGAGCCACAGCTGAAGGGGCCCCAGCAAACTTCCAGCTCCCAGAAACATCCACCTGCCAGGTGATTGTTGGCTCACAGCGGCCCCAGCAACATCTAGCTGATTGGCTCCTCTGTGGTGATGCTCATTGGAGATGCTCATTGAGCTTTTTCCCCGCCCTTTCCGACTGCCAGCTGATGATTGGCTCACAGCAGCCCCAGCAACATCTAGCTGATTGGCTCCTCTGCGGTGATGCTCATTGGGCTGTTTCCCTGCCCTTTCAGACCACAGAGCTGCTCATTGTGGGACTTTTTTGGCTCCACCCACGTGACCCAGCCAAACGGCATGAAGAGGAGGAGGATTGTGGGAGGTGGAGAGGCTTGTGGGTGTGACAGAGACTTTACAAGGAAGCCAGTGGTGGCAGTTGTGCTCTGAGGGTTTTTTTTCCTGAGGAGCTGTTTTGTTTGTCATTTGTGGTTCTAAAAATAAAGTTTGTTTCTTTTGAAAAGTGGCTCTTGAATCATGCCCAGGAAGACTGCAGCGTTTGGTGGCTCGCATGGGGAGTGACTGAGGGTAAGTGATAAGGTAAACTGCTCTCCCCTGAGGGCAGGGTGAGAGGATGGGTAGCCATTTTAGGATTCCTCTTTTGTTTTGCTTCACTTTTGTTTTAACTTGCCTGTCCATAGAGATGAGTGAGATGGAAGAGAAACCTCTCACATCTGAGGAAAAATTATTTACGTCTGAGGAACAGATACTGAGAAAGGACTGATTCACATGTCAGGAGGATAGAAAGGCCATAATGACTTTTTGTTGTTCTATTTTTATTTCATTCTGTCTCGGTTTTGTTTGGCATCATCTTGTTGGGTTTTATTATAGTAGAAATACGGGATCAGAAATTAGTAAAAAACAGAAAGACTGTTAAGTAAATTGTTAGAGGAAGGAGGCATCTCATTAAAGTCAAGAACAGTCAGGGCACACGTTGATACAATACAAAAATGTAGCCCATGGCTTTTTAAGGAGGAGTTGTTAAATATACCATAATGGAATCATCATGGTGAAGATTAAAAAGAGGAGAAAAGAACAGCCCAGGGACTCTGCCAGTTGAAACATTGCCATTGAGGACGTTCATATCTGTTTTGCTTAGTCCAAAGACTTTAGTTCAGACAAAGATAGAGGAACAAAGCTTAGGACAGAAAATGCCATCAGGGGAAAAGTTACAAAAGGAGACTGCTACTAACAACTTTCTATCATCAGAGGGTGTAAGTGTCCAACCAACAGTGCCACCTCTACAGGAGACTGTTACTAACACCATTCTATCACCAGAGTATGTAAATGTCCAAATAACAAGGCCACCTCCATATGCTGGGAGGCACCCAAACCCCGCAGTTGATAGTTCAGATCCTGAGACAGGATCTCAAGTATTAACATGCCCTTTATTTGAGGTAGGAGGGCAGCGAATTCACCATGCTTTAAATTTCAAAATAGTGAAGCAGCTAAAAGAGGTTGTAACAACCTATGGTCCTCAAGCACCCCTCATTGTAAGCTTGGAGGAATCCATTAACAACTTGAATATGACGCCAGTAGATTGGGCTAATATGTGTAAAGCTGTGCTAAATGGAGGTCAATACCTGTTATGGAAGGTTGCCAATGAGGAATTTTGCAAGGAGACGGCTAGGCGAAATGCAGAAGCTGGTTATCCTCAGAGAAATCTAGATATGTTGTTAGGAAAGGGACCCTATGAGGATCAGCAGCAACAAATTGCATATAATCCTGGTGTATACACACAAATTGCTGCAGAGGCAGTTAGGCCATGGAAGACTTTACAAGGACATGGAGGTTTACAAGGTCAATTATCTAAGGTAATACAAGGAGCTAATGAATCTTACGCTGAATTTGTAGATAGGCTTATTCAAATCGCTACCAGAGTTTTTTGGGAATACAGAACTAGCAATGCCATTAATAAAACAACTGGCTTATGACCAAGCAAATCATTGGTGTAGAGATATCATTAGACCATGGAAACATGAAGATTTAAACACATATATTAAATTATGTAGAGACATTAATGAATAAGAGCAAGTCGTGGCAGCTGCAGTAAAACAGGCTTTAGATGCCAGAGACATGAATGAACAAGGGCAATTTGTGGCAGCTGCAGTAGAACAGGCTTTACATGCAAGGCCAGGAACATGCTACAATTGTCAAGAAACAGGATATTTTAAGAGGAATTGCTCCATAGGAGGAGGGTTTAACAAAACTAGATACCAAAGGAGCAGAATAATGGGTATTTGCCCACGATGCCATAGAGGGAGACACTGGGCTAATGAATGCCGTTCTCAAACCCCCATAGAGAATACCTCATTATCAAAAAACGAACAAGGACCAGCTGTTTACCCACGATATCATGGAGAAAGGCATTGGGCTCGATTGCCAAAAAATGGACAGGGGTCCCAATGCTCTGGGGCCAAAAACCACAAATATACGGAGCACTGGAGGAACACAGCAACCCCATCAGGGTAGTGCCCAGGACACATTTTCCATCATACGCCTCATCAGACAAATCAGAGAGAGTGCAGGGTTGGACATCTGTGCCTCCGCCAGATCAGTACTAACTGCAAAGATGGGGGTTCATATCATTCACACAGGGGTGAAAGGACCTCTTTCCAAAAAAACAGTAGGCTTATTATTGGGACGCAGCTCTTCTAATCTAAAAGGACTTATGATAAGTCCTTGGGTAATTGATCACTTCATTATGAAGGTGAAATAAAATTTATAGCCAGTTCTCCAAAGGACATATCAGTAATTGCACCAGGAGATAGAATAACACAGTTACTAATAATACCCAGGTTACATGATAAATTTTCCAGTCATGCTGTAGAAAGAGGTTCCAAGGGATTAGGCTCCACAGGTTTAGATTGGGCTATGCTTTCTTTAAATTTAGATTCTCGCCCCATGCTAAAACCAAATATTCAAGGACATGAATTTAATGTGCTACTGGATACAGGTGCAGTCCTTAGCATCATCTCTCATCAAGAATGGCCAAAACATTGGCCATTACAACAAGCCACTCAAATGCTTTGAGACCTAGGAGTGGCGACTAATCCCCATAGAAGTGCAATGGTATTAGATTGGAATGATTCTGAGGGATGTGAAGGAACTATACAGCCATATGTATTGGATCATCTTCCTGTAAATTGATGGGGACGAGATGTCCTAGATCAATTAGGTTTGACATTAACAAATAACATCAATCAAAATGCACCCACTATTATGGCTAGAGAAGGTTTTTTGAAAGGAAAAAGATTAGAAAAACTAGAACAAGGTATAGCAGCACCAATTCAAATAGACCAAGCAACAGACAGACTTGGGTTGGATTTTCAGAAAGGGCCTCTGAGACAATAAAAATTACTTGGAAATCAGAAAGACCAGTATGGGTTCTTCAGTGGACCCTGACTAAAGAAAAGATACAATCACCCCAGGACCTGGTCAAACAACAATTAGCGGAAGAACATATACAACCTTCTGTATCTCCCCATTATACTCCCATTTTTGTCATCAAAAAGAAATCTGGTAAATGGAGATTATTGCAAGACTTAAGAGCCATTAATAATGAGATGGTTATTTTTGGACCTGCTCAGTCGGGGATCCCTCAATTGTCTGCTTTGCCAAAAACTTGGTATGTTTTAGTCATACATATTAAAGATTTTTTTTTTCAATTCCAATTCTTCCTGAGGATAGTCCACGTTTTGCATTTACTATCCCTGCACTGAATCATGAAGGTCCTGATCAGAGGTATGAGTGGAAAGTACTCACTCAAGGGATGCCTAACAGCCCAACTATGTGTGAAATTTATGTTAACAAAGTAATCCAGCCACTTAGAAATCAAAATTCTGAAATACAAATATTTCACTATATGGATGATGTATTATTAGCACACAAAGGTAAAAACGCATTGCTAGAATGTAATGCTACACTTACAAACTTATTAAAAATTATAATCTAGAGATAACAATTGATAAAGTACAATTAAATTTTCCAATTAATTATTTAGGAGTTCTATTATCCTCAACCATGGTAAGTCCACCAAAAATTCAAATACGAGTAGATCAACTGCAATCAATTAATGACTTTCAAAAGTTATTAGGAGACATAAATTGGATAAGGCCTTATCTAGGTATACAAAGAGGAGAGTTGGGACGTTTATTTGATATCCTAAAAGGTCCGTATGATCCAAATTCACCCAGAATGTAAACGCCTGAAGCAAGAAAGGCATTAAAAATCATTGAAACATATATGGGAAATATGCATTTGGATAGATTTGATAAAATATTGCCTTTATTATTTATTGTACTACCAACAAAAAATATTCCTACAGGAGTATGTTGGCAAGAAGCTCCATTATAATGGATTCATTTTTCTTATTCTTCTAACACTATAATTAATAGGTATCCCAAGGCTAACGGACAATTAATACTCATAGGAATAAAAGCAGCAAAGTGAGTGTTTGGAATTTCTCCCAACAAAATATTACTCCATACACTATGAATCAAATTGATTAATTAGATAATGAGTTAAATACTTGGGCAATAATCATGTGTAAATCTAATATTTCTTTTGATACCCACTTACCATCTAATCTTATATTGTCTTTTTGGTCATCTCATCCTGTAATTTTTCCAAAAATGACAAGAAAACACCTATCATGAATGCTCCAAATATATTCATTGATGGGTCAAATAATGGTACAGCAGCAATTGTTACACCTGATCAAACTGTTACATTTTTAATACCCCAACAATCAGCTCAAAAGGTAGAGCTTAATGCAGTATTATAAGCTTTTGTGATGTTTAAAGATTCTGTGTTTAATTTATTTTCCAATAGTCAGTATATAGTTAATGCTATAGTATCCCTTGAAGATGCTGGTAGGATTTCCCCTTCCTCTACTGTTTTCTCTTTCCTTTCCACTATACAAAGTCTAATCTGGGACAGAAAAGATCCATTCTTAATAGGACATATCAGGGCACATCCAGGATTGCCTGGAGCCCTTAGTTTGGGCAATGATTTAGCAGATAAAACTACACATGACATACATACATATTTTCTCTACACTAGAAGAAGCTATAAATTTTCATAAAAAGTTGCATATCAATGCTAACACTTTACAAAAGCATTTCAAAATAACTAAGTAACAAGCTAGACAAATAATAAAACAATGTCAAAATTGTGTGAACTTTTTACCACAAGTTAATCTTGGAGTCAATCCTAGAAGATTGATACCTAACCATATTTGGCAGATGGACGTCACACACTTGCCAGAATTTGGAAAATTAAAATATTTGCATCTTACAGTTGATACTTCTTCTGGATTTTTGTTGGGCTCCCTTCATGCTGGAAAAAAACTAAAGATGTTGTAGCTCATTGCTTACAAAATTTTGCCACTTGGTCATTCCAAAAGAGTTAAAATAGATAATGCCCCTGGTTATACTTCTAACTCTTTTAAACAATTTTGCTCATCATTTGGCATTACTCATATAACAGGAATCCCATGCAATCCACAGGGACAAGGCAGAGTTGAAAGAGCACATCAAACTATTAAAATGTACTTATTAAAGTAAGAAGACGGAATTGGGAAGAGATATAAATTCCCCAAAGATGAACTTAAAACAACCCTTTTTAACTCTAAACTTTTTAAATTTGGATTTTCAGGACTTAGTGCTGCAGAAACGCATATGTGTCCAAAAAATGTGTATAAGCCCAAGGTACTTTGGAAGGATATTCTAACAGGACAATGGAAAGGTCCTGACCCATTAATTTTCTAGAATTGGGTGTCTGTTTGTGGGTTTCCACAGGAAGAACAGCAGCCGATTTGGATTCCAGAGAGATTAACTAAGGTTCTGTCCCAGTGATTGCCTAAAGTCGGGGGTCTGTTTATGTGTTTCCACAGGGAGAACAGCAGCCGATTTGGATTCCAGAGAGATTAACTAAAGCAATTTCTATAGACCAAAATAAGATGATTTGGCTCAAATCCATAACAGCTGATGTGCAAAACTCCAGTTTGGCTATCCTTACATCGGCGACAGAACAGGGATGCTTTTTTCAATATCTATTTTATTATTGCCCTTTACCACATCATGAAGTTCTCTTTTGTTTTTTTGAGCTCATACAGACCTAGGTTAATGTTTTGCTGATCAGTTCTATTTTTTGTCTATAGAGTTTTTAAACATTGCAATGATGATTTTACCTGTAAAAAGTTATAAGGCCTTTACTATTATATTATATGTTGTATGTATTTATTATGTGTGCACACTTGTGTTTTGTGTTATATGTTTGAATGTGTGTATGTCCATATATCATATATGATGAGTGCTCATGAAAAAATGGGTCCATTTTTTTTAATTCACGTGAATTAAATAGTTTAATTTAAATGGGGTAAACAACTGTTCAGGATTGTTTTAATATGTGAAAAAATAGGAGGTTAACAGACCTGTTTTTTTACTTTTACCTTTTTTTTCATTATATTTAATAATTCTCTTCAAGATAATGTAAATTGTTATGAAAATTGTTTTCTTTTAGTGCCTTCTGGAATGTTACATAATTTTTTCTTTAGCCATTATTGCCAGAATTCCTATCTTTATCCCAGTGCCGGTGAAGACAAAGATAAAACCAATATACAGGTTCTGCAATACCCATCACTGAACTGCTTGCAGAACTTGCTTGGAATATGTATCACTTGTATGCATTGTGAACTCACTTGTATGCATTGTGAACTATCTGCTGGTGCAGCGAATTGTGGTAGTGTTTGGATACTTATGCTGATTCTGTCATCAGTGGTACAATTTTTCCAAAAGGAGCCCTCAATTGGCTTGGTGTATCTTCCCTATTCTCGTTTGATAGAGGTCAGGAAACTTACAGAGGAAGGCGAAAGAATTCATCCACAATGACTGCTCTTTTGGCCATTTTTGTTTTGGATGCACACATGGGATCTTTCTTTAGATCTATCAGATTCTGAGATTCAAAGCCACAACCTCACACAGGGCCAAGAGGCTGATTCAGACACATCCCTTTCCAAAGCAATTAAGCAAAGAGCCACAGGTGATGCCCATTCCTTCCATTTGAATACTGTTTTCTTCAGGCTTCACAAAGGGGTGGCCTGAGGCCAAGACCTTCCTAACATTCAGGGCAAGGGAACCATAGGTAAGCAAATTGCCCAAAGCAGGGTTTCTCCACTGAGACTTTTCTGTTTACAATGATATCTGAGGTTTCTGAAATCTTCCCTTTCCCTTCAGCTATGCAGTACATGGCCATCTCACAGAGTTTGGAGGTGGTACATATCTTGAACACAAAACAATGAGGCTATTCTGGAGAGAGGCCAGAATTCAGGAATAAAACAGGAACTTAGGAAGATAGTAGGTGTTGCCTGTCCATAAGACAAGCAACAGTCCATTCATAAAAAGGGCAGAATGAATGCCTGGAAGCTTCCTACTAGACAGGACACCTCCATTGATGCATTCTCTTTTCTAAAGACTACAACAACGGACACAGTGCATATACAGACATAGAAAAACTCGCCTTGTCAAATGACTTACTAGAAACAGTCGACTCCAAACAAAACAAACCACCTTTCCTACCTATTCTCAGAACATGAGACAAAACCATGAACTCACACCCACACCCACAATGGAACCTCCTTCCCACAAGTAGGTCTGTGACTATCTGTAGTGTCCTCTGACTGGTGGACCATACTATGTTCTTCCAAAATGGCCTGTCTTGTATCAGAACAGGCCTTCTTTGCCAACTCTGTTAAGTTGTCAGAAGCCAGCAGCTTTCTCAGGGAAGGCCCCTCTTCAGAGTTCTCCTGGCATTTGGCCATCCTCACATAAGGAGGTAACAAGAAATACTGACTCTGTCCTTGGTAAATTCAAACAAGTGTGCCCACTGGGACTGGGAATGGGACTGGCTCTGGGTGCCTGGCTTCCTGGATCCCAGGTTCAGAGAGTTCCATCACCAAGGAAGTGAGGTAGGTCACTTCCTTCAGGAATTGAATGAGGTCAATACCTTGGCAACCACTTTGTCCTAACAGTTGTTTACAAGGGTCCCATGAGATGGAGGCTGCCCCTACTTCCTCTGACACATTCATTAGTTAGAATGGTATATCAACCATAGGCACCAGGGAACAGCTCTCCATACAGGCCTGTTTTGGTCCATCTTTTCTACATTAAGAACAGAGTGGCTGATTCAGACAGAATACTTCATACTGACCGGGTTTTTTGCCATGGAAGATGATTTTGCTATTTCAGGTCCTTCAGAGCTGCCTAAGTTTTCTCCAGGGAACATTTCTGCATGAACCTTTGAGGTTCTCAGCAGGTGGAAGATCCCCTACATTCCTGTATTGTAAGACCAACTCTGTCCCTGCTCTATTGTAAAGTTAGATTGAGGGAACAGTGTATGCTTAGGGTTAATAACAGGTTCGATTTGGGTTAGGAATCATTCTGAGGGATGCATAATGGTATTGGGAACCTGCGATATTTACAAGAATATAGAGGTAAAATATAAGCATGAAAACAGAAATCTAGTTATGATTTGAAGCCCAGAAGTGCATCGGGCCCTTGATTGGGATACTTAGCTTTGAATTATATTCTGCACAGATGTCTCAGATAAATCGATATACAATAGTAAGTGATAGGATCAGACATTTTCAACAGGCTTGAGGTTGAATATATAATCTTAGGAAGAAACAAATATTTAGTCACCAATAGGATTGACATTTGATAGCAGTAGGCAACCTGGACATTGATGTTTTTAGTAATCCACACTCACTTTCCATTTAGACTTCGGTACAAACATTAGTGTGACATTTGCATTTTGTGAAAGAAGTCACATGAAAAGACCAGTGAAGAAACCTCGTGGAAAACATGTATTTTGAATTAGGAAGTGATGGAATGTAAAACAAAATGCCTATTAATTTCTTAACTTGTTGATGAAATATATACCCTATCATGTGTATTAACTGAAGAAATAGAAATCTACCAGTATTGAATAAAAATGAATGACAAAATACACATCATGTCCCATAAAAATCTACTTGCATTGATATTAAACTGGGTCAGTTACTGCAGAAATATTAGGATTTGTATGCACCATTTACTGAAGTTAGTTTTCAGTACTAGGAATCAAATATGTAGTTCAGGTGGATGAATATTTCTCAGAATAATTTTGTGAAAAAGTTGATTATTAATCCACATACATGAAAATGAATGAATTTACGGAGTGTATAGTAAGACACATATATTTCACATTTTGAAAAATCTAGAGTGTGTGTGTATATACATAAACACACACACACACACACACACACACACAGACATTAAAAAGTAGCAATATATGCCAATTGAAATTCACCATGAAATATATGTCATCCACAGATCGAAATAAATTCGTTTTACTGAACATGGATTCATGTATAATATTTCTGTACTAGGAAGATCAACAATAGTCTGAATTTTCAGTTCCAACAGCATTCAGGAGGAGTGATCTCTTCTCACAATTTGTATCTGCCAAGTCAGCCACCTCACAAGAATGTACGTGTGGTACCAGGTAGGATTCTATATGTGCCTATTAAAATACATGTACTGAATAGGCTACAGAAAAAGGGAGACAGGAATTCACATATTCGTTAACTTTAAAAACACATGGAGAACCATTTCAACAAAAAATTGACTAGATTTATAACATATACCCTATATAATGCAAAAGGCAATTCCAATGATACATCATTCGTCCTCTTAACTGCTTGTATTTCTATTCTTTTTGGGTTAATTTTCCCCATCATATTAGGATTAGTAGTCAGAGTCTAGTTGGGCATGTGTTAGTGTCAGGGATTCAGTATTTCAAATGGAAATTTGGAAAACGATTCCAATGTTTATGCAAATATGTGCTACAAAAATATCTTCCCACTCTCATCCAGAACAATGCCTTGACTTTACCTTCATTACAAGTAAAACACAATTAGAGTGGAAGAGTTAGATAATCTGTGAATACTTATCTGGAATCGAATATGTTCAGGAGTTCACAAACTTGGAGGTGGTAGAGAAGATTCCAAAAGTAAGGGAAAGGGAAAAACTCCACAAACATGGAGCTCTGCTGGACTAAAAACTTCTTGAGTAACTGCCTCTGAGCTTGGGCACTTGAAATATATGTTGTAGTCAGGAGATTTAGCTTCCTTTGTAGTGAGACCATCAAATCTGGGTATGATTCTATGTGACCTGGAATACATGATTTCTTATTTTCCAAAAAACATTAGGAAGCAGTCCTTAATTCTCTCTTTGTAGGTAAACTGTGGCCACTGGGGGCTAATTGTCTACCCGTTTGAACTCTTAAGCCATTTGGTCATCCTCCAGTTTTCCTGGTGTTTCTTGCTGCTGCATTGGGAATTTGGTATTTGCTTCACGAAATACAAGGAATTCAACTGGGACACAGTGCTGGATGGAGTTCTGTCACGTGTGGTGGGTCAGGGTCTGCAGGAGAATGCACCAACCAGGCTTCTATCCCACATAGCTTGCCTCCTTAACCATAGCAACCTGATTCTAAACATTGGCCTGAATCCTCTCCATATAACAAGATGCCTTTACATAGAAGCGTCTGCTGGCTGCACCATGTCAGTCACAAGCCAATTGGAAGCCAATGGCAGATCCACATGGCCCAACCACAGATTTTTTTTTTTTTTTTATCACACACCTGCCCATCACTGCACTAGGCCCACTACTCAGCAGGGTCCAACTTACTGGAATCTCTGTTCTACACAATTTTCATGAAACTCAGTCAATCATGTCACTGTCCTGCATATTCATGATCAGCAACAGGACATCCAAAGTTTCTCCAGTACCATCTGCTCATGGGAATTTCAAAAATTTCATGGTATTTATCTAGCAATTTTTCAAGGATGAATTTGGCAGCATATGGGTTTCAATTCATTCAGGGACCATTAAGTGTTTTGGAAGTTCATTTCAAAGAAAGTTCTGGAGAAATCTCACAGGCAAGGTTTCCCAAAGATTGGCCATAAGGTCACATAAATCCAGGCCCATTGAGGTCTACAATGTGAGGTCCATGTGTGTTATGACTCTCAACTAAGCCTGCCAAGTCTTTCAGAATAAAATCATGTGATATGCAGCCTGAGATTCCCAGTGATCTCTGGAAAGCCACCCTGGGCCTAGATGTCAGTTTCCAAGGGTGACTCTCATACTTGGCTTCCTAAAATCCCAACCCAATTCATGGCAATACTTCTCTAAGTTCTATTCCTGTACTCAGTCTCTAAGGGGAATCACGCCACAGTTCAAACCCAGGTGGACTCATTCCTGTATTATAAGACCATCCATTCCAACTGCCACAAAAATGACCAAAATTAAAAACAAAACACTCCCACATGGCCCTCATCTTCTTCCATATAGACACTCATCATATCCTCTGGCTGGAGATTTACATGAGGAATGCAGCCCAAGACAGTGTCCAGAATACGCTCCCTTGCTCCTCGTTTACCTAAATTCTGAGTGACCTGGACACCCTTCCTTTGAACCAGGAGTGATTAAATAGGACTGCCATTAATACTTATCCACTTCTCAAATTTGAGACCTACTGACTGTTGGGTTTAGATTCTTTATGTTAATTGGAGTCATGAGAAAACCCAAGCACCTATGTGCTAGCCTCTGCAGGGATTTGAAGAACTCATTTGACCTAAAGGATCCCTATTCTCACTTGATTGATGTCAGAAACCTTACAGAGGAAGGCGAAAGACTTATCCACAATGACTGCTCTTTTTGTCATTTTGGTTTCGGATGCACACATGGGATCTTTCTTTAGATCCATCAGTTGCTGAAAATCTAAGCCACAGCCTAACACAGGGCCAAGACGCTGATTCAGACAAATCCCTTTGCAGAGCAATTAAGAAAGAGCCACAGGTGATGCCCATTCTTTTTATTTGAAAAAGGTTTTCCTCAGATTTCACAAAGCGTTGGCCTGAGGCAAAGACCATCCTGACATTTAGGGCAATAGAACAATAGGTAAGAAAAGGCGCAAAGCAGGGTTTCCACAATGAGACATTACAGGTCAAACTGGTATGTGAGTTTTCTGAGATGCTCGCCATTCACTTCAGCTATTCAGTACATGGCCATGTCACAGAGCTTGGAGGTGGTACATATCTTGGATACAAAGCCATGAGCCTATTATGGATAGTGGCCAGATTTCAGGAAGAAAACAGGAACTTAGGAAGATCGTAGGTGTTGCCCATCAATATGGCAAGCCGCATTTCATTTACAAATTGGGCAGGATGAATGCTGGTAAGCTTTCTAATAGACAGGACACATCAATTGATGCATTCTCTTTTCTAAAATCTATAACCATGGACACAGTGGGATACAGAGACACAGAAACACTCGCATTGTCAAACGACTTACTAGAAACAATTCAGTCCAAACCAAACAAACATCATTTGTACCTATTCTCAGAACAAGAGCCAAATCCACAAATCGACACCCACACCCACAAAGGCACCTCTTTCCCCCAAGTAGGTTGTGACTATTTGGAGTGTCTTCTGACTGTGGGACATTCTGGTTCCCCCGAAATGGCCTGTCCTGTCTCTGATCTTGTGTCCTTTTCCAACTCTCTGAAGTTGTCAGGAGCCAGTGGTGAGCCACTACCTGCTTTCTCATAAAAGGCCCGTCTTCAGAGATTTCCTGCCATTTGGCCAACCTAACATCAGTAGGTACCAAGAAAGATTGACTCTGCCCTCGGGAAATCCAAAAAGTGAAACCACTGCGACTGGGACTAGGACTGGCACTGTTTGACTGGCTTCCTGGATCACAAGTTCAGAGAGTTCCATCACCAAGGAAGTGAGGTGAGGTCACTTCCGTCAGAAACTGAATGAACTCACTGCCTTGTCAACCACTTTGTCCTAAGAGTTGCTTCCAAGCTTCCCATGAGATGGAGGCTGCCCCTGCTTCCTGTGACACTTTCACAAGTTAGAATGGTATATCAACCATAGGCACCCAGTAACAGCTCTCCACACTGGTCTCATTTGGTCTATCTTCTCTACATTAAGAATAGAGAGGCTGATTCAGACACAACCCTTCACCCTGACCAGGTTGTTTTCAATGGAAAATGACTTTTGCTCTCTCAGGTCCTTCAGAGGTGCCTACATCTTCTCCAGGGATTATGTCTGCATGGACCTTTGAGGTTCTCAGCAGGTGGAAGATCCACTACATTCCTGTATTATAAGACCAACTCTGTCCCTGCTCTTCTGTAAAGTTAGATTGAGGTAAGAGTGTATGTTTAGGGTTAATAACATTTTTGATTTCGGTTAGTAATCATTCTGCTGAATGAATAATGGTATTGGGAAACTGCAATATGTATAAAAATATAGAGGTAAAATATATGTATAAAAACAGAAATCTAACTAACATTTGAAACCCAGAAGGGCACTGGGGCCTTGATTGGGATATTTAGCTTTGAATAAATCGATATACAATGGCATAGGACCTTGTACCTTGGATAATAGAATGTAGAAGAGAACATCCAGTCAAAAAGGATAGTCAGTAGTGAAAGGTTAATAAAATAGGTACTTGTCACTTCCTGTTTTTCCTTATGCTTAACAAAACACTGTTGAAATATTGAGAACTGTTTGCTCATCTTGTTCCCAGAATGTGCTGTTTCCAACTGCCAAAGTGTAGAATGTACTCCCTCACCCAGTTGCACGCAAACCGACCACTCGCCAAGACCCATCAGTAAACTTCCCTCCCTGCCCTCTCCAAGGAAAGTATATATGTTCTGCTTAAACTGCTCTCAGGGCTCTCTGCTCTATTCAAGTGAGCTCTGAGCCCCAGCATGCTGGACCCCCAATAAACCCTTTGCTGTTGGATAAGACAGTCTCTTGGTGGTCTCTTCCTTCAATGCTCGCCCGACCTTTACATATGGAGATTCCACCGAGTTCTGGCAGCGGCAGACAAGAGACCCTAACAGGCTCCTCTTGGGTTAAGCAAGGCGCCTCTTTCTGGTTTCAGTGTTAATCTTAGGGCTTGGAAAAATGGCTGTCAATGAAGAGCGTGAGCTCTCTCCAATGGTGGCTGACAGACATGTCACAGAGCCACAGGCCACGTCCCTGGGGGACGCCCCAAAGGACTCGGAAAATCGAGGAACAATAGTCTTCTCGACTCAGTGATATTTTGTATCGGATTCGGTATTGCCAGCCCATTGGGTTTTGCTGGCTACTCAGTCCTGGTCTCTGTTTTGGATGTCCATTGAATGTCTTTATTGACTTGTTTTGTCTGTGTTGTCTGTCCTTGCATTCACTCTTTGTGTATCTTTCATTATGGGACACAGTACTTCAATACCCATGTCCCTGACCCTTGATCACTGGACCAAATTTCACTTAAGGGCTCAGAATCTTTCCTTTTTCAGTGAAACGCTGGACCTGCCAGACTCTCTGTGCCTCAGAATGGCCCACCTTTGGACTTAGATGGCCTCTAGAAGGATCTTTCTGCTTCCCACTAATTTAATAAGCCAGAGATAGTGTCTTTCAACTGGGCACACATAGCCATCCGGATGAACAGCCATATATCTTAACTTGTCAGGACCTCTGCAAATCTCCTCCTCCATGGGTGAAGCATTTCCTTGCCCCTGCCCCCACTCCTACTCCTTCGCCCACGATCTCTCAAACCCTCTTCTCCTCCTCCTCCTCCACCCTCTGTTCTCCCTGAGTCACAAGATTTGACTCTACTGGACTCTCCTCCCCTCCTTATTCCCTGCCCTCGTCCCCCAACCACCAACACCCTCTAAGTGATTCCCCTGGAGCTGACTCAGCCTCTCCACCGTTGGACGAAGCCAAGCTAGCCCAGCGCCCTCCAGATAACTCATCCGCGGCACACACAGCCCCTCCTCCCCAGGAGGAAGCTGGCCTGGCTAAGGGAACTCGCTGGCGGCGAATGTTTGAAAACCCTGGAACTCCTGTGATGATCCCCCTATGTCCCTACGGGCCAATGATTGACAAAGGCAATGGGGGGAAAATGCAAGCCTACCAATATTGGCCTTTCTCCTCTTTAGACCTATATAACTGGAAAAATAACAATCCCCATTTTTTCGAGGATTCTACCCGGCTCACATGTCTGGTTGAGTCATTGATGTTTTCAGAGCCGCCTACTTGGGATGACTTTCAACAACTCCTAGGGACTCTCTTTATGACAGAGGAACAAAAGAGAATCCTCCTGGAAGCTAGAAAAAAAATCCTAAGACCAGATGGGAGACTGACATATCTTCCCAACATAATCAAAGCCGGCTTTCCCTAGAATCAACCCAACTGGTTCCTCAAAACTTTGAAGGTAGAAAGCATCTGTCCACTTCTCACCGGGTTCTAATAGTGGGCATCCGAGCGGCCGCTAGGTGACCAACTAATTTGGCCAAGGTAATAGAGATTATTCAAGGGCCTGATAAATCTGCCTCTATGTTTCTAGAGAGAATTATGGAGGCATAGGATATATACTCCTTTCAATACTCATGCAGAGGATCAAAAGGCATCTGTCACAATGGCCTTTATTGGGCATGCTGCCCTGGATATTTAAAGAAAGTTACAATGCTTAGATGGATTACAAGATATGACTTTGAGAGATTTAGTCAGAGAAGCCGAGAAAGTATACTATAAAAGAGAAACTGAGGAAGAGAAGGGAGCAAAGGGAGGATAAAAGAAACAAAATACAGACTAATGAGTTGACTAAGGTCCCGGTCACAACAACCAAAGGGCCAGAAAATAAGAAACAGGGAGACAGGAAGGGATACCTGGTCCCACGCCAGAGGTCCCCTGACCTCAGATCAATGTGCCTACTGTAAAGAAAGAGGACACTGGGTTCAAGAGTGCCCTAGAAAAAGACAACCACGGGAGGCAGCCATTCTGACTCTTGAGGATGACTACAAAAGTTGGGGCTCAGATCCCCTCCCCAAACTCAGCGTAACTTTTGAAGTGGAGAGGACCCCAGTGAACTTTGAAGTGGATACAGGGGCAATAAACTCAGCCCTTAAGGACCCATTAGGCCTTCTATCAAATAAAAGGTCTCTAGGTCAAGGGGCTAATGGCTGTAAATGTCGGGCTTGGACAACTAAGAGGACCATGGACCTGGGGAAAGAAAAAATCCATCACTTTTTTTTAGAAATCCCTGAATGCCTGGCCCCATTGATGGGCAGAGATCTGCTCACCAAGCTCCGGACCAAAATAAGTTTTAACCCTGAAGGCCCCCAAGTGGAATTTCTAAATCTTCCAGTAAAAACTCCTACAGTCATGGCTCTAACTATGTCAGTAGAAAATGCATATCAACTCACTCACCTTGGTTCAAAGAAACTGCAGGTATTTCTGAAGTATCAAAAACAGAGTTTTCCACTAACAGACTCACAGCAAAATTAAATAACTGAATGGGTATAAAAACCCTGTTGCTTCCATCAATTGCTTAATGCTTACCCTTTCAAGCTTCCTGCAGGAAAGCACCTACGAGGAACCAGACCAGGACAATTCTGGGAAGTGGACTTTACTGAAATTAAGCCAGCAAGGTATGGACATAAATATCTCCTAGTCTTTGTAGATACATTTTCAGGATGGATTGAAGCCCTCCCCACAAAAAGAAAAAAGAAGAAAAGAAACAGCGCAAATGATGCTCAAGAAGATAGTGGAAGATATTTTTCCAAGATACGTCCTGCCTAAGGTAACAGGGTCTGATAATGCACAGGGGTTCATGGCCCAGGTAAGTCAGGGGTGAGCCAGGAACCTGGAGGTTAATTGGGAGTTATATTGTGCTTATAGACCCCAGAGTTGAGGACAGGACACGGTGAAAGAATGAATAGAACCATTAAAGAGACCTTAACAAAATTCAGCTTAGCGACCAGCATAAAAGATTGGACTATGCTCCTGCCTTATGCAAATTTTCATGCAAGAAATACTCCCTCTGTTTCTTGAGTAACCTCACCCCCTGTGAAATTCTCTATGGGGCCCCTCCACCAGTAAGGGACCTAACCCCAACTCTAAGACCTAACGATCCCTTCCACACCCCCTTTCTTGACAGACTTAAAGCTCTTGAAAGAACTCAGCGATACCTATAAAAACAGCTTGCCACTGCCTACCAAACTGGGCATGAGGGGACTCCACATTAATATCAATTAAGAGACTTCATCTATGTAAGACACCATCAGGTGTCATCCCTGGAACCCCGCTGGAAAGGACCATACCAGGTGCTACTTATAACACGTACAGTGGTAAAGGTAGACGGAATCACTTCCTGAATCCATGCCTCTCATCTCAACCCTGCGCCCTGTCCAGACTCTTTCTGCAAACTGTAAAAGACTAGTAACACTTTCAAATTGCGTATTCGCCATGTGGATAAGGCTATAGACTGACCCCTTGTCCACAAATAGTCCTAACCCTCATCAGCCCGTTCAGCAGCGATGGCTGATCACAAATCCTACTGGAAAAAAAGTATAATCTAACTTGCATACAGCCACCTTAGGGACCTGGTGGCCATCTCTCCACCCAGACATTTGTCAGTTGGCTATAGGTCTTCCCTATTGGGATATCCCTGATGAAGAGGATCCCACTAAAATACCATTAAATACCCTCCATACCATAGGTAATGGAAACAAACATTATTGATGTGGGGACACGCGAGCCAGATGCAGGTTGGCTAGCCTGGATTACTATGTTTGCCTGGCAGACTATCAAAGCCACAAACAGTCACGGCTGTGTGGGGGAAAAGCCGACTTTTTCTGTAAGTCATGGGGATGTGAGCATACAGGGGCTGCCTGATGGAACCCAAACTCCTCATCTAATTCAGTACAGAGCATTGGCCATACTACCAATTAGATAACCAAAACCGATGGCCCCCAGAGGGGTCTCTAGATCCTCAAATTCTGTGTGACCTTTTCTTTTTTAAAGAGAGAGTGTGAGAGAGAGACAGAGAGAATTTTTAATATTTATATTTTAGTTTTTGGCCGACACGACATCTTTGTATGTGATTCTAAAGATCGAACCCAGGCCACACGCATGCCAGGCGAGCGCGCTACCGGTTGAGCCACATCCCCAGCCCCGCATGACCTTTTTAACTTCTGAAAGTGCTCAAAAGGGTGAAAGGAGGTTTCCCTATGGGCAGGAATTTTCAATCCTTCGCTCACATCATGAACTATGCTTATACAATAGATCCTCACCTTCAGCCTTCTGCTCCAGAGTCTCTGCTGTCACTCCCACCTCAGCAACCAGATTTCTCCCCTCCAATTATTAGATCAAAAACCCAAACCTCCGCTGGTTTTCAGACCATTGCCCCCTTGCTGAGGTAGCAGGTACTGAGGTACCCCTCCACCCACTCACTCCTCTTTTCTCCTGTCAGTGCCTACACCGGGTCCCACCAGGTCCTCTTACCAGCTAACCCAAAGCTAAAACCACCTGAGGAGAGCCCTCAGACCCCTATACAAGATGTAATGAAAATGGGCTTTAATGTTGCTTGTCATCACTAAAAAGGGTTTACTAAGAATTTAAAGTCCCTCACATGCGTTTTGGGATACTCACTCTTGTCTTCCCCTCTGCTCTACCTGTTCTACTGCTCAAGTTTTTGTTGCTAGGAAAATCCCAAACCCCTTTCCCATTATTCTTTTACATCTCTCCTTCCTCATTCTCAGATCCTCGGAACTGCTGTCAGCCCCACCTTTCCTGTCTTCCCCTTCTGTACCAGGCCCACAGAAAAGTCTTAATTGACTTTCTACAGAAGTCTTCACCATGGATGACTTTAGGACTTTCAGCAAAAGAGTCCCTATAAAAGAGTTCAATGTAGATAAACTTCCTCTTTTATTGTTGCCTTGTTCTACTTGGCCACTGGCTAAAAAAATCAGCACTCTTATGTTAGACACCCCCTTAGTTGTTTTCCACAAAATATGTGAACAAGACCTCTGCCCGTGAGCTGGGGCTTTACTGAGATGGCTACATTTCTAAGATAAAGAAGTTACCAACTGGGCTCCGTGGTAACACCTGGCAGGGGGCAAAAATAAGAAAGGTAAGAAAAAGCTCTACCCCTTCCACGTGTCCTTGAAAAGTTAACTTGCCCAGAACAGAGGAAAAAACAGAAACAAAAACTGGTTTTTTGAACATCTGCAGACTGTGAACTTCTGAGCCCCTTCCATGTTGGGTACAAAATTCTGAAATTACCTAAACTTGAGTTTCAGGGGATTAATTGATTACAACAGAAGCAATGCCCTCTAAATCTGGTTGCAACCAAATAGGACGGTTTCCCTGTCTTCGGTGTTATCTTAGGAGCCTTACCTACAACAGCCTAATTCTATATAATTAAACATTGTTTATGTTTTAAAGAAATGGACAACAGATGTGATTAATTGTGTAATGGTGCAGATGTTTCCCAGAGTGCTCTAACATGATGCAGATTCATTTGAAGATCAAATAGGGGGGCATACAACCCGTTTCCACTGGGAACATATATCCCTCACTTTAGCCATCCTATTAGGAATAGGAGTTGCTGCAGGGTTGGGCACAGGAACCACTGCACTGGTCCATGGGACACAACAAATGACCCAATTTGAAGCAGCAATAGACCAAAACAAAGATATTAGATACCTCCATCAGAGCTTTGCATGAATCTTTAACCTCTCTCTCTGAAGTTGTTTTACAGAACAGGCGAGTGACACAAAACACACACACACAGAAAAAAATAGCAATATATATGTCAATAAAAATTCATCATAAAATATATATTATCCACAGATCCAAAAATATTCATTTTACTGAACATGGATTTATGCATAATGTTGTTCAACTAGGAAGCTCACCCATAGGTTGAATATTCAGTTCCAACATGGTTTAGTAGGAGTGATCTCTTCTCACAATTTGTACCTGCCAAGTCATCCACCTCACAAGAATGTATTTGTGGTACCACGTAGGATTCTTTATATGCATATAAAAATACATGTGCTGAATAGGCTACAGAGAAAGGGAGACAGGAATTCACATATTTGTTTACTTTAAAAAAATTGGAGAACTATTTCAATAAAAAATTGACTAGATTTAACTCTTACTCTGTATCATGCATAGGCAAGTCCAAATATACACCGGGCCTCCTCTGAACTGCTTGTATTTCTATTCTGTTTGGGTTATATTTCTCCATCCTATTAGGATTAGTAGTCAGAGTCTGATCGGGTATGTATCAGTGTCAGGGATTCAGTATTTCGAATGGAAAATAGGAAATTGAATCCAATGTGTATGCAAATATATGCTACACAAAAATCTTCCCACTCTCATCCAGAACAATGCTTTAATATTACCTTCGCCTCAAGTGAGACACAATTAGAGGAGAAGAGTTAGAAAATCTGTGAATACCTATCTGGAATGGAAAATGCTCCAGATTTCACATCTTTGATGGAGGTAGAGGATTTTCTAAAAGTAAGGCAAGGGGTAAACACTCCACAAACATGGAGCTCTGCTGGCCTAAAGACTTTTTGAGAATCTGCCTCTGAGGTCGGGCACTTGAAATATAGGTTGTTGTCAGGAGCTTTAGCTTCTTTTGTAGTGAGACCATCAAAGCTGGGTCTCCATCTCTTTGACCAGAAGAACCTGGTTTCTTATTTTCCAATGAACATGAGGCAGCAGGCCTGAATCATCTCTTTGTAGGTAAACTGTGACCACTGGTGACTTAGTGTCTCTCTGAGTGAACTGTGAAGCCATTTGGTCCTCCTCCACTTTTTGTGGTGTTGTTCCTGCTGCACTGGGAGTTTGATATTCGCTTCATGAAATACAAAGATTCCAACTGGGACACAGTGCTGGAGGGAGTTCTGTCACGTGTGGTGGGTCAGGGTCTGCAAGAGAATGCACCAACCAGGCTTCTATCCCTCATAGCTTGCCCCATTGCCCCCTTGTCCATATCAACCTGATTCTGAACATTGCCCTGAAACCTCTCCATATAACAAGATGACATTACATATAAGGATCTGCTGGCTGCACCATGTCAGTCACAAGCCATTTGGAATCCAATGGTAGATCCTCATGCCCTACCACGGATATTTTAACACACACCTGCCCACCACTGTTCTAGGCCCACTACTCAGCAGACTCCAAAGTACTGGCATCTCTGTTCTACACCATTTTCATGAAACCCAGTCAATCAGGCACTGTCTTGTATACTCATGATCAGCAACAGGACATTCAAAGGTTCTCCAGTGCCACCTGGTCATGGGAATTTCAATAATTACATGGTGTTCTTCTAGTCATTTTTTAAGGATGAAGTTGGAGGCACTGTGGGTTTCACTTCATTCAAGAACCATTAAATGTTGAGGAAGCTCATTTCAATGAAAGTTCTGGAGAACTCTCACAGGCAAGGCTTACCAAAGAGAGGCCAAAAGATCACATGAAGCCAGGCCAATTGAGGTCTACAATGTTAGGTCTATGTGTGTTTTGACTCTCAACTATGGCTGCCAAGTCTTTCACAATAAAATCATATGATATCTTGGCTGATATTCCCAGTGCTCTGTGGAAAGCCACCCTGAGCCCATGTCTCAGTTTCCAAGGGCGACTCTCATGCGTGGCCTCCTGAAGTCCCATCACAATTCATGGAAATACTTCTCTGAGGTCAGTTCCACAACACAGTCACTAAGGGGAATCACACCAGAGTTCAAGCTCAGGTGGACCCAGACCTTTCTTCCAACCGCCACACAAATGACCACAATTAAAACCAAAACTCTCCCACATGGCCCTTATCTTCTTCCATATAGCCACTCTGGTAACCTCTGGCTGGAGGATTCCATGAGGTCTCAGCCAAAGAGAGTGTCCAAAATAGGCTCCCTTTCCCCTATTTTGCCTAAAGTCAGAGTGGCCTGGACACCCTTTCCATGAACCAGGAGTGATCAATTAAGCCTCCATTTAATACTGCTCTGTTTCTCCAATTTGAGGCCTACTGACTTTCAGGTATAGATTCTTTATGTGATTTGAAGTCATGCGAAAACCCAAGCACCTCTGCAGGCTTTGAAGAACTCGTTTGACCCAAAGAATACCTATTCTCACTTGATGGAGGTCAGGAACCTAACAGAGGAAGGCGAGAGACTTCATCCACAATGACTGATCTTTTGGAAATTATGGTTTTGGATGCAGACATGGGATCATTCTTTAGATCCATCAGGTGCTTAGAATCAAAGTCACAGCCACATACAAGGCCAAGAGGCTAAATCAGACACATCCCTTTCCAAAGCAATTAAGCAAAGAGCCACAGGTGATGCCCATTCATTTCCATTTGAAAACTGTATTCTTCAGGCTTCACAAAGGGGTGGCCTGAATCAAAGTCCTTCCTGACATTCTGGGCAACAGAACAATAGGTAAGCAAAAGGCCCAAAGCAGGGTATATCCACTGAGACTTTCCTGGTCACACTGATATCTGAGTTTTTTGAGATGCTGGCCATTCCCTTCAGCTATCCTGTACATGGCCATGTCAAAGACCTTGGAGGTGGTACATATCTTGGACACAAAACCATGAGCCAATTCTGGAGAGTGGCCAGAATTCAGGAAGAAAACAGCGACTTAGGAAGGTAGTAGGTATTGCCCATCCATAAGGCAAGCTGCACTCCATTCATAAATTGGGCAGGATGAATACTGGGAAGCTTTCTACTAGACAGGACACATCCATTATTGCATTCTCTTTTCTCATGTCTACAACAGTGGACACAGTGGGATACACAGACATAGAAACACTCATCTTGTCAAACGACTTACTAGAAACAGTTCACTTCAAACCAAACAAACCACCTTTCCTACCTATTATCAGAACATGAGACAAAACCACAAACCCACACTCACAAAGGCACCTCCTTCCTTCAAGTATGTGTGTGTCTCTCCAGAGTTTACTCTGAGTGGTGGGCCATACTATGTTCCCCCGAAATGGCCTGTCCTTTCTCAGATCTGGTTTCCTTGGCCAACTCTGTGAAGTTGTCAGGAAAAAGTGATGAGCCACTACCTACTTTCTCAGGAAAAGTCCCTCTTCAGAGCTCTCCTGGCATTTGGCCATACTCAACTCAGTTGGTACCGAGAAAGACTGACTCTGTCCTTGGAAAATCCAAACAACTGAGCCTACTGGGACTGGGACTGGGATTGCCTCTCGGTGTCTGACTTCTTGGATAGCATTTTCAGAGAGTTCCATCACCAAGTAAATGAGGTATGTCACATTCTTTGGAACTGAATGAGGCCACTGCCTTGGCAACCCCTTTGTCCTAACAGTTGCTTCCAAGGGTCCCATGAGATGGAAGCTGCCCCTACTTCCTGTGACACTTTCACAAGTTAGAATGGTATATCATCCATAGGCACCCGGGAACAGTTCTCCACACAGGCCTGGTTTGGACCATCTTCTCTGCAATTAGGAGAGAGAGGCTGATTCAGACTCATCCCTTCATCCTGACCAGGTTGTTTGCCATGGAAGATGACTTTTGCTCTCTCAGGTCCTTCATACCTCCCTACAACTTCTCCAGGTATCATTTCTGCATTCACCTTTGAGGTTTTCAGCAGGTGGAAGGTCCCCTACTTTCCTGTATTTTAAGAACAACTCTGTCCCTGCTCTTCTGTAAATTGAGATTGAGGGAACAGTGTATGTTTAGGATTAATAACAGGTTCGATTTGGGTTAGGAATCATTCTGTGTGATGAATAATGGTATAGGGAACCTGCGATATTTACAAAAACATAGAGGTGAAATATAAGTATGGAAACAGAAATCTAGGTATGATTTTAAGCCCAGAATGGCATTGAGCCCTTGGTTGGGATACTTAGCTTTGAATTATGTTCTGTAACCATGTCTCAGATAATTCGATATACAGTCACAGGACCTTGTACCTGGGTAGATTGAATGTAGAAGAGAACATCTAGTCAAAAAGCGATAGTAGGTAGGATTAGGAAGATAGTCGGTAGGTTTAGGAAGAAGAGTGAGTATAGGATTTGGACCAAAAGTTCTTTAGCAATAGGGTTTCGGTTAGAGAGTGAATGAAAATGTCAGCATATGTGAAGAGTCAGTCACAATGATGAACTGGGGAAAATATGTAGGAAATCAGGCATCAATAGAGACAATATGAAATCAGGCAAAGTATAAAGTGAGTGATAGGATTAGACATTTTCAAGAGGGTTGAGTTTGAATATATAAGCATTGGAAGAAACAAATATGATGTCACCAATAGGATTGACATTTGAGAGCATTAGGCAACCTGGACATGGATTTTTTTAGTTATCCATGTTCACTTTTCTTTTACGCTTTGGTACAATCATAAGTGTGACCATTACATTTTTTGTTCAGAATTTTACTGTGATAAAATGTATATGTGGATCAGGTGACATGAGTATTTCTTCCACCATTTCTGGGATCAATATTTTGAAGACATATACAGTAGTGTTAGGGGTACAAAGAGGTGTACCCTGTGTCTATGAATATAGAGATAATGCATGAGTAGACCATCCTGTGAATAAATAATATAACTGGTTCCACTTTAAATAATGGAATTGACATCTGAAACTATACAGGAAATCTTATGTTGATATACAATCATTTATTCCAACCAGTTATACATCTAATGGAAATATTAGGATTATGGTTTATCATGAAGGGTGTTTGAGTTTTGCTTCATAAGTGATTATAAAAAATGAAAATATTGTGATTGGAAAAAAGTCTTATGAAAAGACCATTCAAGAAACATGGAGGAATACATGTGTTCTGAAGCAGGAAGTGATTGATCATGAAAAAAATGCCTATATGTTTTCTAACTTTTGGATGAAATATATATCCTATGATGTGCATAAACTGAAGAAATAGTAATGTACCAGTGTTGAATAAAAATGAACCGCAAAATACACATCATGTCCCCTAAGAATCTACTTGCATTGATGTTAACTGGGACAGTAACTGTAGAAATATTAGAGTTTGTATGCGCCATTCACTGAAGTTAGTTTCAGTACTAGGAAACAAATATGTATTTCAGGTGGATGATTATTTCTGAGAATGATCTTGTGGAAAGTTTGTTATAAATCCACATATATGAATATGAATGAATTTAGCGAGTGTATAATAAGACACATATATTTCATATATACACACTCACACGCACAGACATTAAAAAGTAACAATATAGGAGATCCAACATGGCGGCGGGCATGGAGAAATCAAGTCTCTGACCTCTTATGCGCGGGCATAGGGAGTCGTAAACTGTCTAAATGCTATTTGCTCACAATCACTAGGCAATGCTGACCTGACGTCGATCTGGGGCGAACAGTCTGGGACCTTCAGAACACACACAGAGCCCGGATCAGCTGCATACAAGCTCAGATTTGCCTGCTTCTCGTGACTCAGAACTAAAGTTCCCGCTGAAATAACTGGTCGGCCCTTCTGAATTTACAGAGTTAAAAGCAAACTGAGCCTTCATAGGCAGTGGCCACTGGATTGAAATGGGGCTTGGGAGAGACAGTTAGGACCAACCGTTGCATTGGTCACCTGGCAAAAGGAATGAACGGTCACCATTTGCATGGGATAACACCATGGCAGAGAACTGACGTCATGGGCAGAGGAGATAACTTTATTGAAATCAGCACGACAGGTGTGTAATCCCCTATCCATCTCTCTCCACACAGCTGGGAAACCTTAAGGGCCCCTCACAGCTCTCCCTTAAGGGACCCTCCCAGCTCTCCCATGAGCAAGATAGCCAGACCAAGGGAATCAGGTGTGGCGCGGGACTCGCGGCCTGGAATTCCCAGCTACCGCTCCCACCAGTGCTGACAACCAGCACCAGCTAATGGGGGCATGGCTACCAGAGGGTAAGCAAATTTGCTGGGGGCTGTCAGCCCAAAGCTCTACAAACTTAGGGTCTGAGGAGGGCAAACAGGGAGAGTGTGCCAGGCGTTCATGAAAACAGGGCTACCAGGAGCAGAGACCTGACATGTAGCCAGTATTTTGGTGAGTGTCACAGTTGAGTGGAGCCTGGCTTGAGGAAACACAAGAGAAGGCCCTAGGTACTCAGGATTAGAGACCCACCCAATCTGGAAGGAAGAGCTGCTGCACAGTGATTGGTTCCCACCTATTGAGAGGAGACGCTTGGCCCAGTGAGTACAGCTCCACCTACTGAAAGAAAAGTTAATTGAAGTCTATGACTTCATGTATTTTTATTATTTTTTTATTTTTAGTTTTTTTTCTTTTTCTTTCATTTTCATTTTTTTGTTGTTGTTCTTCAACTTATTTTAATGTTTTTATTTTTTTAATTTTATTATTATTATTATTATTTTAAATTTTAATTTTCATTTTTTAAATTATCATTATTATTTTAAAAAATTATTTTTTCTTTATTTTCTATTTTTTTCTTTTGTCTTTTTATTTCTTTTCAATTTTCTTATTCCCTCTTCCTTGAATTCTACCTACCTATTCTCATTCTCTTTAGTGACTTCTTGCAATCCCTTCTGATATCTTTCCTCCCAAGCTTCAAATAAATTTATAAGAGTAAGCAGTATCTCAGCACTCAAACAGAACAAGAAGTAACATGAGCAGCATAAAAAGGCAAGAAAGAAAAGGAGTACAAACAATGAAGGACAACCTAAATTTTCAGGAGGACCTAGAATCATCAGAAAAATGGTCATATAAAGAACTCAAGGAATACCTTAGAGAGATGGAATGGAACCTTAAAGAGGATACGAGACAGCAAATCCATACAGTGAAAGAACACATTGAAAATGAATTACATAAACAGATAAAAGAAGAAGTTAAGCATCTTTATCAGGGATAGAGATTATAAAAAAATCAAACAATAATTCCAGAAATGAAGGAAACGATAAACCAAATTAAAAACTCAATTGAGAGTATCACTAACAGTGTGTAGCAAGTAGAATACAGAATGTCACATAATGAAGACAAAATATATCATCTTGAAAAGAGTCTAGCCAACACAGAAAGGCTGGTAAAAAATCAAGAGAAAAACATCCAAGAGATATGGGATAACATAAAAAAAAAAAACAACTGATGAGTCATCTGGATAGAGGAAGGTACAGAGATTCAAACCATGGGAATGAGTAACCTGTTGAATGAAATAATTACGGAAAATTTTCCAGAAATAAAAAAGGAAACGGATATGCAAATTGTAGATGCTTACAGGACACAGAGCACACAAAATTACAGTAGACCAAAGCCAAGACACATTGTTATGAAGATATCCAATATACAGAACAAAGAGAAAATATTAAAAGCTTAAAGAGAAAAGTTGCAGATTACATTCAGGGGTAAACCAAAAATGTTAACAACGGATTTTTCATCACAGACACTGAAAGTGAGAAGATCCTGGAACAATGTATTTCAAACACTGAAAGACAATGGATGCCAACCAAGAATTCTGTATCCAGCATAATTAAGCTTCAGGTACGACAACAAAATAAAAATCTTTCATGATAAACAAAAGCTAAAAAAATTTTCAGTCAGAAAACCAGCATTGCAAAGTGTATTGAGCAAAACACTACATGAGGAAAAAATAAAAAACAACAACCAAAATCATCAGTGGGAAGTGCCTCAGTAATGACAGAGGGCGCGGGAAAAGCTAATCATGGAGAAACAAACTAAATAAAAAAAAAAAAAGATAAATATTCAAACATGGCTGGCAGTACAAACCATATATCAATAGTAACTCTAAACACTAATGGCTTAAACTCTCCAATAAAGCAACATAGGCTTGTAGCTTGGATTCAAAAAACAAATCCAACAGTATGTTGCCTCCAGCAGACACATCTGAATGGAAAAGACATACAAAGGCTGAAGGTGAAAGGTTGGGAAAAAATATACCATGCACACGGTTCTCATAAGCAAGCAGGGGTGGCCATCCTCATATCGAATAAAATCGACTTCAAGACTAATTTAATCAAAAGGGATAAGGAAGGACATTATATACTGTTAAAAGGAACCATTCACAAACAAGACATAAAAATTATCAATATTTACGCACCCTTTAATGGTGCTGCGACGATCATAAAAAAAATTCTCCTCAAGTTCAAGAATCAAATAGACCACAACACAATAATTATGGGTGACTTCAACACACCTCTCTCATAATTGGACAGATCCTCCAAACAAAAGTTGAATAAAGAAACTATAGAACTCAATATCACAATCAATAACCTAGACTTAACTGACATATATAGAATATATCAACCATCATCAAGTGGATATACTTTTTTCTCAGCAGCACATGGATCCTTCTCAAAAATAGACTATATATTATGCAATAGGGCAACCCTCAGTAAATATATAGAGGTGGACTTAATACCATGAATTTTATCTGATCATAATGGAATGAAACTGTAAATCAATGAAAAAGAAGGAAGGAAAAATCCTACATCACATGGAAAATGAACAATATGTTACTGAATGATCAATGGGTTACAGAAGACATAAATGAGGAAATCAAATAATTCTTAGAGATAAATGAAAATACAGACACAACATATCAAAATCTATGGGACACAATGAAAGCAGTTTTAACAGGGAAATTCATCACATGGACGTCATTCCTCAAAAAAAGGAAAGAACAACAAATAGATGAGCTAACACTTCATTTCAAAGCCCTAGAAAAGGAAGAGCAAAACAACAGCAAATGTAGCAGAAGGCAAGAAATAATTAAAATCAGAGAGGAAAACAACAAAATTGAAACAAAAGAAATTATTGAAAAAATTAACAAAAGTAAAGCTTGGTTCTTCGAAAAATAAATAAGATCGATAGACCCTTAGCATCCCTTTATGTTCAAAACATTAGAAAACTAGGGATAACAGGAACTTACCTCGACATTGTAAAAGCTATCTATGTTAAGCCTCAGGCTAGCATCATTCTGAATGGAGAAAAATTGAAGCATTCCCTCTAATATCTGGAACAAGACAGGGATGTCCTCTACCACCACTTCTATTCAATATAATTCTCAAAACACTGGCCAGAGCAATTAGACAGATGAAAGAAATTAAAGGCATAAAAATAGGAAAAGAATAACTTAAATTATCACTATTTGCAGCTGACATGATTCTATATATAGAAGACCCAAAGGGGTCTACAAGAAAACTACTAGAACTAATAAATGATTTCAGCAATGTGGCAGGATATAAAATCAACATGCATAAATCAAAGGCATTTCTGTATATCAGCGACAAAACTTCTGAAACAGAAATGAGAAAAAAAAACACTCCATTCACAATATCCTCAAAAAATAAAAATAAAATCTTTGGGAATCAACCTAACAAAAGAGGTGAAAGATTTATACAATGCTTACTACAGAACCCTATAAAGAGAAGTAGAATAAGATCTTAGAAGATGGAAAAATATACACTGTTCATGGATAGGGAGAACTAACATCATCAAAATGGTGATATTACCAAAAGCTCTCTATAGGTTTAACGCAATGCCAATCAAAATCCCAATGGCATTTCTTGTAGAAATAGAGAAAGCAATCATGAAATTCATATGGAAAAATAAAAGACCCAGAAAAGCAAAAGCAATTCTAACGAGGAAGTGTGAATAAGGCGGTATAGCGATACCAGATTTCAAACTAAATTTCAGAGCAATAGTAACAAAGACAGCATGGTACGGATACCAAAACAGGCGGGTGGACCAATGGTACAGAATGTAGGACACAGAGATTAATCCACAATGCTACAACAATCTTATATTTGATAAAGGAGTTAAAAGCATGCAATGGAGGAAGGATAGCATCTTCGACAAATGGTGCTGGGAAAACTGGAAATCCATATGTAACAAAATGAAACTGAATCCCTTTCTCTCGCATGCACAAAAGTTAACTCAAAATGGATCAAGGACCTTGATATCAAATCAGAGACATGGCATCTGATAGAAGAAAAAGTTGGCTACGATCTACATACTGTGGGGTCGGGCTCCAAATTCCTCAATAGGACACCCATAGCACAAGAGTTAATAACTTGTATCAACACATGGGACTTACTCAAAGTAAAAATTTTTTTCTCAGCATAGAAACAATAAGAGAGGTAAATAGGGAGCCTACATCCTGGGAACAAATCTTACTCCTCACACTTCAAATAGAGCCCTAATATCCAGAGTATACAAAGAACTCAAAAAATTAAACAATAAGATAACAAATAACCCAATCAACAAAGGGGCCAAGGACCTCAACAGACACTTCTCAGAGGAGGACATATAATCAATCAACAAATACATGAAAAAATGCTCACCATCTCCAGCAGTCAGAGAAAGGTGAATCAAAACCACCCTAAGATACCATCTCACTCCAGGAAGATTGGCAGCAATTATGAAGTCAAACAACAAGTGCTGGCGAGGATGTGGGGAAACAGATACACTTATACATTGCTGGAGGGACTGCAAATTGATGCAGCCAATTTGGAAAGCAGTATGGTGATTCCTTGGAAAGCGGGGAATGGAACCACCATTTAACCCAGCTATTCCCTTTCTCGGTCAATTCCCTAAAGACCTAAAAATAGCGTGCTACAGGGACACTGCTACATCAATGTTCATAGCAGCACAATTCACAATAGCAAGACGGTGGAACCAACCTAGATGCACTTCAATAGATGAATGGATAAAAAAAATGTGGCATTTATACACAATGGAGTATTACTCTGCATTAAAAAATGACAAAATCATGGAATTTGCAAGGAAATGGATGGCACTAGAGCAGATTATGCTAAGTTAAACTAGCCAATCCCAAAAAAACAAATGCCAAATGTCTTCTTTGATATAAAGAGAGTAACTAAGAACAGAGAAGGGATGAAGAGGATGAGAAGACGATTAACATTAAAACAAGGATGAGAGGTGGGAAGGAAAGGGAGAGAGAAGAGAAATTGCATGGAAATGGAAGGAGACCCTCAGGGTTATACAAAATCACATACAAGAGGAAGTGAGAAGAAAGGGAAAAATAATACAAGGGAGAGAAATTTATTACAGTAGAGAGGGTAGAGAGAGAAGAGTAGAGGAGAGGGGAGGGGAGGGGAATAGTAGAGGATAGGAAAGGCAGCAGAATACAACAGACACTAGTATGGCAATATGTGAATCAATGGATGTGTAAGTGATGTGATTCTGCAATCTGTATATGGGGTAAAAATGGGAGTTCATAACGCACTTGAATCAAAGTGAGAAATATGATATATCAAGAACTATGTAATGTTTTGAAAAAGCATAAATAAAAATTTAAAAAAAGGAAACTAACTTTGGTGAATGATGCACGTGAATCCTAATATTTCTACAGTAACTGATCCAGTTTAATATCAATGCAAGTAGATTCCTTTGGTACATGATGTGTATTTTGACGTTTATTTTTATTCAACACTGGTACATTACAATTTCATCAGTTTATGCACATTAAAGGATATATATTTCATCCACAATTTAGCAAATTTATAGGCATTTGTTTCATTTTCAATCACTTCCTGCTTCAGAACTCATGTCTTCCTCCATATTTCTTGACTGGTAATTTTATGAGACTTCTTTCCAAACACATTATTTTCAATTTCCATAATCATTTTGAAGCAAAACTCACACACACTTCATGATAAACAATAACCCTAAGATGACAATTAGATATATAACTGGTTGGAATGAATGATTGTATGTCAATATATGATTTCTTATATATATTCAGATATCAATTCAATCCATTATTTAAAGTGGAACCAGTTATATTATTTATTCAGAGTATGTTCTATTCATGCATTATCTCTATATTCATAGACACAGGGTACACCACTTTGTACCCCCAATACTAATTTATATGTCTTCAAATATTGCTCACAGAAATGGTGAAAGAAATTCTCATGTCACATGATCTACATATATATTTTATCACAATAATTTTCTGGGCACAAAATGCAAAGGTCACACTTATGATTGTACCAAATCCTAAATGAAAATTGAACATGGATTACTAAAAACATCCATGTCCAGGTAGCCTAATGCTTTCAAATGTCATTTCTATTGGTGACTACATATTTGTTTCTTCCTAAGATTATGTATTCAATAACAATCCTGTTGAAAATGTCTAAACCTATCACTCACTTTATAATTGCCTGATTTTGTAATGTCTCTATTGATATTTTCTTTTCTATATTTTCCCCAGTTCATCATTGTGACTGACTCTTCACATATGCTGACATTTACATTCACTCTATAAATGAAACCCTATTGCTAAAGAACATTTGATCCAAATTTTATACTCACTCTTTTTCCTAAACTTACGACTGTCTTCCTAATTCTACCGACTATCTCAATTTGAGTGGATGTTCTCTTCTACAATCAATCATCCAAGGTACAAGGTCCTATGCCTTTGATTATCAATTTATCTGAGACAAACGTGCAGAACACAATTAAAAGCTAAGAATCCCAATCAAGGGCCTAATGCCCTTCTGGGCTACAAATCTTACCTAGATTTCTGTTTTCATACTTATATTTCACTTCTAAAGTCTTATAAATATCGCAGGTTCCCAATACCATTATTCATCAAGCAGAATGATTCCTAACCCAAATCGAACATGTTTTTAACCCTAACCATACACTGTTCCCTCAATCTAACTTTACAGAAGAGCATGGACAGAGTTCGTCTTGCATTTCATCAATGTATGGGATCTTCCACCTTCTGAGAACCTCAAAGGTCCTTGCAGATTTGATCCTTGGAGAAGATGTAGGCAGCTATGAAGGACCTGAGAGACCAAAAGTCATCTTCTATGGCAAACAACCTGGTCAGGATGAAGGAGTCTGTCTGAGTAAGCCTCTCTCTTCTTAATGTCGAGAAGATGGACCAAACCAGGCCTATGTGGAGAGCTGTTCCCGCAAACTGGTGCAGCCAATTTGGAAAGCAGTATGGAGATTCTTGGGAAAGCTGGGAATGGAACCACAATTTGACCCAGCTATTGCCCTTTTAGGACTATTCCCTGAAGACCTTAAAAGAGTAAACCTCAGGGATACTGCTGTTGTTCATAGCAGTACAATTCACAATTGCTACACTGTGGACCCAACCCCGATGCCCTCTAATAGATGAATGGATAACAAAAATGTGGCATTTATACACCATGGAGTATTATGCAGCACTAAAATATGACAAAATCATGGAATTTTCAGGGAAATGGATGGTACTAGAGCAGATAATGCTTAGTGAAGCTAGCCAATCCCTAAAAAACAAATACCAAATGTCTTCTTGGATATAATGAGAGCAACTAAGAACAGAACAGGGAGGAAGAGCAGGAAGAATAGATTAACATTAAACAGAGACATGAGGTGGGAAGGAAACGAAGAGAAAAGGGAAATTGCATGATAATGGAGGGAGACCCTCATTGTTACACAAAATTACATATAAGAGGTTGTGAGGGGAATGGGAAAATAAACAAGGAGAGAAAAGAATTACAGTATATGGGGTAGAGAGAGAAGATGGGAGGGGAAGGGAGGGGGGATAGTAGAGTATAAGAAAGGTAGCAGAATTCAACAGTAACTAATAGGGCATTATGTAAAAATGTGAATGTGTAACCAATGTGATTCTGCAATCTATAATTGGGGTAAAAATGTGAGTTCATAACGCACTTGAATCCAATGTATGAAATATGCTATGTCAAGAGCTATGTAATGTTTTGAGCAACCAAAAAACCGAAAAAGAAAGTAGCAATATATATTCCAATCGAAATTCATCATGAAATATATAAAATCCACAGATGCAAAAATATTCATTTTACTGAACATGGATTCATGAATAATGTTATTCAACTAGGAAGCTCACCCATAGGTTGAATTTTCAGTTCCAACAGTGTTTAGGAGGAGTGATCTCTTCTCACAATTTTTATCTGCCAATTCAGCTACCTCACAAGTATGTACGTGTGATACCCAGTAGGACTCTATATGTGCATATAAAAATACATGTGCTGAATAGGCTACAGAGAAAGGGAGACAGGATTCCCATATATGTTAACTTTAAAAACACATGTTTAATTATTTGAACAAAAAATTGACTAGATTTATAACTCCTATACTATATAATGCAAAAGGCAATTCCAACTACACACCATGCCTCCTCTCAACGGCTTGTATTTCTATTCTGTTTGGGTTATTTTTTACCATCATATTAGGATTATTAGTAAGAGTCTGGTATGGTATGGGTTAGTGTCAGGAATTCAGTATTTCAAATGGAAAATTGGAAAATGAATTCAATGTGTATGTAAATATGTGCTACACAAAAATCTTCCCACTCACATCCAGAACAATGCCTTGACATTACCTTCGCCCCAAGTTAGACACAATTAGAGTAGAAAAGTGTGAAAATCTGTGAATACATATCTGGAATGGAAAATGCTCGGGAGTTCACATACTTGGAAGTGGTAGAGGAGTTTCCAAAAGTAAGGGACAGTGTAAACACTTCACAAACATGGAGCTCTGAGAGCCTAAAAACTATTTGAAAAACTGCCTCTGAGTTTGGGCACTTGAAATATATGTTGTTGTCAGGAGATTTGGCTTCCTTTGTAGTGAGACCATCAAAGCTGGGTCTGCATCTATGTGACCTGAAGGACATGGTTTCTTATTTTCCAATGAACATGAGGCAGCAGTGCTAAATCCTCTCTTTGTAGTTAAACTGTGGTCACTGTGGGCTAAGTGTCTCCCTGTGTGGACTGTTAAGCCATTTTGTCATCCTCCACTTTTTGTGGTATTTTTGCTGCTGCACTGGGAGTTTGGTATTTGCTTCACAAAATGCAAGGAGCTAACTGGGACACAGTGCTGGAGGGAGTTCTGTCACGTGTGGTGGATGAGGGTCTGCAGGAGAATACACCAACAAGGCTTCTTTCCCACATAAATTGCACCAATAACCATAGCAACCTGATTCTGAACATTTCCCAGAAAGCTTTCCATATAACAAGATGCCTTTACATATAAGGGTCTGTGGGCTGCACCATGTCAGTCACAAGCCATTTGGAAGCCAATGGCAGATCCACATGGCCCCACCATGATGTTTTATCACACACCTGCCCACCCCTGCTCTAGGCCCACTACTCGGCATGCCCCAAATTACTGGCATCTCTGTTCTACACCATTTTCATGAAACCCAGTCAAACAAGGCAATGTCAGGTATACTCATGATCAGCAACAGGAAATCCAAAGTTTCTCCAGTGCCACCTGGTCATGGGAATTTCCAAAATTTCATGGTATTTATCTAGCCATTTTTCAAGGATGAAGTTGGAGGCACTGTGGGTTTCAATTCATTCAGGAACCATTAAGTTTTGTGAAAGCTCATTTCAATGAAAGCTCTGGAGAACTCCCACAGGCAAGGCTTCCCAAAGAGTGACCAAAATGCCACATGAAGCCAGGCCAATTGAGATCTACAATGTGAGGTCCATGTGTGTTTTAACTCTCAACTATGGCTGCCAAGTCTTTCAAAATAAAATCATGTGATATGCTAGCTGAGATTCCCAGTGGTCTGTGGAAAGCCACCCTGGGCCTAGATCTCAGTTTCCAAGGGCGACTCTCATGAATGACCTTTTAAAATCCCAACACATTTCATGGAAATACTTCTCTGAGTTTAGTTCCAGAACTCAGTCTCTAAGGAGAATCACACCAGAGTTTGTTCCCAGGTGAACCCAGTCATCCATCCCAACCACCACAAAAATAACCACAATTAAATCCAAAACACTCCCACATGGCCGTCATCTTCTTCCATATAGACACTCATCATTATGTCTTGCTGAAGGTTACTATGAGGGTCACAGCTCAAGAAAGTGTCCAAAATATGCTCAATTGCCCCTCATTTGCTTAAAATCACGGTGGCCTGGGCACTTTTCCTGTGAATCAGGAGTGATGAAATATTCCTGCTGTTAAAGTGTTCCACTTCTCCAATTTGAGTCCTACGTGCTGTTAGGTATATATTCTTTTTTCTGATTTGGAGTCATGAGAAAACTGAAGCACCTATGGGCTAGCCTCTTCAGGGATTTGAAAAACTCATTTGACCCAAATGATTCCTATTCTCACTTGATGAAGGTCAGGAACCTAACACAAGAAAGCAAAAAAATTCATCCACAATGACTTCTCTTTTGGCCATTTTTGTTTTGGAAAAACATGGGATCTTTCTTTAGATTCATCAGGTGCTGAGAATCTAAGCCACAACCTAACACAAGGACAAGAGGCTGATTCAGACACATCCTATTCCAAAGCAATTAAGCAAAGAGCCACAGGTGATGCTCATTCTTTTCCATATGAAAACAGTTTTCATCAGGCTTCACAAATGTGTGGCCTGAGGCAATGACCTTCCTGAAATTTAGGTTAATAGAAACCTAAGTAAGCAAATGGCCCAAAGCAGGGTTTCTCCACTGAGAATTTATTGGTCACACTGATATCTGAGTTTTCTGAGATGCTCCCATTCCTTCAGCTATCCAGTACATGGCCATGTCACAGAGCCTTCTGGTGATACATGAGCCTATTCTGGAGAGTGGCCACAATTCATGAAGAAAACAGGAACTTAGGGAGATAGTAGGTTTTGCCCATCCATAAGGCAAGCTGCAGTCCATTCATCAAATGGGCAAGATGAATGCTGGGAAGCTTTCTACTAGAGACAACACATCCATTAATGCATTCTCTTTTCTAATGTCTGCAACCACGGATACAGTGGGATACACAGATATAGAAACACTCACCATGTCAAAAGACTTTCTAGAAACAGTCCACTCCAAACCAAACAAACCGCCTTTCCTACCTATTCTCAGAACATGAGAAAACACCACAAACTCACACCCACAACAGCAAAGGCACCTCCTTCCCCCAAGTAGGTCTGTGACGATCCGGAGTGTCTTCTGACTGGTGGACCATATAATGTTCCCCCGAAATGACCTGTCCTGTCTAAGATTTGGTCTCCTTGACCAACTCTGTGAAGTTGTCAGGTGCCAGCAGTGGGCCACTACCTGCTTTCTCAGGATAGGCCTCTCTTCAGAGCTCTGCTGGCATTTGTCCATCCTCACATCAGTAGGTACCAAGAACGACTGACTCTGTCCTTGGGAAAAGCAAACAAGTTAGCCCACTGGCACTTGGACTGGGACTGGCTCTGGGTGCTTGGCTTCCTGGATCCCAAGTTCAGAGAATTCTATCACCAAGGAAGTGAGGTAAGGTCACTTCCTTCAGGAACTGAATGAGGTCACTGCTTTGGTAACCACTTTGTCCTAACAGTTGCATCCAAGGTTCCCATGAGATGGCGGCTGCCCCTACATACTGTAACATATTCAGAAGTTAGAATTGTATATCAACCATAGGAACTTGGGAACTGCTATGCACACAGGCCTGGTTTGGTCTATCTTCTCTACAATAAAAAGAGAGAGGCTGATTCAGACACATCAATTCATCCTGAAAAGGTTGTTTGCCATGGAAGATGACTATTGCTCCCTCAGGTCCTACACAGCTGCCTACGTCTCCAAGGATCATTTCTCCATGGATCTTTGAGGTTCTCATCAGGTGGAAGGTCACCTATATTCCTATATTGTAAGACCAACTCTCTCCCAGCTTTTCGGTATGTTATATTAAGGGTAGAGTTTATGGTTATGTGTAATAACAGCTTTGATTTGGGTTAGGAATCATTCTGCAGAATGAATAATGTTATTGGCAACCTGCGGTATTTACAAGAGTATATAGGTGACATCTAAGTATGAAATCAAAAATTTAGGTAAGATTTGAAACCCAGAAAGGCATTGGGCCCTTTAGTGGGATACTTAGCTTTGAATTATGTGCTGCACATTTGTCTCAGATAAATCAATATACAAAGGCATAGGACCTTGTACCTTGGATGATTGAATGTTGAAGAGAACATCCAGTCAAAAAGAGATAGTCAGTAGAATTAAGAACGTAGTCGATAGGCTTAGAAAGAAGAGTGAGTATAGGATTTGGAACAAAAGTTCTTTAGCAATAGAGAGAGGGTAGAGAGTGAATGTAAATGTGAGCACATGTGAAGAGTCAGTCAAAATGACGAACTGGGAATAACATGTAGGAAAGCAGATATCAATAGAGACATTAGGAAATCAAGCAAAGTATAAAGAGAGTGATAGGATTAGACATTTTCAACAGGCTTGAGGTTGAATATATAATCTTAAGAAGAAACAAATATGTAGTCATCAATTGGATTGACATTTGAGAGCATTAGGCAACCTGGACATGGATGTATTTAGTAATCCATGTTCACTTTCCATTTAGGCTTTGGTACAATCATAAGTGTGACCTTTGCTTTTTGTGTCCAGAATATTCTGTGATATAATGTATATGTGGATCAGGTGTCATGAGTATTTCTTCCACCATTTCTAGGAGCAATATTTTGAAGACGTATAAATTAGTATGGGGGTAGAAATAGGTGTACCTTGTATTTATGAATACAGAGTTAATGCATGAATAGACCATACTGTGAATAAATAGTATAACTGGATCCACTTTAAATAATTGATTGAAGTGATATCTGAAAATACATAAGAAATGTTATATTGATATAATATCATTCATTCCAACCAGTTATATATCTAATGTTCATCTTAGGGTTATGGTTTATCATGAAGGGTGTTTGAGTTTTGTTTCAAAAGTGATTATGGAAATCAAAAGTAATGTGTTTGGAAAGAAGTCTCATGAAAAGATCAGTCAAGAAACATAGAGAAATACATGAGTTCTGGAGAAGAAAGTGATTGAAAGTGAAACAAAGGCCTATAAATTTGCTAAATTGTGGATGAAATATATATCCTATGATGTGCATAAACTGAAGAAATAGTAATGTACCAGTGTTGAATAAAAATGAACGTCAAAATACACATCATGTCCCATAGGAATCTAGTTGCATTGATGTTAAACTAGGTCAGTTACTGCAGAAATATTAGAATTTGTATGCACCTTTCACTTTTTTGCATACACATTGGATTCATTTTCCAATTTTCCATTCAAAATACTTTATCCCTGACAATAATGCACATCACTTAGTTTTCAGTACTAGGAAACAAATATGTATTTCAGGTTGATGAATATTTCTGAGAATAATCTTGTAAAAAGTTGATTATTAATCCACATACATGAACATGAATGAATTTGGGGAGTGTATATAAGACTCATAAATTTCATATTTTGAAAAATCTGGAGAGTGTGTGTGTGTGTGTGTATATATATATATATATATACACACAAACAAAGACAGACATTAAAAAGTAGCAATATATATGTCAATCGAAATTCACCATGAAATTTATATCATTCACAGATCCAAAAACATTCATTTTACTGAACATGGATTTATGTATAATGTTGTTCAACTAGGAAGCTCACCCATAGCTTGAATTTTCAGTTCCAAAAGCGTTTAGGAGGAGTGATTTCTTCTCACCATTTGTATCTGCCAAGTCAGGCACCTCACAAAGATATACGCGTGTTATCAGGTAGGATTCTATATGTGCATATAAAAATACATGTGCTGAATAGGCTACAGAGAAAGCGAGAGAGGAATTCACATATTTATTAACTTTAAAAACACATGGAGAACTATTTCAATTAAAAGTTGACAAGATTTATAACACCTACCCATTATCTTGCAAAAGGCAAGTCCAATATACACCATGCCTCCTCTGAACTGCTTGTATTTCAATTCTGTTTGGGTTATTTTTCTCCATCATATTAGTATTAGTAGTTAGAGTCTAGTAGGGTATGGGTTATTGTCAGGGATAAAGTATTTTGAATGGAAAATTGGAAAATGAATCCAATGTGTATGCAAATATGGGGTATTCAATAATCTTCCCACTCTCATCCAGAACAATGCCTTGACATTACCTTTGCCCCAAGGAAGACACAATTAGAGGACAAGAGTTAGAAATTCTGTGAATACATTTATGGAATGGAAAATGCTCAGGAGTTCACAACCTTGGAGGTGGTAGAGGAGTTTCTAAAAGTAAGGAACAGGGGTGATCAACCAACCTGATCTTTCATTAATATTGGGAGCCATCTTGCCACAAAGCCATGGAAAGATAATTTTTGCTTTACTATAAATTACTGCAAATTCTGAACCTGATTGGAATGCCTGCCCATTCCTTGAACTCACCCATGCCTAGAGTTCTGACCATATCGCAGCCCTCTCTGAAACTTTAGTGACACCTCATAAATATTGGCCTTCCCTGGCCAGACAACGACCCTCTCTGAGGCTCTAATGGTCTTCATAATTTCTGATGCTGGGGCAGCGAAAAAAATGTGAACTACAATTAGTGTGATGCTTGTCAAAGTTCTGTTTTCTGAAACTTCCTTTTTGTGTAACTTTTTGGGCTATAAAGCTGGGTTGTAGGAAAGGTGGGGACGCTGTCTTTTTTCCACCGTTTTGAGAAGGAGAGTCAGCCTGGCTGGTTGAACTAATAAGCTTGCCTTAATTTGATTTTAATTGGGGTCAGTGGTTTTTTCTTGCGTCCTGGTCTAACATTTTGGAGTTCCTCAGCGAGATGACCCAACCAGATCACAAGACCAGACTGCTGGAAATTATGAAGCTGGCCTTTCCTCCAGGACTCATATCTGGAAAGCCAAGTTCCAAGGCCTTGGAGTGAGCCTTTGGTCCGGGGAGCACTGCACTGAACCATCACACTAAAACTATTAGCAAGCACCTGGTGGAGGAAGCCTCCATAGGTAAGTGGTGCCATTATAACTTCTGATATCCGGTTAAGTGAGATGTCTTCTGATGACAGAGAGGTGGCCTGGGGAAGCTCACATATACTCCTGTCCTGGACAGTAACAAGAATTGTCCTGTCCTCTGTTCTGTTCTGTAGGGAATTTCTCTGAAAGAGTAGAAAGGTGCAGCCAGGCACGCAGGAGCTCCTACCTCGGAGCTTCAGCAAGACGTTGCATTGCTCCTCTGTTTTTCTGTATCTTCGCCAGGTTTGTGTTTCTTTGTGTTTTGTTCTGTGTTTCATATGTTTTTGTTTGTTTGTTTTTGTGCATCTTGTTGTGTGATTTCTGTGGTTAAAAACTTAAGGATATTGGATGTAAAAATGGATAATAAAGCAAGTAAGCCTGACACCCCTTTGGACTGTGCTCTAAGGAACTGTGATGAAGTTTACACCCCTTTGTTAAGCAGGATAAGAGAAGCCCCTAGCTGGCTGCCTGGAGCCCACCCACTGCACAGGGCAATGCCTGCTGGTGACCTAAAAACAGAGTATCTCCCAGGTTAACAATGGAAACTTTTTTAAAACCCCTTGTCGCTCCAGATCAAGAGAGTCACAACTTTTGGGCAGAGTTCCCTGTGTTTATGCTTTGTTAGCAAAGCAGTAAACCTCCCTTTTTATTTTTCTCAAACCCTGTCCTCATTATTAAATAGGTATTAATTCGCTTCAAGGTCAGGAACCAAACTTTAAGTTACAAATTTTGATAAACACCCCCCCAACGCCCAGGAACTTTTTGAAAGCTGACTACTGAAATGTTAGGAGATGGAGCGTGCTTGGGGTGGAACCAAACCAGAGGAGCTAATCCTGTAAGTAAAAGGAGGGACTGAGGGACTCCCAGCAGCTGCCAAAGCCCTGTTGCTTCAGGGAATTCCCTCTTTACTTCCCTGCACTGTAAAAATTATGCCACCCCTGTCTTCTTAAAAAACAGAAAAAGTAAAAGGGACACTAAATGCAGTAAAGTCACCATGGAAACACTTGATATTACATTTCAGGTTGCCACTCTGTGAAAACATCTGATCCTCTTGTGGGGACATCTATCGTGCCACTGGTGTAGGAGATTTTTCTCTTATCTGCTCTGTTTTTAAGGCTTCTGTCTGTCAGCCATAGTCTGGAGCTCCTTTCTGTCTGTCTTGTGTCTTTGTTTATGGCCCTTTAAGACATGTGGAATAATGTGCTGATATTATAAATTGTTTCTTGGGAATGATCTTAGCTCAATGTGTGTTTTAATGATGATGTTTTATTGTAACAATCTGGTATCTGAATGGGTTTTTGAAGCATTGCTCAATCTTGCAGTTAAAAGTCGGGTTTAGGGAATTGTTTAGTTTATGATTTCAGATAATTCATGCCAGATAACTTAAATTCTTATGATGGAAAACTAAAGAACTCTACTTCCAAGTTGGCAAGTAACTTCCCAAACATTCAGTTTTGTTTTTCACTAATTTTGAATTGGGTAGACTGGGAAAATGTCACAGTGTGTACCAGTGCATTCATTTGGACAAGGATAGTAAATCATAGTAAGGTATCTGTTGACAAAACAAGATGTAAAGATATAAAATTTTGTGAATTTTATCTTAAAATTGTATCAAATTTCAACATCCGAATCTGAAAATTATGGTTAAAATGCCTTAGGCCTGAGGTGTCTGCTCAGAATAGCAGTTTTTTCCTCCTCCTTCCAGACCTCAGCCAGGACTTATGTTGAAATTCAAATGAAAGAAGCCTGCAAGCTCAGTAGGAGACTGATCTGAGGCCTAAGGGGGGAAAAAGTTGAATTGTATGGTATTTACTAATTACTGGCCAGTCATTTTTTCCAGGACTCTAATTTTTTTCCTTAGATTCTGTATTTTTTTTGAGCTCATGATTTTGATCATACAGACCTAGGTTAATGTTTTTCTGATCATTTCTATCTTTGACCAACAGTGGAGTTTTTGAAACATTTCAGTGGAGATTTCACCTGCAAAAAGCTACAAGGCCTTTACTATTATTATGTGTGCACACATTTGTTATGTGTTGTATGTCTATATATACATATATCCGTATATCATATTGATGATATACAAATTAACATATATATGGAGCACTCATAAAAAAAGCACTCATAAAAACAAATTTTAAAAAGTGGATTCAAAGAACTTAAATTCACCTGATTTAATTGGTTCAATTTAAATTGGATAAACAGATAAAAATAAATGTCTTTAAATTTAAGCTTACAAGTTTTTCTAGGTGTTCAAAAATCTAATAAAATATTAATGCCGACAAAAGGTCTAATATGCCTTGGTTCTAGGACTTTTCCTTCAACAAAAAAATCGCTTACACTGTTCAATACATTTGTCTAATATTTTGAAAAATAAGTAATGTAAATTTGATATGGGATTACTCATTCAAGAGTACTTTTGTTAGATATCTGGTTGATTTACTAAGGTCTGTATAAGTTTGTCCTAAAGTCTGTATAAGATTGTAAAAATCAGTCATGTGTTAAAGAGACAAAAATTTCTTAAACATAAGTTTACCCATAACATTGTGTTTATTAAGTTTTATTTTTTCTAGAACTAGCAACCATAAAAATTAAACAACTGATTAAATAAGAACTGTTATTTTAAAGCACTGTACTGCCATTTCTTTAAAAGCTAAACTTGGTTAATGTAGAAACATCAATGCAGTTGTGATGCTATTAATGTGCTTATATCTTCCAGGTATACAAGTCTGTAAGGTAGAAACTTTAAAACAGCATTACATCAAGCTGGTGTTCTGAAGTTGTATGGTAAAAAAATATATTGGGGATTTATTTACCTGAAATCAATAAGATATGTAAACTTTTATGTTACTTTTTACATTGGGGAACAATTTATATGTATTTTTAAGTTAATGAGAGCCTAATCTATGTAAAGGTTAAAAAGTTTCAGCCTTTCTTTAATTAATGTTTTAAATGTTATATCATATGGTGTTAACTAATGTTCATGTGACCTCAAAAAATTTATGTAAACTTTGTAAAATGATATTTTCAAAACAAAGATTAGCTTTAGAACTAAAACACTTAAGATTTATAATGAGCACTGCCTTACCTGAGATAAGGCTCTGTGTCCCATCTTACTATATGTGAGAAAGACTACGAAAGCAGTAGGTCAGATGTTATTTCATTTAAAGTTATGTTCAAAAGTTTTTTTTTTTTTTTTTTTTTTTTTTCGGTCAAGATCACTAGCATCTCAAAAAGGGGATGTAATCTATAACTCAGCCAAAAAATTCAGGGTAGCTATTACAAGAACTGAGTATGTTTACTCTTGTTAATTTTATTTTGTAATTTCCTTATAGGTGACATAAAGATTTCCTGTTAGTGTTTTACAGAAGTGTTGCTTTAAGAACACAGCATGGGTTAATTTAAGATAATAACCCATCACCTACAAGACAGACAGAATAATACAGATCCCAATTAATAAAAAGTTAAATAATTTTAAATTATAGACATGAAAGCCCAGTACTCTTAATATAAGGCTGTTAAAATTTATTTGATGGATGTTTAAGATTAGGATTTAAAATTAAAGTTAAATGAAAAGGGACAAGAAAACTAATATTTGGCTCTTGCCCTCTGAGTCAGTCTGTATCCAGAGAACAGCGGACTTCTCTAAAGAGCTTTGCAACTCTGAACCACATAACCTCCTGATCAGGGAGATTAATAAGACCACTGGAGAACAGAAAGCCAATCAGTGCATTGCTACAAAGAGGATAGTCATCAGAGAAGGGAGATATCCCTGATGCTTCCAAGGGAAGCCACATGGTCAAGGAAGACCTGGACCCACCTAGCGCAAATGGCACTAGCAGAACTGAGAAGCTGCTCTCAATTTTCCCCAAGAATGACTCCCATAAAAGCTCAGCTGACTGTTCACAATATAGAGAAACAAAAGTCAGTTTGACTGCTTCATATTAAACACTTAGAATAGACAGTTAAAAACAAAATACAGCCATTCCTGGGCATTTTATATAATAATAGTAATAATAATATATTATGGTATTCACTTCATGTTAGCCTCCCAAAATAAGTAAGACTGGAGGCTACAAAGAAGGATTCTCAGACAGGAATGCCTGATAACTATAAAATGAGACTATCAAAAGGATCTGCCAGAGGCAGAAGTTTTTAGTGTAAGGCCTACAGATATTCTTAAGCTAAACACATAGGCTTGGTATTTGTAAGTATGATTATCCAGCCCTGAGTAAGAGAATTAAAGGTGTCTCTATTAGAAACAGAGGTCATACTAAAAGGATTTTGCAAGATCAGATGACATTAAATTATTAAACTGTATCTTATGGGGAGGGACAACTGTAACACTAAAAGTTAAATATTAAGTTAACAGTCCTGATAACTGGGGATATTAAAGGCTTGTGAGGGAACTTCTATACAGTGACATGTTCCAGCTGCTGCAACATTTATTCAGTACTAATGTTTTTTGTTTCTCTCATAGAAGAACCCATTCCCAGATGACTTTACAACCTGTTCTTCCACAAACAGACTTCAAACCGAACTGACTTCTAAACAGCATGGTACTGGTACCAAAACAGGCGGGTGGACCAATGGTACAGAATAGAGGACACAGAAACCAATCCACAAAACTACAACTATCTTATATTCAATAAAGGGGCTAAAAACATGAAATGGAAGAAGGATAGCATCTTCAACAAATGGTGTTGGGAAAACTGGAAATCCATATGCAACAAAATGAAACTGAATCCCTTTCTCTCACCATGCACAAAAGTTAACTCAAAGTGGATCAAGGAACTTGAGATCAAATCAGAGACATGGCGTCTGATAGAAGAAAAAGTTGGCTATGATCTACATACTGTGGGGTCGGGCTCCAAATTCCTCAATAGGACACCCATAGCACAACAGTTAATAACTAGAATCAACAAATGGGACGTACTCAAACTAAAAAGTTTTTTCTAAGCAAAAGAAACAATAAGAGAGGTAAGTAGGGAGCCTACATCCTGGGAACAAATCTTTTGTCCTCACACTTCAGATAGAGCCCTAATATCCAGAATATACAAAGAACTAAAAAAATTAAACAATGAGATAACAAATAACCCAATCAACAAATGGGCCAAGGACCTGAACAGACACTTCTCAGAGGAGGACATACAATCAATCAACAAGTATATGAAAAAATGCTCACCATCTCTAGCAGTCAGAGAAATGCAAATCAAAACCACCCTAAGATACCATCTCACTCCAGTAAGATTGGCAGCCATTAGGAAGTCAAACAGCAACAAGTGCTGTCGAGGATGTGGGGAAAAGGGTACTCTTGTACATTGCTGGTGGGACTGCAAATTGGTGTGGCCAGTTTGGAAAGCAGTATGGAGATTTCTTGGAAAGCTCGGAATGGAACCACCATTTGATCCAGCTATTCCCCTACTCGGTCTATTCCCTAAAGACCTTAAAAGAGCACACTATAGGGACACTGCTACATCCATGTTCATAGCAGCATAATTCACAATAGCAAGACTGTGGAACCAACCTAGATGCCCTTCAATAGACGAATGGATAAAAAAATGTGGCATTTATACACAATGGAGTATTACTCTGCATTAAGAAAAGACAAAATCTTAGAATTTGGAGAAAAATGGATGGCATTAGTGCAGATTATGCTAAGTGAAGCTAGCCAATCCCTTAAAAACAAATGTCAAATATCTTCTTTGATGTAAGGAGAGTAACTAAGAACAGAGTAGGGACAAAGAGCATGATAAGAAGATTAACATTAAACAGGGATGAGAGGTGAAAGGGAAAGGGAGAGAGAAGGGAAATTGCATGTAAATGGAAGGAGACCCTCAGGGGTATAAAAAATTACATAGAAGAGGAAGTGAGGAAAAAGGAGGAAAAATATAAGGGGGAGAAATGAATTACAGTAGAGGGGGTAGAGAGAGAAGAGGGGAGGGGAGGGTGGAGGGGGGATAGTAGAGGGTAGGAAAGGCAGCAGAATACAACAGACACCAGAATGGCAATATGTAAAACAATGGTTCTGCAACTTTTGTGATTCTGCAATCTCTATATGGGGTAAAAATGGGAGCTCATATCCCACTTGAATCAAAGTGTGAAATATGATATATTAAGAACTATGTAATGTTTTGTACAACCTACAATAAAAATTAATTAAAAAAAAAAGAAATACAAGGAGTTCAACTGGGACACAGTGCTGGAGTTAGTCCTGTCACTTGTGGTGGGTCAGGGTCTGCAGAAGAATGCACCAACCAGGCTTCTATCCCACATAGCTAACCCCCTTGACCATAGCAATCGGATTCTGAACATTGCCCTGAAACATCTCCAATAACAAGATGCCTTTAATGGAGTGGTTTCAGACATATTAGTGATTCCTGTCTGCATCATGTCAGCCACAATTCATTTGGAAGTCAATGGCAGATACACATGGCCCGACCACAGATGTTTCATCACAAACCTGCACACAACAGCTCTGGACCCACTACTCAGCAGGCCCCAACATACTGGCATCTCTGTTCTAAACCATTTTCATTAAACCCAGTCAATCAAGGCACTCTCTGGTATACTCATGATCAGCAACAGGACATCCAAATATTCTCCAGTTGCAGGTGGTCATGGGAATTTCAAAAATTTCAGAGTATTTAACTAGCCATTTCCTATGATGAAGTTGGAGAAACTGTGGGTTTCAATTCATTAAGGAACCATTAAATTTTGAGGAAGCACATTTCAAGGAATACTCTGGAGAACTCTCACAGGCAAGGCTTCCCAAAGAGTGGAAAAAAGGTCACATGAAGCCAGGCCAATTGAGGTCTACAATGTGAGGTCCATGTGTGTTTTGACTCTCAACTATGGCTGCCAAGTTTTTCAGAATAAAATCATGTGATATCCTGCTGAGATTCCCAGTGTGCTGTGGAAAGCCACTCTGGGCTTAGATCTCAGTTTCCAAGGGCGACTCTCATGCGTGGCCTCGTTAAATTCCAACACAATTCATGGCAATACTTCTCTGACGTCAGTTACATAACGCAGTCTCTAAGAGGAATCACACCAGAGTTCAAGCCCCGGTGGATTCAGCCATCTCTTACAACCACGACACAAATGACCACAATTAAAACTAAATCACTCCCACATGGCCCTCATCTTCTTCCACATAGACACTCATCATGAACTCTGGCTGGAGGTTTCCATGAAGGGCACAGACAAATACACTGTTCAAAATAAGCAGCCTTACCCCTCATTTGCCTAAAGTCAGGTTGGCCTGGACACCCTTCCAGTGAACCAAGAGTGATCAAATAGGCCTGCTATATATCTGCTCCGCTTCTCAAATTTGAGGGCTAATGACTGTCTGGTATAGATTCTTTATGTGAATTGGTTTCATGAGAAAACCCAAGCACCTATCAGCTAGCCTCTGCAGGGCTTTGAAGAACTGACTTGACCCAAAGATCACTATTCTCACTTGATTTAGCTCAGGAAGCTTACAGAGGAAAGCGAGAGACTTCATCCACAATGACTGCTCTTTTGGCCATTTTGGTTTTGGATGCACACTTGGAAACTTTCTTTAGGTCCATCAGATGCTGAGAATCTAAGCCACTGCTGTCACACCGGGCCAAGTGGCTGATTCAGACTCATCCCTTTCCAAAGCAATTAAGCAAAGAGCCACAGGTGATGCCCATTCATTTCCATTTGAAACCTGTTTTCTTCAGGCTTCACAAAGGGGTGGCCTGAGGCAAAGACCTTCCTGACATTCAGGGTAATAGAAACATAAGTAAGCAAATGGCCCAAAGCAGGGTTTCTCCACTGAGACTTTACTGGTCACACTGATATCTGAGTTTTCTGAGATGCTCCCATTCCCTTCAACTATCCAGTACATGGCCATGTCACAGAGCTTGGAGGTGGTACATATCTTGGACACCAAACCATAAGGCTACTCTGGAGAGTGGCAAGTATTCAGGAGGAAAAGAGGAACTTAGGAAGATAGTAGGTGTTCCCCATCCATAAGGCAAGGCGCTCTACATTCTTAAATTGGGCAGGATGAATGCTGGGAAGCTTTCTACTAGACAGGACACAACCATTGATGCATTTGCTTTTCAAATGTCTACAACACGGATACAGTGGGATACACAGACATAGAAACACTCGTGTTGTCAAACGACTTTCTAGAAACTTTCCAGTCCAAACCTACAAACTGCCTTTCCTACCTATTCTCAGAACATGAGATAAAACCACAAACTCACACCGACACCCACAACGGCACCTCCTTTCCCCAAGTATGTCTGTGACTATCCTGAGTGTCCTCTGACTGGTGGGCCATACTATGTTCCCCTGAAATGGCCTGTCTTGCCTCAGATCTGGTCTTCTTTGCCAACTCTTTGAAGTTGTCAGGAGCCATGGTTGAGCCACTACCTGCTTTCTCAGAAAAGTTCCTCTTCAGAGCTCTCCTGGAATTTGGCCATCATCACATAAGTAGGTACCAAGAAAGACTGATTCTGTCCTTGGTAAATCCAAACAATTGAGACCACTGGGACTAGGACTGGGACTTGCTCTTGGTGGCTGGCTTCCTGGTTCCAAGTTCAGAGAGTTCCATCACCAAGGAAGTGTGGTAGGTCACTTCCTTTAGCAACTGAATGAGGTCACTGCCTTGGAAAACCACTTTGTCCTAGCAGTTGCTTCCAATGGTCCCATGAGATGGAGGCTGCTCCTACTTCCTGTGACACTTTCACAAATTAGAATGGTATATCAACCATAGGCACCCAGGAAAAGCTCTGTATACAGGCCTGGTTTGGTCCATTTCATCTACATTAAGAAGAGAGAGGCTGATTCAGACACATTCCTTCATTCTGACCAGGTTGTTTGACATGGAAGTTGACATGGAGTTGACTTTTGCTCTCTCAGGTCCTTCTTAGGTGAAAAGGTCGGTCAAAAGTCGGAGGAAAAGACCATCAAGAGACTGTCTCATGTCACAGCAAAGGGTTTATTGGGAGTCCAGCATGCTGGGGTGCCGTAGTCTCTCGGCTGGGCACAAATCACGAGTCTCCACACAGCTTGTAGATTCAAACAGCAATTCTTTATTCCCGAACTCACACCGGCCATCTACAAACACGTTCTGGGGGAATCCAGGTTCTCTGCCCAAATCCAATCCGCCCAAATCCACTCCTGCCTAAATCCACTCCGCATGGGCTTCTGTCTCCCAAAATATACTGTCTGACCCTAAGCACTCAAGAGGAACTCAGCAGCAGGATACGCCCTATTCCAAAAGAGGAACACCCTAATCTCCTATTATACTAAACTGCCCTATTCTAAAGGGGAAACACCCTACTCTCCTATTATGCTAAACTGCCCTATTCTAAAGGGGGAACACCCTAAACACGGATCCTGCCCTGGTCCTTGAGCAAGGTCACCTTTCAGAAGTCCTTCCACTAGACAGCATGGGAGTAAGCTGGCAAGGAATTTGTCATACCTACTTGGCTGATGGCTCCCGGCATCTCCCCCCTTCTGATTAATTAAACAACAAGTAATGTGGCTTAAGGACCGTGCCTGGTAGGTTGTCCAGTTCAACATATGGCTCTTACCCGTCATCGGAAAACTGACCTTTAGGTAATTGACCTTTAGGCGTCAGCCTCCTGTCTTAGGTTGATACCATTGCAACTGGATCATACCCGTCACTGACTACCGGTCCAGCATACAGCCATACTTGTGGATAGGTCTATGCACCAGTGGGGGGGTGAGGTTCTTTGCCTCACCTCTGTTGGCCCCCAAATTTGGCCTTGGTGCCAGTGGGGGAGTGAGGTTAATGTGGCTTAAGGACCGCGCCTGGTAGGTTGTCCAATTCAACATATGGTTCTTACCCGTCATCGGAAAACTGACCTTTAGGTAACTGACCTTTAGGCGTCAGCCTCCTGTCTTAGGTTGATACCATTGCAATTGGATCATACCCGTCACTGACTGCCGGTCCAGCATATAGCCATTGGCCCCCAAATTTAGACCATCACTAGCAGAAGGGAGGAGGATACAGAAATGCCACGACACCAAGCCAATTGACAGTTCCTTTGGAAAAATTGCATCATTGGTGACACCATCAGCAAAGATCACTGGTGACACCATCAGCAAAGATATGCCAGCATTACCACAATAGCTGCACAAAACGTAGTTACATAGTCCAGGCAAGTTCTGCAAGCGGTTCAAAGTGGAGGAATCTATCAATCTGTCCATCTCCTCCCAAAGTCCATTGCCTCCCAAAGTAAGTTGGCTCCTTGATTGAGCATACTTGTTGAGTTATATTCATTGAGATGAAGATAGGAATTCTGGCAATGATGCTAAAAAGACATTATCCTGAAAAGAATTATTAAATATAATGAAAAGGAAAGGTGAAAGTAAACAAACAGATCTGTTAACCTACTTAAAAAACAATCCTTAACAGCTGTTTACCTGATTTAAATTAGTAAACAAGCAGATCTGTTAACCACCTTTAAAAAGAATCCTTAACAGCTGTTTACTTAATTTAAATTAAGCCATTTAAATCACGTGAATAAAAAATAAATAATTCGGATCCATATTTTTTCATGAGCGCTCCTCATATATGAAATATGGACATACGCACACACAGACATATAACACAAAACACAAATGTGCAAACAAACGTACAACACATAAGATAATAATAAAGGCCTTGTAGCTTTACCTAGGTGAAATCTCCATTGCAATGTTTAAAAACTCTATAGTCAAAAAATAAAACTGATCAGAAAAAAAAAAAAAAAACATTAACTTAGGTTTGTATGAGCTCAAAAAATAAAAATAGAACCTTATGATGTGGAAAAATGCAATAATAAAATAGATATTGAAAAAAGCATCCTGGTTAATCACAGTCGCAGATGTAAGAATGGCCAAGCTGGAGTTCTGGATATCAGCTGTTATGGATTTGAGTCAAATCATCTTCTTGTTGATCTGTAGAAATCGTTTAATTAGTCTTTCTGGAATCCAAATCGGCTGCTGTTCTCCCTGTGGAAACACGCAAACAGAGCCCCGACTCCAGACAATCACTGGATCAGGACCTTTCCATTGTCCTGTTAGAATATCTTTCCAAAGAACTTTAGGCTTATGCACATTTTTTGGATACATATGCCTTTCCGCAGCACTAAGTCCTGATGAATCCAAATTTAAAAAGTTTAGAGTAAAAAGCGTTATTTTAAGTTTATCTTTGGGGGATATATAACCCTTTCCAATTCCCTCTTTTTGCTTTAATAAGTACGTTTTAATAGTTTGATGAGCTCTTTCAACTATGCCTTGTCCCTGTGGATTGTATGGAATTCCTGTTATATGAGTAATACCAAATGATGAGCAAAATTGTTTAAAAGAGGTAGAGGTATAGCCAGGACCGTTATCAGTTTTTAACTGTTTAGGAACGCCCACAGTGGCAAAATTTTGTAAGCAATGAGCTATAACATCTTTAGTTTTTTCTCCGGCATGAAGGGAGCCCATCAAAAATCCGGAAGAAGTATCAACTGTAACATGTAAATATTTTAATTTTCCAAATTCTGGCAAGTGTGTGACGTCCATCTGCCAAATATGGTTAGGTATCAGTCCTCTAGGATTGACTCCAAGATTAACTTGTGGTAAAAAGGTCACACAATTTTGACATTGTTTTATTATATGTCTGGCTTGTTCCTTAGTTATTTTAAAACGCTTTTGTAAAGTATTAGCATTAACATGGAATTTTTTATGAAAATTCGTAGCTTCTTCTAGTGTAGAGAAAATATGTATGTCATGTGTAGTTTTATCTGCTAAATCATTGCCCAAACTAAGGGTTCCAGGCAATCCTGTATGTGCTCTAATATGTCCTATAAAGAATGGATCTTTTCTGTCCCAGATTAGACTTTGTATAGTGGAAAACAAAGAGAAAACAGTAGAAGAAGGGGAAATCCTACCAGCATCTTCAAGAGATACTATAGCATTAACTACATACTGACTATCAGAAAATAAATTAAATACAGAATCTTTAAACATTAAAAAGGCTTGTAATACTGCATTAAGCTCTACCTTTTGAGCTGATTGTTTTGGTACTAAAAATGTAAAAGTTTGATCAGGGGTAACTACTGCTGCTGTACCATTATTTGGCCCATCAGTGAATATATTTGGAGCATTCATGATAGGGGTTTTTCTTGTCATTTTTGGAAAAACTACAGGATGCTTAGACCAAAAAGACAACAAAGGATTAGATGGTAAGTGATTATCAAATGAAACATTAGATTTACACATGATTATTGCCCAAGTATTTAACTCATTAGCTAACTCATCAATTTGATCCATAGTATATGGAGTAATAATTTTATTGGGAGAAATTCCAAACACTCCCTTCGCTGCTTTTATTCCTTTGAGTATTAATTGTCCTATAGCCTCAGGATACCTAGTAAGAATAGTGTTAGGAGAATAAGATAAATGTATCCACAATAATGGACCTTCTTGCCAAAATACTCCTGTAGGAATATTTTTTGTTGGTAGTACAATAAATAATAAAGGCAAACTTATATCAATTCTATCCAAATGTATATTTTCCATATATGTTTCAATAATTTTCAATGCCTTTTTTGCTTCAGGAGTTAACATGCGAGGTGAGTTTGGATCTGATGGACCTTTTGGAATATCAAATAAAGGTCCCGACTCTCCTGTTGGTATGCCTAGATAAGGCCTTATCCAATTTATGTCTCCCAATAACTTTTGAAAATCGTTAAGTGACTTGAGTTGATCTACTCGTATTTGAATTTTTGGTGGACGGACCATGGTTGAGGATAATAGAACTCCTAAATAATTAATTGGAAAATTTAATTGTACTTTATCTATTGCTATCTCTAGATTATAATTTTTTAATAAGTTTGTAAGTGTGGCATAACATTCCAGCAATATGTTTTTATCTTTATGTGCCAATAATACATCATCCATATAGTGAAATATTTGTAGTTCAGGATTTTGATTTCTAAGTGGCTGGATTGCTTTATTAACATATATTTGACACATAGTTGGACTGTTAGCCATCCCTTGAGGGAGTACTTTCCATTCATATCTCTGATCAGGACCTTCATGATTTAATGCAGGGATAGTAAATGCAAAACGTGGACTATCCTCGGGATGAATTGGAATTGAAAAAAAAACAATCTTTAATATCTATGGCTAAAACATGCCAGGTTTTTGGCAAAGCAGACAATTGAGGAATCCCTGATTGAGCAGGTCCCATAATAACCATTTCATTATTAATGGCTCTTAAATCTTGCAATAATCTCCATTAACCAGATTTCTTTTTAATGACAAAAATGGGAGTATTATGGGGAGATATGGAATGTTGTATATGTCCTTCCGCTAATTGTTGTTTGACCAGATCATGGGCTACTTGTATCTTTTCTTTAGTCAGGGGCCACTGAGGAACCCATACTGGTCTTTCTGATTTCCAAGTAATTTTGATTGTCTCATTGGCCCTTTCTGAAAATCCAACCCATGTCTGTCTGTTCCTTGATCTATTTGAATTGGTGCTGCTATACCTTGTCCTTGTTTTCCTAATCTTTTTTCTTTCCTAAAACCTTGTCTAGCCCTAGTAGTGGGCGCATTAGGATTGATGTTATTTGTTAACGTCAAACCTAATTGATCTAGGACATCTCGTCCCCATAAATTTATAGGAAGATGATCCAATACATAGGGCTGTATAGTTCCCTCACAACCTTCAGGATCCTTCCAATCTAATATCATTGCACTTCTATGGGGATTAGTCGCCACTCCTAGGCCTCGAAGCGTTTGAGTGGCTTGTTGTAATGGCCAATGTTTTGGCCATTCCTTACTAGATATGATGCTAAGGTCTGCACCTGTGTCCAGTAGCCCATTAAAGTCGTGTCCTTGAATATTTAGTTTTAACATTGGGCGAGAATCTAAATTTAAAGACAACATAGCCCAATCTACACCTGTGGAGCCTAATCCCCTGGAACCTCTTTTTACACTATGACTAGGAAATTTATTATGTAGGATGGGTATTATTAACAACTGTGCTATTCTGTCTCCAGGTGAAATTACTGATATACCTCTTGGAGAACTAGCTATAATTTTTATTTCACCTACATAATCGGGATCAATTACCCCGGGACTAATCATAAGTCCTTTTAATGTAGATGAACTACGTCCCAATAATAAGCCTACTGTCCCTTGGGAAGAGGTCCTTTTATTCCTGTTGGAATGATTTGAACTCCCATCTCTGGAGTTAGTACTGCTCTGGCAGAGGCGCAGATGTCCAACCCTGCGCTCCCTCGGGTTTGTCTGATGAGGGATTTAATGGACAATGTGTCCTGGGCACTACTCTGATGGTGTTGCTGGGTTCCTCCACTGCCCCGTATATTTGTGGTTGTGGGCCCCGGAGCATTGGGCCCGGCTGTCCGTTTTTTGGCAACGGAGCCTGATGCCTTTCTCCACGGTATCGTGGGTAAATACCTGGTCCTTTTCCGTTTTTTGGTAAGGGAGTACCCTCTATGGTAGTTTGAGAACGGCATTCATTAGCCCAATGTCTCCCTCTACGGCATCGTGGGCAAATACCCGGTATTATATTTCTTTGATACCTAGTTTTGTTAAATCCTCCTCCTATGGGGCAACTCCTTTTAAAATGTCCTGTTTGTTCACAATCATAGCATGTTTTTGGCCTGGCATCTAAAGCCTGTTGTACTGCAGCTGCCAAGACTTGCCCTTGTTCATTAATATCTCTACATAATTTAATATATGTGTTTAAATCTTCATGTCTCCATGGTCTAATAACCTCTCTGCAGCAACAATTTGCTTGGTCATAAGCCAGGTGTTTTATCAATGGCATTGCTTGTTCCGTATCCCCAAATATTTTGGCAGCCGTTTGAATTAGCCTATCTACAAAGTCAGCGTAAGGTTCATTAGCTCTCTGTATTACCTTAGATAGCTGACCTTGTAAATCTCCATGTCCTTGTAAAGTCTTCCATGCCCTAACTGCGTCTGCAGCAATTTGTGCATATATAGCAGGATCATATTCAATTTGTTGCCGCTGACCCTCATAAGGTCCTTTTCCCAGCAACATTTCTAAATTTCTTTGAGGGTAACCGGCGGCTGCATTTCTCCTAGCTGTCTCTGCACAAAATTCCTCATTGGCAACCTTCCATAACAAATATTGTCCTCCATTTAGCACAGATTTACACATGCTAGCCCAATCTGCTGGCGTCATGTCCAAGTTAGTAATGGACTCGACCATGCTCACCGTGAAGGGAGCTTGGGGACCATAGGTTGTTACAGCCTCCTTTAACTGCTTCACTGTTTTAAAATCTAAAGCACGGTGAATTCGCTGCCCTCCTACCTGTTCAAGTACAGGGCATGCTAATCTTTGAGGTCCTGTCTCAGGATCCCATTTATCAACTATGGGGTTTGAGGGCCACTCAGCTGTCTCTATCGGTGGGGCTGTTGGTTGAATTAAACCCTCTTGTGATAAAACGGAGTTAGTAACAGCCTCCTGTTGTGGCCTTTTTCCTAACAACCCCTTTTCCTTTAAATTTTCTTCCTCTGTCTGACTAGCTCGAGAGACCTTCTCTTTTGCTTGATGTAAAATGTCTTTCTCCATGTTCTGAACCTCTAACAATTTACTTAACATCTTTTCAGTTTGTTTTAAAGATAACACAACCCAATAAGATAACACAAAACAAAACTGAAATTGAATGAAGCAAAAACGGAATAAAAAATCGTTGTATCAATTTTCTCTTCCTCAGGGCCGACAAACTTCAAACCTTTAGTCAATCATTTTTTCCAGTTTGCCTGAGAAATTTCTAGGGATAGGCAGCTTGAAAGAAAAACAAAATAAATCAAAAGAAGAACACATTGTTTTTTAAAATGGTCACCCATTCTCTCGCCTTCCCTCAGGGGCGAGCAATTTCACTTACCCCCAAGCTTCAGGCGTTCCGCATACGAGCCACCAGATGCCGTAGTCTCTCGGCTGGGCACAAATCACGAGTCTCCACACAGCTTGTAGATTCAAACAGCAATTCTTTATTCCCGAACTCACACCAGCCGTCTACAAACACGTTCTGGGGGAATCCAGGTTCTCTGCCCAAATCCAATCCGCCCAAATCCACTCCTGCCTAAATCCACTCCGCATGGGCTTCTGTCTCCTAAAATATACTGTCTGACCCTAAGCACTCAAGAGGAACTCAGCAGCAGGATACGCCCTATTCCAAAAGAGGAACACCCTAATCTCCTATTATACTAAACTGCCCTATTCTAAAGGGGAAACACCCTACTCTCCTATTATGCTAAACTGCCCTATTCTAAAGGGGGAACACCCTAAACACGGATCCTGCCCTGGTCCTTGAGCAAGGTCACCTTTCAGAAGTCCTTCCACTAGACAGCATGGGAGTAAGCTGGCAAGGAATTTGTCATACCTACTTGGCTGATGGCTCCCAGCACTGGGGCTCAGAGCTAACTTCAGAGGAGCAAAGAACAAAGAGCCCCAAGAACAACTTGAGCAGAGTTTATATACATTCTTTAGAGAGGGCAGGGACTTTACATACATCATATCCTCTTTTAGGAAATCAACACATAGCACGGGAAAATCAAATAACAACTCTAAAACATGATTAGTACATTCATTGGCGGGAAGAGGTCGGGTAGGGGGTGATTGGTTAGCCCTGAAAAGGGGTATACGTTTAAACTGATTGGTTGAATCCCTGAGATGTATATGTGGTGAGCTACACGGTTAACAACCCCTGGAAAGGGGTTGTTAAGTAACTAGGTGGTCAGGGAAGATTTCAACACACATCTAATTGGCAGTTCCGGGAATTGTCTTAACTGCCACTGGAATTTCAGGTTCCGAGTGCAGCTTGGAAACTTTAAAAAACCTGGTTCTATGTTTCAATTTCAATTTCTTTTATTCGTTCATTTCCCACTCCTTTTCCTTACTACTTTTAATCTTAAACGTAATAAATCATAATTATTGCGGGGTCTCACATTCTATTTCTGCCAGTGGACCGTATTTCTGTCTGATTACAATGAGTTTTTCCTGCCCAATTTGAGCCTGGAGAAAGGAAACTATGTGGTTAAGCAAACAAGGTCCTACAGTTAGCAACACCATAAGGATGATCAAGGGTCCAGCTAAGTCTGATAGGAGTGTAGTTAACCAGGGGGACTGGGTAAACCATAACTCAAACCACCCTAGTTGAATCTCCCTATCTTTCTGGTGCTCTTCAAGGCATTTTCTCAATTTACTCATGGATTCTTTTACAACTCCAGTATGGTCAGCATAAAAACAACATTTTTCTCTCAGTGCAGCACAGAGGCCCCCCTCACTCATGAAGAGGAGGTCTAATCCTCGCCTGTTCTTTAAAACAACTTCAGAGAGAGAAGTTAAGGATTCCTGCAAAGCTGTGATGGTGGTCTCTAACGTCTTCAAGTCTTTATCTATTGCTGTTTCTAATCGGGGTATTTGTTGTGACCCACATATAGTAGCAGCTGTTCCCATACCCACTCCTGCAGCAGCTCCTATCCCCAATAGGATGGCAGGAGTAAGGGATACTGGCTCCCTCAAAATCGGGTTGTTTCTTCCCCTAGTAGACCTTCAAATGATTCTACATCATAATAGAGCACCCTGGGGAGTATCTGCACCATTACACAATAATTTACAGAGATGTCAAATACCTGGGCTGAAATGCAAGGAGTTCTGACTGTTTGGAGTTCAGTACAATAAAGGTTCCTTTAATTAGTTCCCAGGGGGAGGAGTCAGCTGTACTCTGGACTGGGGAAGTAGGCAAAGACGGAAACCGGGAAGTATGAGATGGTAGAGGGGTTCTGGTAGATCTAGCCATGGGAGGTTTAGGAGGCTTAATTCCTGGGTTGAGGGGATTGGGCTCTATTGCTGTGATATTTTCTTCCTTTTTCAGCCGGATGGTGAACCAGTGACCAAAGTCATAACGAGGGCCATATATATAGAATCGCATTCCCCACGTATTTCCCATAGGCCATGCTGTTCCGAGGTAGCCCCTTCCTTTGGAATTGAAAGTTAAAATGAGGGGGTAACATAGACTATTCTTTCCACAGTGAGTTTTTGACACCACTTGGCTAGCAGCACATTTCTTGGGATCAATCAAGGTGTCATTTTTTTCTTCCTGAATCGTACTGTCGGGGGAGTTTGGGTTCCACCATGCAGCTACCGTTTGTTCACAACCCCAAGATCTACAATAAAAGTCACTGGGTCCTGTACAGGTTTGGGCCTGTTTGTGACTTCGGAAATCAGCTGGGCACACATAAAAATCAAGATTGGCTAGTTTACACCTGAGCTGCGGAAGATGATATCCATAATTCATGGGGTAAGGTGGTCTATGTTGCCCTGGTTTGGGGTTGAGTGGGATCTCTGTGGGGGTCCTCTATGTCAGGGAGATCCCAGTCAGACAGGCCTATGGCAATCTGACAAATATCCGGGTGGAGAGATGGCCACCAAGTCCATATGGTGGCTGTATGTGAAATAGACCACACTACTTGCCCAGTAGGATTTATAACTTGCCATTGTTGCTGAACAAGCTGATGGGGATTAGGACTGCTGGTGGTCAGGGGAAGAATCCATAGCCCTACGCACATGACAGACCCACAACTTGAGACGGTTACCAGTCTGTTCCAGTTTCCAGCCAGAGTCCGGACAGGGCGCAGGCTTGAGATGGGAGGCATGGATCCAGGAAGTGATCCCATCCACTTTCACCACTGTGGTTGTTATAAGCAGCACCTGGTATGGTCCTTTCCAGCGGGGTTCCAGGGATGACACCTAATGCCATCTCATGTAGATGAAGTCTCCCACTTGATATCGATGTGGGGTTCCCTCATCTCCAGGCTGATAAGCAGTGGCCAACTGTTTCCACAGGTATCGCTGGGTGCTGGGTTTGTTCAAGGGCTTTAAGTCTGTCAAGAAAGAGTGTGTGAAAGGAATCATTAAGTCTCAGAGTTGGGGTTAGGTCCCTTACTGGAGGAGGAGGTGTTTCTTATGCTGCAGGGGTAGTCACAGGAACCACTGCCCTGGTCCATGGTACACAACAAATGACCCAAATAGAAGCAGCAATAGACCAAAACTTAAAGATATTAGAAACAACAATCACAGTTTGCAGGAATCTTTAACCTCTCTCTCTGAAGTTGTTTTACACAACAGTCGAGGGTTTGACCTCCTCTTCATGAGAGAAGGGGGCCTTTGTGCTGCATTGATGTAAGAATGCTGTTTTTATGCCGACCATAATGAAGTTGTAAAAAAACCTATGAGTAAAATAAAAGGATGCCTTGAAGAGTGTCAATGAGAGACAGACGCCCCAAAAGGGTGGTTTGAGTCTTGGTTATCACAGTCCCCCTGTTTATCTACGCTTTTATCACCCCTGGCCTGTCCAATAATAATCTCCATATTATAGCTAACTATAAAACCCTGTTTGCTCAACCGTGTAATTTCTTTTTTCCAAGCTCAAATTGAACAAGTTAAACTTATGGTAATACCCCACTAGCAGACATAGAATGTGACACCCCCCAATTATCACTATTATGATTAAAATTAGCCAGAAGAAGAAGTGGGGAATGATAGGTTAATAAAAAAGGAACTTGGAACTTCCTGTTTTTTTGTATGCTTAACAAAACACTGTTTAAATATTGAGAACTGTTTGCTAACCTTGTTCCCAGATTGTGCTGTCCCCAACTTCGAAATTGCAGAATGTATTCCCTCATCCGGTTACACACAAACCGCCCACTCGCTCTGACCCATCAATAAATTTCCGTCCCTACCCTTTTCAAGGAAAGTATATAATCTCTGCTTAAGCTGTTCTCAGGGCTCTCTGCTCTATTCTTGTGAGCTCTGAGCCACAGCATGCTGGACCCCCAATAAACCTCTTGCTGTGGCATGAGACACTCTCCTGGTGGTCTCTTCCTCCGATGCTTGCACGAACATTACTTGGATGATTGAATGTAGAAGAGAAAATCCAGTCAAAAAGGGAGAGTCGGTAGGATTAAGAAGATAGTCGGTAGGTTTAGGAAGAACAGTGAGTATAGGATTTGGAACAAAATCTCTTTAGCAATAGGGGTTCGGTTAGAGAGTGAATGTAAATGTCAGCACATGTGAACAGTCACAATAATGAAATGGGAAAAGAACGTAGGAAAGCAGATATCAATAAAGACATTACGAAATCAGGCAAAGTATAAAGTGTGTGATACGATTAGACATTTTCAACAGGGTTGAGTTAGAATATATAATCTTAGGAAGAAACAAATATGTAGTCACCAATAGGATTGACATTTGAGAGCATTAGGCAACCTTGACATGGATGTTTTTTGTAATCCATGCTCACTTTCCATTTAGGTTTTGGTACAATCATAAGTGTGACGTTTGCATTTGTGTCCAGAATATTACTGTGATAATATGTATATGTAGATCTGGTGACATGAGTGTTTATTCCACCATTTCTGGGAGCAATTTTTTGAAGACATATAAATGGGTATAGGGGGTACAAAGAGGTATACACTGTGTCAATGAATATAGAGATAATGCATGAATAGACCATAAGTGAATAAATAATATAACTGGTTCCACATTAAATAACGGATTGAATTGATATCTGAAAATATATAAGAAATCTTATATTGATATACAATCATTCATTCCAACCATTTATACATCTAATATCAATATTAGGGTTATGGTTTATCATGAAGATATGTTATTTTTGCTACAAAAGTGATTATGGAAATCGAAAATAATATGTTTGGAAAGAGTCAGTCACAATGCTGGCAATATGTGAACAAGGCCTCTGGCCTTGAGCTGGGGCTTGACAGAGATGGCTACAGTTCTAAGTTAAAGAAGTTACCAACTGGGCTCCATGGTAAAAGCTGGCAGGGAGAAAAAAAAGAGAAGAAAAAAGCTCTGCCCCTCCCAGGTGTCCTTGAAATGTTAACTTGCACAGAATAGAAAAAAAAAAAACAGAAACAAAAACTGCTTTTAATGAACTTCTGCAGACTGTGAACTTCTGAGTCCCTCCCTTACATGTTGGGTACAAAATTCTGAAACAATCTAAACTTGGAGTTCAGGGGATTAAATGATTACAATAGAAGCAATGCCCTCTAAATCCGGTTGCAACCAAATAGGACTGTTTCGCTGTGTTCGGTGCTATGTTAGTTGCCTTACCTTGCATTGTCCATCCCTTTTCTCATGAAAAGACCAGTCAAGAAACATGGAGGAATGCATGTGCTCTGAAGCAGGAAGTGATTGATAGTGAATCAAATGCCTATAAATTTCCTAACTTGTGGATGAAATACATATCCTATGATGTGCATAAATTAAAGAAATAGTAATCTACCAGTGTTGAATAAAAATGAACGTCAAAATACACATCATGTCCAATTGGAATCTACTTGCATTGATGTTAAACTGGGTCAGGTACTGTAGAAATATTAGGATTTGTGTGCACCATTCACTGAAGTTCCTTTTCGGTACTAGGAAAGAAATATGTTTTTCAGGTAAATGAATATTTCTAAGAATAATCTTGTGAAAAGTTGATTATAAATTCACATATATGAATATGAATGAATTTGGTGAGTGTAAAATAAAACACATATTTCATATTTTGAAAAATCTGGAGAGTCTATCTATCTATCTATCTATCTATCTATCTATATGTGTGTGTGTGTGTGTGTGTGTGTGTGTGTGTGTACACACACACACACACAGACATTAAAAATAGCAATATATATGCCAATCAAAATTCAAAATGAAATATGTATCATTGACAGATCCAAAAATATTTATTTAACTGAACATGGATTTATGAATAATATTGATCAAGTAGGAAGCTCACCCATAATTTGAATTTTCAGTTCCAACATCATTTAGGAGGAGTAATCCCTTACAATTTGTATCTGTCAAGTCAGCCACCTCACATGAATGGACGTGTGGTCCCAGGTAGGATTCTATGTTTGCATATAAAAATACAGGTGGTGAATAGGCTACAGAGAGGGGAGACAGGAATTCACATATTGGTTAACTTTAAAAAAAACATGGAGAATGACTTCAACAAAAAGTTGACTAGATTTATAACTCCCACAATATATAATGCAAAAGGCAAGTCCAACTATACACCATGCCTCCTCTGAAATGCTTGTATTTTTATTCTGTTTGAGTTATTTTTCTCCATCTTATTAGTATTAGTAGTCAGAGTGTAGTAGGGTAGGGGTTAGTGTCGGGGATTCAGTATTTCGAAAGAAAAATTGGAAAATGAATCCAATGTGTATGTAAATGTGTGCTCCACAAATATCCTCCCACTCTCATACAGAAAAATGCCTTGACAGTACCTTCGCTCCAACTAAAACACCATTAGAGGAGAAGAATTAGAAAATCAGTGAATACATATCTGGAATGGAATATGCTCACAGTTTTGAAAAATTGGAGGTGGTAGATGATTTTCGAAAAGAAAGGGACAGGGTAAACACTCCACAAACATGGAGTTCTGCTGGCCTAAAGACTTCTTGAGAAACTGCCTCTGAGGTTGGGCCCTTGAACTATATGTGGTTGTCAGGAGCTTTAGCTTCCTTTGTACTGAGACCATCAATGCTGGGTCTGCATCTATGTGACATGGAGGAAATTGTTTCTTATTTTCCAATGAAAATGAGGCAGCAGTGCTGAATTCTCTCTTTGTAGGTAACCTGTGGCCACTGGGGGCTAAGTGTATCCCCGTGTGGACTGTGAAGCCATTTGGACATCCTCCAATTTTTGTGGTGTTTCTCGCTGCTGCACTGGGAGTTTGGTATTTGCTTCACAAAATACATGGAGTTCAACTGGGACACAGTGCTGGAGGGATTTCTGTCGGGAGTGGTGGGTCAGGGTCTGCAGGATAATGCACCAACCAGGCTTCTGTCCCACATTGCTTTCCCCCTTGACCATAGCAACCTGATTCTGAACATTGCCCTGAAACCTCTCAATATAACAAGATGCCTTTACAAAGAAGGGTCTGCTGGCTGCACCATGTCAGTAACAACCATTTGGAAGCCAAGGGCAGATCCACATTGCCCCACTACATGTTTTATCACAAACCTTCCCACCACTGTTCTAGGCCCACTAATCAGCAGGCTCCAAATTACTGGCATCTCTGTTCTACACCACTTTCATGAAACCCAGTCAATCAAGGCACTGTCTGGCACACTCAAGATCAGCAACAGCACATCCAAAGGTTCTCCAGTGCCACCAGGTCATGGGAATTTCAAAAATTTCACGGTATTTTTCTAGCCATTTTTCTAGGATGATGTTGCAAGCACTATGGGTTTCAATATATTCAGGAACCGTTAAATGGTTAAGAAACACATTTCAATGAAAGCTCTGGAGAACTCTCAAAGGCAAGGCTTCCAAAATAGTGGCCAAAAGGTCACTTGAATCCAGTCCTATTGAGGTCTACAATATGAGGTCCATGTGTTTTTTGACACTGAACTATGGCTGCCATGTCTTTAAGAATACAATCAAGTGATATCCTGGCTGAGATTCCCAGTGCTTTGTGGAAAGCCACCCTGGGCCTAGATCTCAGTTTCCAAGGGCGACTTTCATTGCGTGGCTTCCTAAAATCCCAAAACAATTCATGGCAATACTTCTCTGAGGTAAGTTCTAGAACTCAGACTCTAAGGGGAATCACACCAGAGTTCAAGCACAGGTAGACCCAGTCATTTCTTCCAACCACCACACAAATGACCACAATTAAAACCAAAACACTCCACACAGCCCTAATCTTCTTCCATATAGACACTCATCATATCCTTTGGCTGGAGTTTTCCATAAGGGGTGCAGCCCAAGACAGTGTCCAAAATAAGCTCCCTTAACCCTCATTTGCCTAAAGTCAGGGTGGCCTGGACACCCTTACCGTAAACCAGGAGTGATCAAATAGGTCTGCCATTAATACTTTTCCACTTCTTCAATTTTAGGCCTTTTAACTGTGGCATTTAGATTATTTATGTGAACTGTAGTCAAGAGAAAACCGAAGCACCTATGGGCTAGCCTCTCCATGGCTTTGAAGAATTCATTTGACCCAAAGGATCCTTATTCTCACTTGATGGAGGTCAGAAACCTTACAGAAAAGGCGAGAGACTTCATCTACAATGACTGTAATTTTTGCCATTTTGATTTTGTATGCACACATGGGATTTTTCTTTACATTCATCAGGTGTAGGGAATCTAAGCCATAGACTCACACAGGGCCAAGAGACTGATTCAGACACATCCCTTTCCAAAGCAGTTAAGTAAAGAGCCACAGGTAATGCCCATTTATATCCATTTGAAAACTGGTTACTTCAGGTTTCCCAAAGGGGTGGCCTGAGGCAAAGTCCTTCCTGACATTCAGGGCAAAAGAACAATAGGCAAGCAAAAACCCCAAAGCAGAGTTTCTCCACTGAGACTTTACTGGTCACACTGATATCTGAGTTTTCTGAGATGCTCGCCATTCCCTTCAGCTATCCAGTACATGCCCATATCACAGAGCTTGGAGGTGGTAAATATCTTGGACAGAAAACCATGAGCCTATTCTGGAGTGTAGCCAGAATTCAGGAAGGTAACAAGAACTTAGGAAGTTTGAAGGTGTTGCCCTTCGATAAGGCAAGCCACAGTCCATTTATATATTGGGCAAGATTGATGCTGGGAAGCTTTCTACTAGACAGGACACATCCATTGATGCATTCTCTTTTCTAATGTCTACAACCACAGACACACTGGGAAACACAGACATAGAAACACTTGCCTTGTCAAACGACTTACTAGAAACAGTTCACTCCAAACCAAACAAACCGCCTTTCCTACATTTTCTCAGAACATGAGACAAAACCACAAACACACAACTAAAACCACAAATGCATCTCCTTTCCCCAAGTAGGTCTGTGACTATTCAGAGTGTACTCTCACTGGTGAGCCTTACTATGTTCCTCTGAAATGGCCTGTCCTGTCTCAGATATGGTCTCCTTGGCCAACTCTGAAAATGTCAGGAGCCCACGGTGAGCCACTACTTGCTTTCTCTGGAAAGGCCAGTCTTCAAAGCTTTCCTGGCATTTGGCCATCCTCACATCAGTATATACCAAAAAAGACTTTCTCTGTCATTGGAATATCCAAACAAGTGAGCCCACTGGGACTGGGACTGGGACTGGCTCTGAGTGCCTGGCTTCCTATATCGCAAGTTCAGAGAGTTTCATCACCAAGGAATAGAGATGAGGTCACTTCCTTCAGGAACTGAATAAGTTCACTGCCTTTGCAACCACTTTGTCCTAACAGTTGCTTCCAAGGGTCCCATGAGATGGATGCTGCCCCTATTTCCCGTGACACTTTCACAAGTTAGAATGGTATATCACCCATAGGCACCCGTGAACAGCTCTCCACACAGGGCTGGATTTGTCCATCTTCTGTACATTAGGAAATAGAGAGGCTGATTCAGACACAAACCCTCATTCAGACAAGGCTGTTTTCCATGGAAGAAGACTTTTGCACTCTCTGGTCCTTCATAGCTGCCTACATCTTCTCCAGGGATTATTTCTGCATGGAACTTTGAGGTTTTCAGCAGGTGTTATATCCCCTACATTCCTTATTGTAAGACAAACACTGTCCCTGCTCTTCTATAAAGTTAGAATGTGGGAACAGTATATGGTTTTGGTTAATAACATGTTCGATTTGGGTTAGGAATCATTTTGCTGGATGAATAATGGTATTGAAAACCTGCGATATTTATAAGAATATAGAGGTCAAATATATGTATGAAAACAGAAATCTAAGTAAGATTTGAAGCCCAGAAAGGGATTGGGCCCTTGATTGGGAGACTTAGCTTTGAATTATGTCCTGCACAGATGTCTCAGATGAATCAATACACAATGGCATCGGACCTTGTACCTTGGATGATTGAATGTTGAAGAGAACATCCATTCTAAAAAGGATAGTCAGTAGGATTTGGGAGATAGTCGGTAGATTCAGAAAGAAGAGAGAGTATAGTATTTGGACCAAAAGTTGTTTAGCAATTGGGTTTCAGGTAGAGAGTGAATGTAAATGTCAGCACAAATGCACAGTCAAAATGATGAACTGGGAAATTATGAAGGAAAAGAGATATCAATAGAGACATTAGGATATCAGGCAAAGTTTAAAGTGAGTGATAGGATTAGACATTTTCAACAGGGTTGAGTTTGAATATATAATCTTAGAAAGAAACAAATATGTAGTCAACAATTACATTGACATTTGAGAGCATTAGGCAACCTGGTCATGGATGTTTTCAGAAATCCATGCTCACTTTAAATTTAGGCTTTGGTACAATTATAAGTGTGACCTTTGCTTTATTTTCCAGAATATTACTGTGATAAAATGTATATGTAGGTCAGGTGACATGAGTATTTCTTCCACCATTTCTGGGAGCAATATTTTGGAGACGTATAAATGAGTATTGGGAGTACAAAGAGGTGTACCATCTCTCTATGAATATAGAGATAATGCAAGAATAGACCATACTGAGAGTAAATAATATAATTGGTAAACGTTAAATAACGGATTGAATTGATATCTGAAAATATACAGGAAATCTTATATTGATATACAATCATTCATTCCAACCAGTTATACTTCTAATGGTAATATTAGGGTTATATTTTATCATGACGAGTGTATGAGTTTTGCTTCAAAAGTGATTATGGAAATCAAAAATAATGTGTTTAGAAAGAAGTCTCATGAAAAGTCTTATCAAGAAACATGGAGGAATACATGTGTTCTGAAGAAGGAAGTTATTGAAAGTGAAACAAATGCCTATAAATTTGCTAACTTGTGTATGAAATATATATCTTATGATGGGCATAAACTGAAGAAATAGTAATGTACCAGTGTTGACTAAAAATGAAGATCAAAATACATATCATGTTCCATAATAATCTACTTGCATTGATGTGACATTGGGTCAGTTACTGAGAAATATTAGGATTCGTTTGCACCATTCACTGAAGTTAGTTTTCAGTTCTAGGAAACAAATATGTATTTCAGGTGGATGAATATTTCTGAGAATAATCTTTTGAAAATTTGATTATAAATCCACATACATGAATACGAATGAATTTAGGGAGTGTACAATAAGACACATATATTTCATATTTTGAAAAACATACACACACATTAAAAAGTAGCAACATATATGCCAATCGAAATTCTTCATGAAATGTATATCATCCACTGGTCCAAAAATATTCATTATACTGAATATGATTTTATTTATCATGTTGTTCATCTAAGAAGCTCACCCATAGGTTGAATTTTCAGTTCTAACTGTGTTTAGGAGGAGTGATCTCTTCTCCCAATTTGTATCTGCCAAGTCAGCCACCTCACAAGAATGTACATGTGATAACAGGTAGGATTCTATATGTGCATATGAAATTACATGTGCTGAATTGGCTACAGAGAAAGGCAGAGAGGAATTCACCTATTTGTTACCTTTAAAAACACATGGATCTTCTTCTATTTCTCTCTTTATGGTTCTGTAGTTTTCATTGTATAAGTCTTTCACCTCTTTTGTTAGGTTGATTCCCAAGTATTTTATTTTTTTTTTGAAAATATTGTGAATGGAGTGTTTTTCCTCATTTCCGATTCAGAAGTTTTGTTACTGATATACAAAAAATGCCTTTGATTTGTGCGTGTTGATTTTTTATCCTTCCACTTTGCTGAATTCATTTATTAGTTCTAGTAGTTTTTTTGTAGACCCTTTTGGGTCTTCTAGGTATAGAATCATGTCATCCGCGAACAGTGATAATTTAAGTTCTTCTTTTCCTATTTTTATGCCTTTAATTTCTTTCAACTTTCTAATTGCTCTGGCCAGTGTTTTGAGAACTATATTGAATAGAAGTGGTGATAGAGGGCATCCCTGTCTTGTTCCTGATTTTAGAGGGAATGCCTTCAATTTTTCTCCACTCAGAATGATGCTAGCCTGAGGCTTAGCATAGATAGCTTTCACAATTTCGAGGAAAGTTCCTGTTATTCCTAGTTTTTCTAATGTTTTGAATATAAAGGAATGCTGTACTTTGCGAATGCTTTTTCTGCATCTATTGAGATGATCATATGGTTCCTATTTTAAGTCTATTTATGTGGTGAATAACATTTATTGATTTCCGTATATTGAACCATCCTTGCATCCCAGGGATTAATCCTACTTGATCATGGTGCACAATTTTTTTGATGTGCCTTTTTGTCCGATTCGCCAGAATTTTATTGAGGATTTTTGCATGTAGTTTTATCAGAGATATTGGTCTGTAGTTTTCTTTCTTTGAGGTGTCATTGTCTGGTTTCGGAATCAGGGTGATGTTGGCCTCATAGAATGAATTTGGCAAAGCTCCCTCTTTTTCCACTTCCTGAAATAAATTGAAAAGTATTGGTATTAATTCTTCTTTAAAGGTTTTGTAAAACTCCGCTGTATACCCATCTGGTCCTGGGATTTTCTTGGTTGGTAGTCTTTTGATTGCTTCTTCAATCTGATCCATTGATACTGGTCTGTTCAAATTGTGTGTATCCTCCAGACTCAGTCTGGGCAAATCATAGGATTTAAAATATTTATCGATGTCTTCACTCTCTTCTATTTTATTGGAATATAGGTTTTCAAAATAATTTTATTTATACACCATGGAGTATTACGCAGCACTAAAAAATGACAAAATCTTGGGATTTGCAGGGAAATGGATGGTATTAGAGTAGATTATGCTTAGTGAAGCTAGAGAATCCCTAAAAAAACAAATTCCAAATGTCTTCTTTGATATAATGAGAGCAACTAAGAACAGAGCAGGAAGGAATAGCAGGAAGAAAAGGTCAACATTAATAAGAGACATGAGGTGGGAGGGAAAGGGAGAGAAAAGGGAAATTGCATGGAAATGGAGGGAGACCCTCAATGTTTTAGAAAATTATATATAAGAAGTTGTGAGTGGAAGGGGAAAATAAACAAGTAGGAAAATGAATTACAGAAGATGGAGTAGAGAGAGAATATGGGAGGGAAGGGGAGGGGAGGGGGGATAGTAGAGGCTAGGAAAGGTAGCAGAATACAACAGATACTAATAGGGCATTATGTAAAAATGTGGATGTGTAACCGATGTGATTCTGCAATCTGTATTTGGAGTAAAAATGTGAGTTCATAATCCACTTGAATCTAATATATGTAATACAAGATGTCAAGAGTTTTATAATATTTTGAACAACCAATAACAAAAAACACATGGAGAACTATTTCAACAAAAAATTGACTAGATTTATAACTCCTACCCTGTATAATGCAAAAGGCAAGTCCAACTATACACTATGCCTTGTCTGAACTGCTTGTATTTCTATTCTTTTTGGGTTATTTTTCTCCATCATATTAGAATTATTAGTCAGAGTCTAGTACGGTATGGGTTAGTTTCAGGGATTCAGTATTTTGAATGGAAAATAGGAAAATAAATCCAATGTGTATGTAAATATGTGCTACACAAAAATCTTCCCACTCTCATCCAGAATAATGCCTTGACATTACCTTCGCCCCAAGTAAAACACAATTAGAGGAGAAGAGTTAGAAAAACTGTGAATACATATTTGGAATGAAATATGCTCAAGAGTTCACAACCTTGAAGGTGGTAGAGGAGTTTCCAAAAGTTAGGAACAGGTAAATATTCGACAAAATTGGAGCTCTGCTGGACTAAAGACTTCTTGAGAAACTGCCTCTGAGTTTGGGCACTTGAAATATTTGTTGTTGTCAGGAGCTTTAGCTTCCTTTGTAGAGAGACCATCAAAGCTGGGTATGTATCTAAGTGACCTGGAGGACATGGTTTCTTATTTTCTAATGAACATGAGGCAGCAGTGCTGAATTCTCTCTTTGTAGGTAAACTGTGGGGACTGGGGGCTAACTCTTTCCGTGTGGACTCTAAATCCATTCGGTCATCCTCCACTTGTCGTGGTGTTTCTTGCTGCTGCAATGCGAGCTTGGTATTTGCTTCACACAATACAAGGAATTCAACTGGGACACAGTGCTAAAGGGAGTTCTGTCACGTGCGGTGTTTCAGGGTCTGCAGGATAATGTACCACCCAGGCTTCAATCCCACATAGCTTGCATCCTTGACCATAGCAATTTGATTCTGAACATTGCCCTGAAAACTCTGCATATTAAAAGATGCCTTTACATAGAAGGGTATGCTGGCTGCACCATGTCAGTTACAAGCCATTTGGAAGCCAATGGCAGATCCACATGGCCCCACCACAGATATTTTCTCACACACCTGCACACAACTTCTCTAGGCCCACTTCTCATCAGGCCCCAACTTACTGGCATCTCTGTTCTTACACCATTTTCATGGTCATGGGAATTTCAAAAATTTCATGGTATTTATCTAGCCATTTTTCAAGATTGATGTTGGAGGCATTGTGGTTTAAATTCATTCAGGAATCATTCAATGGTGAGGAAGCTCATTTGAATGAAAGCTCTGGTGAAATCTCTGAGGCAAGGTTTCCCAAAGAGTGGCCAAAAGGTCACATGAACCCAGGCCTATTGCTGTCTACAATGTGAGGTCCATGTGTGTTTTGACTCTCATCTATGGCTGCCATGTCTTTCAGAATAAAACCATGTGATATCCTGGCTGAGATTCCCAGTGCTCTGTGGAAAGCAAACCTGGGCCTAGATCTCGGTTTCCAAGGGCGACTCTCATGCGTGGCCAACTAAAATCCCAACACATTTCATGATAATACTTCTCTAAGGTCAGTTCCAGAACCCAGTCTCTAAGGGGAATCACACCAGATTTCAGCCCAGGTGTACCCAGTCATATCTTCCAACTACCACACAAATGATGACAATTAAAATCAAAACACTCCCACATGGCCCTCATCTTCTTCCATATATTCACTCTCATTCTAAGCTCTGTCTGGAGGTTTCCATGAGCGGCGAAGTCCAAGAGAGTGTCCAAAATAAGCTCCCTTGCCCCTCATTGCCTAAAGTCATGGTGGCCTGGACACCCTTCCTGTGAACCAGGTGTGATCAAATAGGCCTGCCCTTAATACGCCTAGGCTTCTCCAATTTGAGGCCTACTGACTGTCAGGTATAGATATTTTTATGTGAACTGGAGTCATGAGAAAACCCAAGAACCTATGTGCTAGACTCTCCAGGGCTTTGAAGAACTCATTTGACACAAAAAATCCCTATTCTCACTTGATGGAGGTCAGGAGCCTTACAGAGGAAGGTGAGAGACTTCATGCACAGGGACTGCTCTTTTGGCCATTTTGGTTATGGATTCACACACGGAATGATCCATCAGGTGATGAGAATGTAAGCCACAGCCTCACACAGATCAAAGAGGCTGATTCAGTCACATCCCTTTACAAAGCAATTTAGCAAATACCCACTGGTGATGCCCATTCATTTCCATTTGAAAACTGTGTGCTTCAGGCTTCACAAAGGTGTGCCCTGAGACAAAGAGCTTCCTGACATTCTGGGCAAATTAACAATAGGTAAGCAAATGGGCCAAAGTAGAGTTTCTCTACTAAGACTTTACAAGACACACTGATGTCTGATTTTTCTAAAATGCTCCAATTCCCATATATTAAATTATGTAGAGACATTAATGAACAAGAGCAAGTCATGGCAGCTGCAGTAAAACAGGCTTTAGAACAAGGGCAAGTCGTGGCAGCTGCAGTAAAATAGGCTTTAGATGCCAGGACAAGAACATGCTACAATTGTGAACAAACAGGACATTTTAAAAGGAATTGCCCCATAAGAGGAGGGTTTAACAAAACTAGGTATCAAAGGAGTAGAATACGGGGTATTTGCCCAGGATGCCATAGAGGGAGACATTGGACTAATGAATGCCATTCTCAAACCACCATAGAGGGTAGTATATTATCAAAAAACAAACAGGGACCAGGTGTTTATCCATGATATCATGGAGAAAGGCATCAGGTTACGTTGCCAGAAAATGGACAGGGGGACCCAATGCTCTGGGGCCCCAAACCACAAATATACGGAGCACTGCAGGAACCCAGCAACCCCATCACGGTAGTGCCAAAGACACATTGTCCATCAGAGCCCTCAACAGACAAACCAGAGGGAGTGCAGGGTTGGACATCTGCACCTCTGTCAGAGCAGTACTAACTCCAGAGATGGGAGTTCAAATCATTCTCTCAGGGGTAAAAAACCTCTTCCCCAAGGAGCAGTAGGCTTATTATTGGGACGCAGCTCTTCTACTCTAAAAGTACTTATGATAAGTCCTGGGGTAATTGACCCTAATTATGAAGGTGAAATAAAAATTATAGCCAGTTCTCCAAAGGGTATATCAGTAATTTCACCAAGAGACAGAATAGCACAGTTACTAATAATACCACGCTTACATGATAAATTTTCCAGTCATGTTGTAGAAAGAGGTTCCAAGGGATTAGGCTGCACAGATGTAGATTTGGCTATGTTTTCTCTAAAGTTAGATTCTTGCCCCATACTAAAACTAAATATTCAAGGACATGAATTAAATGGGCTACTGGATACAGATGCAGAACTTAGCATCATCTCTCGTCCAGAATGGCCAAAATATTGGCCATTACAACCATCCACTCAAACACTTCAAGGCCTAGAATTGGCGACTAATCCCCATCGAAGAGCAATGGTATTAGATTGGAAGGATCCTGAAGGATGTGAAGGAACTATATAGCCATATGTATGGATCATCTTCCCGTAAATTTATGGGGATGAGATGTCCTAGATGAATTAGGTTTGAAATTAACAAAAAACATCAATTAAAATATACCCACAATTATGGTTAGACAAGGTTTTAGGATAGGAAAAAGATTAGAAAAACAATATCAAGGTATAGCAGCTCCAATACTAATAGATCAAGGAACAGACAGAAATGGGTTGGATTTTAAGAAAGGGACACTAAGACAATAAAAATTACTTGGAAATAAGAAAGACCAGTATGGGTTCCTCAGTGGACCCTGACTAAAGAAAAGGTACCAGCAGCCCATGATCTGGTCAAACAACAATTAGCAGAAGACATATAAAACCATCTGTATCTCCCCATAATACTCCCAGTTTTGTCATCAAAAAGTAATCTGGTAAATGGAGATTATTGCAAGATTTAAGAGGCATTAATAATGAGATGGTTATTATGGGACATGCTCAATCAGGGATTCCACAATTATCTGCTTTGCCAAAACTTGGTATGATTTATGTATAGATATTAAAGATTTTTTTTTTCATTTCCAATTCAACCTTAGGATAGTCCATGTTTTGCATTTACTAACCCTGCACTGAATCATGAAGGTCCTGATCAGAGATACAAATGGAAAGTACTCCCTCAAAGGATGGCTAATAGCCCAACTATGTGTCAAATTTATGTTAACAAAGTAATCCAGCCACTTAGAAATCAAAATCCTGAACTACAAATATTTCACTATATGGATGATATATTATTAGCACACAAAGCTAAAAACACATTGCTAGAATGTTATGCCACACTTAAAAGCATATTAAAAAATATAAACTAGAGATAACAATAGATAAAGTAGAATTAAATTGTCCAATTAATTATTTAGGAGTTCTATTATCCTCAACCATGATCTGTCCACCAAAAATTCAAGTACGAATAGATCAACTCAAATCACTTAATGACTTTCAAATGTTATTAGGAGACATAAATTGGATAAGGCCTTATCTGGGTATACGCACAATAGAGTTGGAACCTTTTTTGATATCCTAAAAGGTCCATCAGATACAAATTCACCCCGCATGTTAACGCCTGAAACAAGAAAGGCATTAAAAATTATTGAAACATATATGGAAAATATGCATTTGGATAGAATTGATTTAAGTTTGTCTTTATTATTTATTGTACTACCAACAAAAAATATTACTACAGGAGTATTTTGGCAAGAAGGTCCATTATTATGGATGCATTTATCTTATTCCCCTAACAATATTCTTACTCGGTATACTGAGGCTGTAGGACAATTAATACTGAAAAGAACAAAAGCAGCAAAGGAAGTGTTTGGAATTTCTCCCAATAAAATAATTACTCCATATACTCTGAATCAAATTGATGAGTTAGCTAATGAGTTAAATACTTGGGCAATAATCATGTGCAAATCTAATATTTCATTTGATAATCACTTACCATCTAATCCTTTATTGTCTTTTTGATCATTTCATTTTGTAATTTTTCCAAAAATGACAAGAAAAACACCTATCATGAATGCTCCAAATATATTCACTGATGGGTCAAATAATGGTACAGCAGCAATAGTTACACCTGATCAAACTTTTACATTTCTAGTACCCAAACAATCATCTCAAAAGGTAGAGCTTAATGCAGTATTACAAGCTTTTGTGATGTTTAAAGATTCTGTAATTAATTTATTTTCCGATACTCAGAATATAGTTAATGCTATAGTATCCCTTGAAGATGCTGGTAGGATTTCCCCTTCCTCTACTGTTTTCTCTTTGCTTTCCACTATACAAAGTCTAATCTTGGACAGAAAAGATCTGTTCTTTATAGGAAATATCAGAACACATACAGGATTGCCTGGAGCCCTTAGTTTGGACAATGATTTAGCAGATAAAACTACACATGACATACATATTTTCTCTATAGTAGAAGAAGCTACAAATTTTCATAAAAAGTTCCATGTCAATCCTAATAGTTTACAAAAGTGCTTTAAAATAACTAAGGAAAAATCTAGACAAATAAAAAAACAATGTCAAAATTGTGTGACCTTTTTACCACACGTTAATCTTCGAGTGAATCCTAGAGGATTGATACCTAACCATATTTGGCAGATGAACGTCACAAACTTGCCAGAATTTGGAAAATTAAAATATTTGCATGTTACAGTTGATACTTCTTCTGGATTTTTGATGGGCTCCCTTCTTGTCGGAGAAAAAAACTAAAGATGTTATAGCTCATTGCTTACAAAATTTTGCCACTGTGGGTGTTCCAAAACAGTTAAAAACAGATAATGCCCCTGGTTATACTTCTACCTCTTTTAAACAATTTTGCTCATCATTTGGCATCACTCATATAACAGGAGTCCCATACAATCAGCAGGGACAAAGTATAGTTGAAAGAGCACATCAAACTATTAAAACGTACTTACTAAAGCAAAAAGAAGGAATTGGGAATGGGTATATATTCCCCAAAGATAAACTTAAAATAACCCTTTTTACTCTAAACTTTTTAAATTTGGATTCAACAGGGCTTAGTGCTGCAGAAAGGCATATATGTCCAAAAAATGTACATAAGCCCAAGGTACTTTGGAAGGATATTCTAACAGGACAATGGAAAGGTCCTGACCCAGTAATTGTCTGGAGTCGGGGGCCTGTTTGTGTGTTTTCACAGGGAGAACAGGAGCCGATTTGGATTCCAGAGAGATTAACTAAAGAGATTTCTACAGACCCAAAAGAAGATGATTTGGCTCAAATCAATTACAGCTGATATCCAGAACTCCAGTTTGGCTATTCTTACATCTGTGACAGAACCAGGATGTTTTTTTCAATATCTATTTTATTATTGCCCTTTCTTATATCATGAAGTTCTTTTTTGTTTTTTGAGCTCATACAGACCTAGGTTAATGTTTTGCTGATCAGTTTTATTTTTGGACTATAGAGTTTTTAGACTTTGCAATGGAGATTTCACATGTAAAAAGTTATAAAGCCTTTACTATTATGTTATGTGTTGTATGTATTATATTATGTGTGCACACTTGTGTTTTGTGTTATATGTTTGAATGTACATAACCATATATCATATGTGATGAGCGCTCATGAAAAAATGGATCCAAATATATTTTTTTTATTCACGTGATGTAAATATTTTAATTTAAATTGGGTAAACACCCGTTGAGGATTGTTTTAAAATGTGAACAAAAAGGGAGGTTAACAGATCTGTTTGCTTTCTTTCACCATTCCTTTTCATTATATTTAATAAATCTCTTCAAGACAATGTAAATTGTTAAGAAAATTGTTTTCTTTTAGTGCCTTCTGGAATGTTACATAATTTTTTCTTTAGGCATTGTTGCCAGAATTCCTATCTTCATCCCAGTGCCTGTGAAGACAAAGATAAAACCAATCTACAGCTTCTGCAAAAGCCATCACTGAACTGCTTGCAGAACTTGCCTGGACTATGTATCACTTGTATGTATTGTGAACTCACCTGCATGCATTGTGATCAATATGTTGGTGCATCGACTTGTGGTAGTGTTGGGGTATTTTTGCTGATGATGTCATCGGTGGTACAATTTTTCCAAAAGGAGCCCTCAATTGGCTTGGTGTATCTTCCTCCCTTCTGCTTGTCATGGTTGTTCAGCTAAAATTTGGGGTCCAACAGAGATGATACAAAGAACCTTACCCCCCCACTGGTACAAAGTCCTCTCCATAGGTGTGGCTGTATACTGGACCTGTAGTTAGTGACGGGTAAGATCCAGTTGCAATGGTACCAACCTGAGACTGGAGGCTGACACCTTGAGGTCAGCTCATTAGATAATGGGTAAGGACCATATGTACTATTGGACAACCTAAGGCAGGCATGGTCCCTAAGCCACATGCTTGTTGTTTAAACAGAGAGGGGGAGATGTTGAGAGCCACAGCCCGAGGGGCCAAAGAAAACTTTCAGACTGCCAGCTGATGGTTTGCTCACAGCGGCCCCAGCAACATCTAGCTGATTGGCTACTCTGCTGTGATGCCCATTGGGCTGTTTCCCCACCCTTTCAAACTACCAAGCTGCTCATTGGGGGACTTTTTTGGCTCTGCCCAAATGACCCAGCCAATCGAACTCAAGAGCAGGAGGAGTGGAGAGGTTGAGAGCTTGTGGGAAGCTGGTGGTGGCAGTTGTGCTCTGAGGGTATTTCCCGAGGAGCTATTTTTTTTGGCGTGTGTAGTTCTAAAAATAAAGTTAGTTTATTTGACAAGTGGCTCCTGAATTGTGCCCAGCCAGACTGTGGCAATCATAAATTGATGGAGAAAAACAACCAAAACAGAATAGAAATACAAGCAGTTCGGAGGAGGCATGGTGTATAGCTGGATTTACCTTTTGTATGATAAAGGGTAGGTGTTATTAATCTAGTCAATATTAAATTGAAATAATTCTCCGTGTGTTTTAAAGTTAACAAATATGTGAATACCTGTCTCCCTGTATCTGTAGCCTATTCAGCACATGTATTTTTGTATGCACATATAGAATCCTACCTGGTATCACATGTACATTTTTGTGAGGTGGCTGACTTGGCAGATACGAATTGTGAAAAGAGATCACTACTCCTAAACGTTTTTGGAATTGAAAATTAGAACTATGCGTGAGCTTCCTAGTTGAACAAGATAATACATAAATCCATGTTCAGTAAAATGAATATTTTTGGATCTGTGGATGATATATATTTCATGATGAATTTCGATTGGCATATATATTGCTACCATTTAATGTCTGTGCATTTGCATGTGTGTGTGTGTGTGTGTGTGTGTGTGTGTGTGTATATATATGTATATATATATATATATATATATATATATATATATATATATATACTCTCCAGATTTTTCAGCATATAAAATATATGTGTCTTATTATACAATCCCTAAATGCATTCATATTCATGCATGTGGATTTATAATCAAATGTTCACAAAATTATTCTCAGAAATATTCATCCACCTCAAATATATATTGTTTCCTAGTGCTGAAATCTAAATTCAGTGAATGGTGCATAGAAGTCATAATTTTTCTACAGTAACTGACCCACTTTAACATCAATGCAAGTAGATTACTATGGTACATGATGTGTATTTTGACGTTCATTTTTATTGAACACTGTTACATGACTATTTCTTCAGTTTATGCACATCATAGGATATATATTTCATTCACAAGCTTGCAAATTTATAGGCATTTGTTTCACTTTCTATCACTTCCTGCTTCAGTACACATGTATTCCTACATGTTTTTGACTGTTTTTTTCATGAGACTTCTTTTTATTTTAGGTTTCAATAATCACTTTTGAAGCAAAACTCACACACTCTTCATGACAAACCATAACCCTAATATTACCATTAGATGTATAAATGGTTGTAATAAATGTATGTATATAAATATAAGATTTCCTGTATATTTTCAGATATCAATTCAATCCATTATTTAATGTTGGAACCAGTTATATTATTTATTCACAGTATGGTCTATTCATTCATTTTATCTATTTTCGTAGACACAGGGTATACCTATTTGTACACCCAATACTAATTTATACAACTTCAAAATATTGCCCACAGAATTAGTGGAAGAAATACTCATGTCACCTGAACTACATATACACTTTATCACACTAATATTCTGGACACAAAATGCAAAGTTCACACTTATGATTGTACCAAAGCCTAAATGGAAAGTGAGCATGGATTACTAAAAACAACCAAGTCCAGATTGCCTAATGCTCTCAAATGTCAATCGTATTGGTGCTAAATATTTGTTTCTCCCTAAGATTGTGTATTCAACCTCTACCCTGTTGAAAATGTCTAATCCTATCACTCAATTTATACATTGCCTGATTTCTTAATGTCTCTATTCATATCTGCTTCCCTATATATTTTCCCCAGTTCATCATTGTGACTGACTCTTCACATGTGCTGACATTTACGTTCATTCTCTACCGGAAACCCTATTGTTAAAGAACTTTTGGTCCAAATCCTATACTCACTCTTCTTCCTAAACCTACTGACTATCTTTCTAATCCTACCAACTACCCTTTTTGAGTGGATGGTTTCTTCTACATTTAATCATCCAATTTACAAGGTCCTATGCCATTGTTTATCAATTTATCTGAGACATTTGTGCAGAAGGTATTTCAAAGCTAAGTATCCCAATCAAGGGCCCAATGCTCTTCTGGGCTTCAAATCTTACCCAGACTTCTGTATTTATACTTATATTTCACCTATATATTCTTGTAAATATCACAGGTTCCCAGTACCATTATTCATCACACAGAATGATTCCTAACCCAAATTTAACCTGTTATTACCCTAACCATACACTGTTCCCTCAATCTAACTTTACAGAAAAGCAGGGACAGAGTTGGTCTTAAAATACAGGAGTGTAGGGGATATTCCACCTGCTGAGAACCTCAAAGGTCCATGCAGAAATGATCCCTGGAGAAGTTGTAAGCAGCTATGAAGGACCTGAGGGAGGAAAAGACAACTTCCATGGTAAACAACCTGGTCAGGATGAAAGGATGTGTCTGAATCAGCCTCTTTCATCTTAATGTAGAGAAGATGGACCAAACCAGGCTTGTGTGGAGAGCTGTTCCCGGGTGCCTATGGTGAAATACCATTCTAACTTGTGAAAATGTCACAGGAAGTAGGGGTACCCTGCACCTCTTGGGACCCTTGGAAGTAACTGTTAGGACAAAGTGGTTGCCAAGGCAGTGACTTCATTAACTTCCTGAAGGAAGTTACCTCACATGACTTCCTTGGTGATGGAACTCTCTAAATTTGGGATTCAGGAAGTCAGGCAACCACAGCCAGTCCCAGTCCCAGTCCCAGTGGTCTCACTTGTTTGGGTTAACCAAGGACAGAGTCAGTCTTTCTTGGTACCTAGTGATGTGAGGATGGCCAAATGCCAGGAAAGCTAAGAAGAGGGGCCTTTCCTGAGAAAGAAGGTAGTGGCTCACCACTGGCTTCTGACAACTTCACAGATTTGGCCAAGGAGACCAGAACAGAGACAGCACAGTCCACTTCGGGGAAATATAGTATGGCCCACCCGTCAGAGGACACTCCGGATAGTCACAGACCTACTTTGGGGAAGGAGGTGCCTTTTTGAGTGTGGGTGTGAGTTTGTGGTTTTCTCTCATGTTCTGAGAATAGGTAGCAAAGGCAATTTGTTTGGTTTGGAGAAGACTGTTTCTAGTATGTTCTCTGACAAGGTGAGTGTTTCTATTACTGTGTATCCCACTCTGTCCGTGGTTGTAGTATTAGAAAAAGAATGCATCAATGGGTGTGTTCTGTCTAGTAGAAAGCTTCCCTGCATTCATACTGCCAATTTATGAATGGACTGCGGCTAGCCTTATCAATGGGCCAAACCTACTATCTTCCTAAATTCCTGTTTTCTTCCTGAATTCTGGACACTCTCCAGAATAGGCTCATGGTTTTGTGTCCAAGATATGTACCACCTCCAAGTTCTGTCACATGGCCATGTACTGGATAGCTGAAGGGAATGGTGCGCATCTCAGAAAACTCAGATATCCGGGTGACCAGGAAAGTCTCAGTGGGGAAACCCTGCTTTGGGCCTTTTGCTTACCTATTTTTCTGTTTCCCTGAATGCAAGGAAAGTCTTTGGCTCAGGCCACCCCTTTGTGAAGCCTGAAGAAAACAGTATTCAAATGGAAATGAATGGGGATCACCTGTGGCTCTTTGCTTAATTGGAAAGAGATGTGTCTGAATAAGCCTCTTGGCCCTGTGTGAAGCTGAGGCTTAGATTGTCAGCACCTGATGGATCTAAAGAAAGATCCCATGTTTGCATCCATAACCAAAATTCAAAAAATCAGTCATTGTGGATGAAGTCTCTCACCTTCCTCTGTTAGGTTCCTGACCTCCATCAAGTGTGAATATGGACCCTTGGGTCAAATGAGTTCTTCAAAGCCCTGCAGATGTGCTAGTGTTCTCTCATGAATACAAACCACATAAAGAATCTATACCTGACAGTCAGTAGGCCTCAAATAGTAGAAGCAGAGCAGTAATAATGGCAGGCCTATTTGATCACTCCTGGTTCACAGGAAGGGTGTCCAGGCCACACTGACTTTAGTCAAATGAGGGGCAAGGGAGCTTATATTGGACACTGTCCTGAGCTGCATCACTCATGGAAACCTCTAGCCAGAAGTTATGATCAGTGTCTATATGGAAGAAAATGAGGGCCATGTGGGAATGTTTTGGCTATAATTGTGGTCATTTTTGTGGCAGTTGGAAGAGATGAGTGGGTCCGCCAGGGCTGGAACTCTTGGGTAATTCCCCTTATAGACTGAGTTCTGGAACTGTCCTCAGAGAAGTATTGCCATGAATTGTGTTGGGATTTTAGGAGGCCACGCATGAGATTCACCCTTGGATTCGGAAATCTAGTCCCAGGTTGGTTTTCCACAGAGCACTGGGAATCTCAGGCAGGATATCACTTGATTTTATTATGAAAAACTTGGCAGCCATAGTGGAGAGCCAAAACACAAATGGACCTCACATTGTAGAGTTCAATGTGCCTGGCTTCATGTGACCTTTTGGCCACTCTTTGGGAAGACTTGCCTGTGAGCGTTCTCCAGAGATTTCATTGAAATGAGCTTCCTCACCATTTAATGGTTCCTGAATGAATTGAAACCCACAGTGCCTCCAACTTCATCCTTGAAAAATGGCTATCTCCTGCAACAGCAAAGGGTTTATTGGGGGTCCAGCATGTGGAGGATCAGAGCTAACTTGAGTAGAGCAGAGTGCCCTGAGAAGAGCTTAAGCAGAGCTTATATACTTTCCTTGGGGAGGGCAGGGAGCGAAGTTTTTTGATGGGTAAGGGCGAGTGGGCGGTTTGCGTTCAACCGGGTGAAGGAGTACATTCTGCAGTTTAGCAGTTGGGGACAGGACATTCTGGAAACAAGATTAGCAAACAGTTCTCAAGATTTCAAGAGTGTTTTGTTAAGCATACAGAAAAAAAGTGACAAGTACCTATTTTATTAACCTTTCATTCCTCACTTCTTCTTCTATCTACTTTTAATCATAAAAGTGATCATTGGGGGGTGTCACATTCAATGTCTTCTAGTGGAGTATTACCATAAGTTTAACTTGTCCAATTTGAGCTTGGAGAAAAGAAATTACACGGTTGAGCAAAGAGGGTTTTATAGTTAGCAATATTATGGAGATTATTTTGGACAGGCCAGGGTTGTTAAAAAGTAGTCAAACAGGGGGACTATGTGAACCAAGACTCAAACCACCCTTTTTTGTCCTCTCACTCTCTCATTGACGCTCTTCAGGGTGTCTTGTTAATTTAATCATAATTTTTTTACAACTCCATTATGCTCGGAATAAACACAACATTCTTCCCAGGAAGTGACAAGTACCTATTTTATTAACCTTTCACTACCGACTAACCCTTTTTGAGTGGATGTTCCCTTCGACATTCAATCATCCAAGGTACAAGGTCCAATGCCATTGTATATTGATTAATCTGACACAACTGTGCAGAACCTAATTCAAAGCTAAGTATCCCAATCAAGGGCCCAATGCTCTTCTGGGCTTCAAATCTTACGTAGATTTCTGTTTTCATACATATATTTCACCTATATATTCTCATATATATCGCAGGTTCCCAATACCATTATTCATCCAGCAGAATGATTCCTACCCCAAATCAAACATGTTATTAACCCTAACCATACACTGTTCCCTCAATCTAACATTGCAGAACAGCAGGGACAGAGTTGGTCTTACAATACAGAAATGTAGTGGATCTTCCACCTGCTGAAAACCTCAAAGGTCCATGCAGAAATGATCCCTGGAGAACATGTAGGCAGCTATGAAGGACCTGGGAGAGTAAAAGTCATCTTCCATGGCAAACTACCTGGTCAGGATGAAGAACTGTGTCTCATTCAGGCTCTCTCTTCTTAATGTAGACAAGATGGACCAAACAAGGCCTGTGTGGAGAGCTGTTCCTGGGTTCCTATGGTTGATATACCGATCTAACTTGTGAAAGTGTCAGAGGAAGTATGGAAGCAACTATTAGGACAAAGTGGTTGCTAAGGTAGTGACCTCATTCACTTCCTGAAGGAAGTGACCTCACCTCACTTCCTTGGTGATGGAACTCTTTTAACTTGGGATCCAAGAAGCCAGGCATCCAGAACCAGTCCCAGTCACAGTCACAGTGGGATCATTTGTTTAGTTTTACCAAGGACAGAGTCACTCTTTCTGGGTACCTACTGATGTGAGGATGGTCAAATGCCAGGAAAGCTCTGAGAGGGGCCTTTCCTGAGAAAGCAGGTAGTGGCTCACTGCTGGCTTCTGACTACTTCACAAAGTTGGCCAAGGAGACCAGATCTGAGAAAGGACAGGCCATTTGGGTGGAACATAGTATGGCCCAGCAGTCAGAGGACACTCCGGATAGTCACAGACCTACTTGGGGAAAGGAGATGTGGGTGTGGGTGTGGGTTTGTGGTTTTGTCTCATGTTCTGAGAATAGGTAGCAGTGGCAGTTTGTTTGGTTTGCAGTGAACTATTTCTACTAAGTCGTTTCACAAGGCATGTGATTCTATATCTGTGTACCTCACTGTGTCCGTGGTTGTAGACATTAGAAAAAAGAATGCATCAATGGATGTGTCCTGTCTACTAGAATGCTTCCCAGAATTTATCCTGATGAATTAATGAATGGACCAGGGCTTGCCTTATCAATGGCCAACATCTGCTATCTTCCTAAGTTCCTGTTTTCTTCTGGAATTCTGGCCACTCTCCAGAATAGGCTCATGGTTTTGTGTCCAAGATATGTACCACCTCCAAGCTCTGTCACATGGTTATGTACTGAATAGCTGAAGGGAATGGTGAGCATCTCAGAAAACGTAGATATCAGTGTGACTACTAACCTCTCAGTGGAGAAACCCTGCTTTGGGCCTTTTGCTTATAAAATCTTCTTTTGCCCTGAAAGTCAGGAAGGTCTTTGCCTCATGCCAACCCTTTGTGAAGCCTGAAGAAAAGAGTTTTCAAATGGAAATGAATGGGCATCACCTGTGGCTCTTTGCTTAATTGCTTTGGAAAGGGATGTGTCTGAATCAGGCTCTTGGCCCTGTGTGAGTCTGTGAATTAGATTGTCAGCACCTGATGGATGTAAAGAAAGATCCCATGTGTGCATCCAAAACCAAAATGGCCAAAAGAGCAGTCATTGTGGATGAAGTCTCTCGCCTTTCTCTGTAAGGTTCCTGATCTCCATCAAGTGAGAATAGGGATCCATTGGATCAAATGAGTTCTTCAAAGCTCTGCAGAGGCTAGCCCATTGCAGCTTGCTTTTTCTCATGACTCAAATACACATAAAGAATCTAAACCCCACAATCAGTAGGCCTCAAATTGGAGAAGCGGAGCAGTATCAAATGCAGGCCTATTGGATCACTCCTGGTTCACAGGAAGGGTGTCAGGACACTCGAACATTAGGCAAATGAGGGGCAAAAGAGCTTATTTTGGACACTGTCTTGGACTGTGCCCCTCATGGAAACCTCTAGCAAGAGTTATGATGAGTGTCTATATGGAAGAAAATGAGGGCCATGTGGGAGTGTTTTGGTTTCAATTGTGTTCATTTGTGTGGCGGTTGGAAGAGATGACTTGGTCCACCTTGGCTTGAACTCTGGTGTGATTCCCCATAGAGACTGAGTTCTGAAACTCACCTCAGAGAAGTATTGCCATTAATTGTGTTGGGATTTTAGGAGGCCACGCATGAGAGTCGCCCTTGGAAACTGAGATATAGGCCCAAGGTGCCTTTCCACAGAGCACTGGCAATCTCAGCCAGGATAATACATGATTATATTCTTAAAAACATGGCAGCCATAGTTGAGAATCAAAACAAACATGGACCTCACAGTGTAGAACTCGATAAGCCTGGCTTCATGTGACCTTTTTGCCACTCTTTGAAAACCTTGCCTGTTAGTGTTCTCCAAAGATTTCATTGAATTGAGCTTTCTCACCATTTAATGGTTCCAGAATGAATTGAAACCGACAGTGCTTCCAACTTCAATCTTGAAAAATGCCCAGATAAATACCATGAAGTTTTTGAATTTCCCATGACCAGGTCGCACTGGGGAACCTGTGGATGTCCTACGTCTGATCATGAGTGTATCAGGCAGTGCCTTGATTGACAGGGATTCATAAAAATGATGTAGAACAGCGATACCAGTAAGTTGAACCCTGCTGAGTCGAGGGCCTAGAGCAGAGGTGGGAAGGTGTATGATAAAACATCTGTGTGGGCCAATGTGAATCTGCCATTGGCTTCCAAATGGCTTGTGACTGACATGGTGCAACCAGCAGAATGTTCTATGTAAAAGCATATTTTTATGTGGAGAGGTTTCAGGGCAATGTTCAGAAACAGGTTGCTATTGACAAGAGGGCAAGCTATGGGGGATAGAAGCCTGGTTGGTGCATTCTCCTGAGAACCCTGACCCACCGCACATGACAAAACTCCCTCCAGCACTGTGTCCCAGTTGAACTCCTTGTATATCATGAAGCAAATACCAAACTCCCAGTGCAGCAACAAGAAACACCTTGAAAATTGGAGGATGACCAAATGGCTTCACAGTCCACATGGGGAGACACTTAGACCACATTGGCCACAATTGACCTACAAAGAGAGAAATCAGCACTGCTGCCTCACGTTCATTGGAAAATAAGAAACCATGTTCTCCAGGTCACATAGATGCAGACCCAGCTTTGATGGGCTCACTAGAGAGAAAGCAAAAGCTCCTTACAAAAACATATATTTCAAGTGCCCAACCTCATAGGCAGTTTCTCAAGAAGTCTTTAGGGCACCAGAGCTCCATGTTTTTGGAAAGTTTACCCTGTCCCTTACTTTGGGTAACTCCTCTAACACCTCCAAAGTTGTGAACTCCTGAGCATATTCCATTCCAGATATGTATTCACAGATTTTCTACCTCTTCTCTTCTCATTATGTATTACTTGGGGTGGAGGTAATGACAATGCATTGTTCTGGATGAGAGTAAGAAGATTTTTGTGTACCACATATTTGCATACACTTTGGATTAATTTTCCAATTTTCCATTCGACATACTGAATCCCTGACACTAAACCATACCCTACTAGACTCTGACTGCTTATCCTAATATGATTGAGAAAAATAACTCAAACAGAATAGAAATAAAAGAAGTTCAGAGGAGGGGTGGTGTATAGTTGGGCTTGCCTTTTGCAATATATAGGGTAGGAGTTATAAATCTAGTCAATTTTTAATTGAAGTAGTTCTCAGTGTGTTTTTAAAGTTAACAAATAGGTGAATCCCTGTCTCCGTTTATCTGTAGCCTATTCAGCACATGCTTTTGTATATGCACATATAGAATCCTACCTGGTATCACACGTATACACTTGTGAGGTGGCCAGCTTGGCAGATACAAATTGTGAGAAAAGATCACTCCTCCTAATCGCTGTTGGAACTGAAAATTCAACCTATGGGGGAGCTTCCTAGTTAAACAGCATTATACATAAATTCATGTTCAGTAATATAAATATTTTTTGGATCTTTGGACGATATATATATCATGATGAATTTTGATTGTCATATATATTGCTACTTTTTAATGTCTCTGTGTGGGTTTTGTGTGTGTGTGTATATATATATATATATATATATATATATATATATATACGCTCTAGATTTTTCAAAACGTGAAATATATGCGTCTTATTATGCACTGCCTAAATTCATTCATGTTCATCTATGTGGATTTCTAATCAACTTTTCACAAGATTATTCTCAGAAATATTCATCCACCTGAAATACATATTTGTTTCCTAGTACTGAAAACTAAATTCAGTGAATGTTGCACACAAATTCTAATATTTCTACAGTAACTTACCCAGCTTAACATCAATGCAAGTACATTACTATGTTCCATGATGTCTATTTTGACGTTCATTTTTATTCAACACTGGTACATTACTTGTTCTTCATTTTATGCACATCATAGGATATATATTTCTTGCACAAGTTATCAAATTTATAGGCATTTGTTTCACTTTCAATCACTTCCTGCTTCAGAACACATGTATTCCTCCAGGTTTCTTGATAGTGTTTTTCATGAGACATCTTTCCAAACACATTATTTTCGATTTCCATAATCACTTTTGAAGCAAACTCACACACCCATCATGATACACCGTAACCCTATTATTACCATTTGATGTATAACTTGTTGGAATGAATGATTGTATATGAACATAAAATTTCTTATATATTTTCATATATCAATTCAATCTATTATTAAAAGTGGAACCAGTTATATTATTTATTCACAGTATGGTCTATTAAGGCATCATCTCTATATTCATACATACAGGGTAAACCTAAATGTATCCCCAATACTAATTTATAAGTCTTTAAAATATTGCTTTCAGAAATGGTGGAAGAAATACTATAGTCACCTGATATACATATACATTTCATCACAGTAATATTCCTGACACAAAAGGCAAGGGTCACACTTATGATTGTACCAAAGCCTAAATTGAATTTGAGCATGTATTACTAACAACATCCATGTCCTGGTTCCCTAATGCTCTCAAATATCATTCCTATTGGTGACGACATATCTGTTTCTTCCTAAGATTATATATTGAACCATAACCCTGCTAAAAATGTCTTATCCTACAACTCACGTTGTACTTTGCCTAATTTTCTAATGTCTCCATTGATATCTGCTTTCAAACACCTTTTCTCCAGTTCATCATTGGGAATGTCCCTTCAAATGTGCTGACATTTACATTCACTCTCTCACCAAAACCGTATTGCTAAAGAACATTTGGTCCAACTCCTAGACTCACTCAAATGTGTTCTTCAAAGCCCTGCAGAGGGCAGCCCAGAAGTGCTTGGGTTGTCTCATGACTCCAATTCACATAAAGAATCTAAACTCTACAGTCAGTAGGCCTCAAATTGGAGAAGCAGAGCAGTATTAATTGAAGGCCTATTTGATCACTCCTGGTTCACAGGAAGGGTGTCCAGGCCACCCTGACTTTAGGCAAATGAGGTGCAAGGGAGCTTATTGTGGACACTGTCTTGCGCTGCGCCCCTCATGGAAACCTCCAGCCAGAGGTTATGATGAGTGTCTATATGGAAGAAGATGAGGGCCATGTGGGAGTGTTTTGGTTTTAAATGTGGTCATTTGTGCGGTGGTTGAAAGAGATGACTGGGTCCACCTGGGCTTGAACTCTGGTGTGATTCCCCTTAGAAATGGAGTTTTGGAAATGACCTTAGAGATGTATTGCCATGAATTGTGTTGGGATTTTAGGAGGAGAAGCATGAGATTCGACCACGCATGACAGTAGGCCTCAAATTGGGAACGCAGAACATTTTGTCCAAATCCTTTATTCACTCTTCTTTTTAATCCTATCGTCTAACTTCCTAATTCTAGATAAATACCACGGTATATTTGAAATTCCAATGACCAGGTGGCACTGGAGAATATTTGGATGTCCTGTTGCTGATCATGAGTGTACCAGACAGTGCCTTGATTGACTGGGTTTCATGAAAATGGTGTAGAACAGAGATGCCAGTAAGTTGGAGTCTGCTGAGTAGTTGGCCTAGAGCAGTGGTGTGCAGGTGTGTCATAAAACATCTGTGGTGGGGTCATGTGGATCTTCCATTGACTTCCAAATGGCTTGTGGCTGACATAGTGTAGCCAACAGACCCTTATATGTAAAGGCATCTTGTTATATCGAGAGGTTTAAGGGAAATTTTAGGAATAAGGTTGCTATGGTCAAGGGCACAAGCTACGTGAAATAGAAGACATTTTGGTGCATTTTCCTGCAGACCCTGACCCACCACACCTGACAGAACTCCCTCTAGCACTTTGTCCCAGTTGAACTCATTGTATTTTGTGAAGTAAATACCATACTCCCAGTGAAGCAGCAAGAAACACCACAGAAAGTGGAGGATGACCAAATGGCTTCACAGTCCACACGGGGAGACACTTAGCCCCCAGTGGTCACAGTTTACCTACAAAGAGAGTATTCAGCAACTGCTCCCTCATGTTCATTATAAAATAAGAAACCATGTCCTCCAGGTCACATAGATGCAGACCCAGCTTTGATGGTCTCACTACAAAGAGAGAAGAACATATATTTCAAGGGCCAAATCTCAGAGGCAGTCTCTCAAGAAGTCTTTAGACAAGAAGATCTCCATGTTTGTGGAGTGTTTACCCTGATCCTTACTTTGGAAACTCCTCTACCAACTCCAAGGTTGTGAACTCCTGAGCATCTTCCATTCCAGATATGTATTCATAGATTTTCTAACTCTCCTCCTATAACTGTGTCTTATTGGGGCGAAGGTAATGTCATGGCATTGTTCTGGATGAGAGTTGGAATATTATTCTGTGGCACATATTTGCATACACATTGAATTCATTTTCCTATTTTCCAATCAAAATATCGAAATCATGACACTAACCTGTACCCTACTAGACTCTCACTACTAATCCTAATATGATGGAGAAAAAAACCCAAATACAAGCATTTTAGTGGACGCATGGTATATATTTGGACTTGCCTTTTGCATGATAAAGGGTAGGTGTTATAAATCTAGTAAATTTTTGTTTAAAACAATATTTCATGTGTTTTTAAATTAACAAATATGTGAATTCCTGTCTCCCTTTCTGTATATACTATTTAGCACATGTATTTTTTCATGCACATATAAAATCCTACCTGGTATCACAGGTTAATTTTTGTGTGTTGTCTGACTTGGCAGATTCAAATTGTGAGAAGAGATCACTCCTCCTACCCTACTAGAATCTGACTACTAATCCTAATATGATGGAGAAAAAGAACCGAAACAGAATGGAAATACAAGCAGTTCAGTGGAGGCATGGTGGATATTTGGACTTGCCTTTTGCATGATAAAGGGTTGGTGTTATAAATCTAGTCAATTTTTGCTTAAAATAGTTCTCCATGTGTTTTTAAAATTATCAAATATGTGAATTACTGTCTCCCTTTCGCTATAGACTACTCAGCACATGTGTATTTATATGCACATATAGAATCCTACCTGGTATCACAGGTTAATTTTTGTGTGTTGTCTGACTTGGCAGATACAACTTGTAAGAAGAGATCACTCCTACTAACCACTGTTGAAACTGAAAATTCAACTTATGGGTGAGCTTCCTAGTTGAAAACATTATACATAAATGCATGTTCAGTAAAATAAATATTTTTGCATATTTGAATGATATATATTTCATGATGAATATCGATTAGCATATGTATTGCTACTTTTTAATGTCTGTGTGTGTGTTTTGTATATATATATATATATATATATATATATATATATATATATATATATATACACTCTCCAGATTTTTCGAAATATGAAATATATGTGTCTTATATACACTCCATAAATTCATCCATGTTCATGTATTTAGATTTATAATCAATTTTTCACAAGATTATTCTCAGAAATATTTATACACCTGAAATATATATTTGTTTCCAAGTACTGAAAACTAACTTCAGTGAAAGGTACATACGAATCCTAATATTTCTAGAGTAACTGACCCAGTTTAACATCAATGCAAGTAGACTCCTATGGGACATGATGTGTATTTTGACGTTCATTTTTTTCAACACTGGTACATTACTATTTCTTCAGTTTATGCACATGATAGAATATATATATATCATCCACAAGTTCACAAATTTGTAGGCATTTGTTTCACTGTCAATCACTTCCTGCTTCAGAACACATGTATTCTTCCATGTTTCTTGACTGGTCTTTTCATGAGACTTCTTTCCAAAAATAATATTTTTTAGTTACATTGTAAGATTAAAGCAAAACTCACACACCCTTCAGGATAAAGCATAACCCTAGTATTAACATTAGATGTATGACTGGTTGGAATGAATGTATGTATATCAATATAAGATTTCCTGAATATTTTCAGATATCAACTCAATACATTACTTAAAGTTGGAAGAAGTCGCATTATTTATTCACAGTATGGCCTATTCATGCATTATTTCTATATTTATAGACACAGGGTACATCTATTTTTGCCCACAATACTAATTTATACATATTCAAAATATTGCTCCAAGAAATGGTGGAAGAAATACTCATGTAAGCTGATCTACATATACATTTTATCACAGTAATATTCTGGTCAGAAAATGCAAATATCACACTTATGATTGTACCAAAGCCTAAATGGAAAATGAACATGGCTTACTAAAAACATCCATGTGCAGGTTGCCTAATGCTCCCACTTGTCAATCTTGTTGGGGACTACATATTTGTTTCTTTCTAAGATTATATATTCAAACTCAATCCTATTGAAAATGTCTTATCCTATCTCTCACTTTACACTTTGCCTGATTTCCTAATGTCTCTATCGATATTAGCTTTCTAACATATTTTCCCCTGTTCATAATTGTGACTGACTCTTCACACGTGCTGACATTTACATTCACTGTCTACCCGAAAACCTATTGCTAAAGAAATTTTGGTCCAAATCTTATACTCACTCTTCTTTCTAAACTTACCAACTGTCTTTCTAATACTACCGACAATTCCTTTTTGCCTGGATGTTCTCTTCGACATTCAATCATCCAAGGTACAAGGTCCTATAACATTGTATATCGATTAATCTGAGACATCTGTGCAGAACATAATTCAAAGCTAAGTATCCCAAATGAAGGGCCTAATGCCCTTCTGGGCTTCAAATCTAAATAGATTTCTGTTTTCATACTTAAATTTTACCTATATATTTTTGTAAATATTGTAGGTTCCCAATGCCATTATTAATCCAGCAGAATGACTCCTCACCCAAATTGAACCTGTTATTAACCCTAACCATACACTGTTCCCTCAATCTACGTTTACAGAAGACCAGGGACAGAGTTGGTTTTACAATACAGGAATGTAGAGCATCTTTAACCTGCTGAGAACCTCAATGGTCCAAGCAGAAATGATCCCTGGAGAACTTGTAGGCAGCTTTTTAGGACCTGAGAGAGCAAAAGTCATCTTCCATTGCAGACAACCTGGTCAGGATGAAGGAATGTGTCTGAATAAGCCTCTCTCTTTTTAATGTAGAGAATATGGACCAAACCTGGACTCTGGGGAGAGCTGTTCCTGGTTTCCTATGGTTGATATTCCATTCTAACTTATGAAAGTGTCACAGAAAGTAGGGGCATCCTCAATCTCATGGGACCCTTGGAAGCAACTGTTAGGACAAAGTGGTTGCCAAGGTAGTGACTTCATTTAATTCTTGAAGGAAGTGACCTACCTCACTTCCTTGGTGATGGAACTCTCTGAATTTGGGATCCAGGAAGCCAGGCACACAGAACCAGTCTCAGTCTCAATTCCAGTGGACTCACATGTTTGGATTTACCAATGACAGAGTCAGTCTCTCTTGGTACCTACTGATGTGAGGATGGCCAAATGCCAGGAGAGCTCTCAAGAGGGGACGTTCCTGAGAAAGCAGTTAGTGACTCACCACTGGCTCCTGACAACTTCACAGATTTGAACAAAGAGATCAGATCTGAGACAGGACAGGCCATTTCATGGGTACATAGAATGGCCAACAAGTCAGAGGACACTCCGGATTGTCACAGACCTACTTGGGGGAAGGATGTGCCTTTGTGGATGTGGGTGAAAGTTTGTGGTTTTGTCTCATGTTCTGAGAATAGGTAGGGAAGGCAGTTTGTTTGGTATTCAGTGGAGAGTTTCTAGTAAGTCGTTTGACATGGCGAGTGTTTCTATGTCTGTGTATACCACTGTGTCCGTAGTTGTAGACATTAGAAAAGAGAATGCATTAATGGATGTGTCCTGTCTAGTGGAAAGCTTCTCAGGATTAATCTTTCCCAATTTATGAATGGACTGCGGCTTGACTTGTGGATGGGCAACACCTACAATCTTCCTAAGTTCCTGATTTCTTCCTGAATTCTGGCCACTCTCCAGAATAGGCTCATGGTTTTGTGTCCAAGATATGTACCACCTCCAAGCTCTGTGACATGTCCATGTACTGGTGAGCTGAAGAGAATGGGGAGCATCTCAGAAAACTCAGATATCAGTGTGACCAGGAAAGTCTCAGTGGAGAAACCCTGCTTTGGGCCTTTTGCTTCCCTATTGTTCTGTAGCACTGAATGTCAGAAAGGTCTTTGCCTCAGGGCACCCCTTTGTGAAACCTGAAAAAAACAGTTTTCAAATGGACATTAATGTGCATCACCTGTGGCTCTTTGCTTAATGCTTTGGAAAGGGGTGTGTCTGAATTAGCCTCTTGGCCTTGTGTGTGGCTGTGACTTAGATTCTCAGCGCCTGATGGATCTAAAGAAAAATCCCATGTGTGCATACAAAACCAAAATGGCAAAAAAGATCAGTCATTGTGGATAAAGACTCTTTCCTTCCTCTGTTAGGTTCCTGACCTCTTCCAAGTGAGAATAGGGATTCTTTAGGATCAAATGAGTTCTTCAAAGCCCTGCAGATGTGCTTGGGTTTTCTCATGAATCCAAATCACATAAAAAGTCTATACCTGACAGTCAGTAGTCCTCAAATTGGAGAAACAGAGCAGTATAAAAAGCAGGCTCATTTAATAACTCCTGGTTCACAGGAAGGGTGTTTAGGCCACCCTGATTTTAGGCAAATGAGGGGCCAAGGAGCTTATTGTGGATACTTTTTTTGGCTGTGTCCCTTATGGAAACCTCCAGCCAGAGGTTTTGATAAGTGTCTATATAGAAGAAGATGAGGGCCATGTGGGAGTGTTTTGGTTTTAATTGTAGTCATTTGTGTTGTGGTTGGAAGAGATGACTGGGTCCACCTGGGCTTGAACTCTGGTGTGATTCCCCTTAGACAATGAGTTCTGGAACTGACCTCAGAGAAGTATTGCCATGAATTGTGTTGGAATTTTAGGAGGCCACGCATGAGTGTCGCCTTTGGATACTGAGATATAGTCCCAGGGTGGCTAAGTTGATATCAAAACACTCATGGACCTCAATTGTAGACCTCAATGGGCCGGGTTTCATTTGACCTTTTGGACTCTCTTTGGGAAGCCTTGCCTATTAGAGTTCTGCAGAGTTTTTATTGAAATGAGCTTCCTCACCATTTAGTGGTTCCTGAATGAATAGAAACCCACAGTGCATCCAACTTCATTATTGAAAAATGGCTAGAAAAATACCATTAAATTTTTGAAATTCACATGACCAGGTGGCTTGCAGATCTTTTGGATGTCCTATTGCTGATCATGAGTGTACCAGACAGTGCCTTGATTCATTGGGTTTCATGAAAATGGTGTAGAACAGAGATGCCAGTAAGATGGAGCCCGCTGAGTAGCGGGCCTAGAGCAGTGGTGGGCAGGTGTGTGATAAAACATCTTTGGTGGGGCCATGTGGATCTGCCATTGGATTTCAAATGTCTTGAGATGGACATAGTGCAGGCAGGAGACCATTATAAGTAAAGGCATATTGTTATATGGAGAGGTTTCAGGGTAATATACAGAATCAGGTTGCTATGGTCTAGGGGGCAAGCTATGCGGTATATAGGCCAGTTTGGTGCATGCTCATGCATACCCTGACACACCACAAGTGACAGAACTCCCTCCAGCACTGTGTCCCAGTTGAACTCGTTGTATTTTGTGAAGCAAATATCAAATTCTCAGTGCAGGAGCAAGGAACACCAGGAAAAGTGGAGGATGACCAAATGGTTTCACAGTCTACACAGGGAGACACTAGGCCCCCAGTGGCCACAGTTTAAAATACTGAATCCCTGACACTACAACCTACCCTATTAGACTCTGACTACTAATCCTAATAAGATGGAGAAAAATTACCCCAAAAAGTATAGAAATACTAGCAGTTCAGAGGAGGCATGTTGTATAGTTGGACGGGCCTTTTGCATTATATAGGGTAGGAGTTATAAATGAAGTCAATTTTTTGTTGAAATAGTTCTCCATGTGAATTTAAAGTTAACAAATATGTGAATTCCTGTCTCCCTTTCTATGTAGCCTATTCAGCACATGTATTTTTATATGCACATATAGAATCCTACCTGGTCCCACACGTACATTCTTGGGAGGTGGTTGAATTTTCAGACACAAATTGTGAGAAGAGATCACTCCTCCTAAATGCTGTTGGAAATGAAAATTCAACATATGTGTGAGCTTCCTTTTTAAACTAAATTATGTATAACTTTTTGTAATGAATGTATGAATGTATATATCAATATTAGATATCCTATATTTTTTCAGATATCAATTCAATCCACTATTTAAAGTTGGAACTAGTTATATTATTTATTCACTGAATGGTCTATTCATACAATATCTCTATATTCATAGACACAGGGTACACCTATTTGTGCCCCCAATACTAATTTATATATGTTCCAAATATTGCTCCCAGAAATGGTGGAAGAAATACTCATGTCACATGATATACATATACATTTTATCACAGTAATATTCTGGACACAAAAAGCAAATATCACACTTATGATTGTACCAATGTAAAGGTCATTTGAGCGTCGGAGGAAGAGACCACCAAAAGATTGTCTCATGCAACAGCAAAGGGTTTATTGGGGGTCCAGCATGCTGGGGCTCAGATCTCAGTTGTATAGAGAAGAGAGCCCTGAGAACAGCTTAAGCAGAGCTTATTTACTTTCCTTGGAGAGGTCAGGGAGGGAAGTTTATTGATGGTTCAGGGCGAGTGGCCGGTTTGCGTGCAACCGGGTGAGGGAGAACAATCTGCAGTTTAGCAGTTGGGGACTGCACATTCTGGGAATAAGATTAGCAAATAGCTCTCAAGATTTCAACAGTGTTTTGTTAAGCATACAGAAAAACAGGAAGTGACAAATACCTTTTTTATTAACCTTTCATTCCCCACTTCTTCTCGTTACTTTTAATCATAAATGTGATCATTGGACGGTGTCATATTTTATGCCTGCTAGTGGCGTATATTTTTGTCTGATTACCAAAAGTTTAACTTGTCCAATTTGAGCTTGAAGAAATGAAACTACATGGTGGAGCAAGCAAGTTCCTACAGTTAGCAATTAATGAGGATTATTAATGGACCAGCCAGGGCTGATAAAAGCGTAGTTAACCCGGGGACTATGTTAACGAAGACTCAAACCACCCTTTTTGGGCCTCTCTCTTTCGTTGACGCTCTTCAAGGCGTCTTCTTAATTTACTCATATATTCTTTTACAACCAGTATGGTCGGCATAAAAACAACATTGTTCCCTCAATGTAGCATAAATGCCCCCTTTTCTCATGAAAAGGAGTTCCAACCCTCGCCTGTTCTGTTAAACAACTTTAGAGAGAGAGGTTCAAGATTCCTGTAAAGCTGTGATGGAGGTTTTTACTATCTTTAAGATTTTGTATACTGCTGCTTCTAATTGGGTCATTTCTTGTGTCCCATGAACTAGAGCAGTGGTTCCTGTGCCCACCCCTGCAGCAATTCCTATTCCCAAAAGGATGGCTAAAGTGAGGAAAACAGGTTCCTGGCAGAACCGGGTTGTATGCCCCACTATTTAAACTTTAAATGATACTGTGTCATGATAGAGCACTCTGGGAAACATCTGCATCATTACATTATTAATCATATCTGTTGACCATTTTATGAAAACATAAACAATGTTTAAGTATATAGAATTATACTGTTTTAGGTATGGAAAAGGCAAGGTACCTAAGATAGAATGGAAGACAGGGAAACAGTTATATTTAGTTGCAACCTGATTTAGAAGGCATTGCTTCTGTTGTAATCAATGAATCCCCTGAACCTCAAGTTTAGTTAGTTTCATAATTTTGTACCCAACATGTAAGGGAAGGGGCTCAGAAGTTCACAGTCTGCAGAATTTCACAAAAAGAAGATTTGTTTTTTTTTTTCCCTCTGTTCTGGGCAAGTAACATTTTTAAGGACACCTAAGCTTTTTTCTTCTCTCTTTTTTTTTCTACCTGCCAGCTGTTACCATGGAGCCCAGTTGGTAACTTCTTTATCTTAGAAATGTAGCCATCTCTTTGAAGCCCCAGCTCAAGGACAGGGGCCTTGTTCACATATTTTGTTAAAAACTAGTATGGGGGTGTCTAGCTTAGGAGTGTTGATTTTTCAAGCCAGTGCCCAAGTAGAACAGGCAACACGAAAACAGGAAGTTTATCTACATTGAACTCTTTTATAGGGTCTCTTTTGCTGAAAGTCCTAAAGTTAGCCATGGTGAAAACTTCTGGAGAATTCAGTTCAGACATTTCTGTGGGCCTGGTACAGAGGGGGAAGATGGGAAAGGCGGGGGGTAAGACCCGGTTGGTGGATCTGAGTATGAGGAAGGAGAGATATAAAAGAATAATAGGAAAGGGGTTTGTGATTTTCCTAGCAACAACAACTTGAGGAGTAGAACAGATAGTGCCAAGGGGAAGACCGAAGTGAGTATCCCAAAAAGCCTGTGAGGGCTTTTCAATTCTTAGTAAACTGTTTTCAGTGATGACAAAGCAACTTTAAAGGCCATTTTCATTACATCTTGGATAGGGGTCTGAGGGTTCTCCTCAGCTGGTTTGAGCTTTGGGTTAGCTGGTAAGAGGACCTGGTGGGACGGGGTGCAGGCACTGACAGGAGAAGAGAGGAGGGAGTGGGTGGAGGGGTGCCTCAGTGCCTGCTACCTCAGCAAGGGGGCAATGGTCTGAGAACCGCGGAGGTTTGGGTTTTGGATCTAGTAATTGGAGGGGAGAAATCAGGTTGCTGAGGTGGGAGTGACAGCAGAAAGTCTGTAGCAGAAGGCTGAGGGTAAGAATCTATTGGAGAAGAATAGTTCAGGATGTGAGCAAAGGAGGGAAAAGGCTTCCACATAGGGGAATCTCCTTTCACTCTTTTGAGCAATTGCAGAAGTTAAAAAGGTCACACAGAATTTGAGGACCTAGAGGCCCCTCTGTGGGCCATCAGTTTTCTTTCTCTATTTGTTAATATGGTCAATGCTGTGTACTTAATTTGATGAGCAGTTGTTTTCCACCAGGCACCCCCTGTATGCTCACATCCCCATGACTTACAGAAGAAGTCAGCTTTTCCCCCACACAGCTATGGCTGTTTGTGGCTTTGATACTCTGCCTGGCAAACATAGTAATCTAGGCTAGCCAACCTGCATCTGGCTAGCGTGTCCCTATATCCATAATATTTGTTTCCATTATCTATGGTACAGAAGGTATTTAATGGAATTTTAGTGGGATCCTCTTCATCAGGAATATCTCAATAGGAAAGACCTATAGCCAGCTGACACATGTCTGGATGGAGAGAAGGCCACCAGGTACCTAAGTGGGCTGTATGCAAGATAGACGATACTTTTTGTCTAGTAGAATTTGTGATCAGCAATCACTGCTGAACAGGCTGATGAGGGTCAGGACTACTGGTGGCCAAGGGGAGAGTCTATAGCCATATCCGTATGGCGAATACAAAATTTGAAAGGGTTACCAGTCTTTTCCAGTTTCCAGCCAGAGTCTGGACAGGGCACAGGCTTGAGACTTGAGGCATGGATCCAGGAAGTGATTCCGTCTACTTTTACCGCTGTAGGTGTTATAAGTAGCACCTGGTATGGTTCTTTCCAGCGGGGTTCCAGGGATAACACCTGATGTCATCTTATGTAGATGAAGTCTCTTGATATTGATGTGGAGTCCCCTCGTCTGCAGGTTGGTAGGCAGTGGCCAGGTGTTTCAACAGGTATCGCTGAGTTCTTTCGAGAACTTTTAGTCTGTCAAGCAAGGGGGTGTGGAAGGGATCGTTCGGTCTTAGAGTTGGGGTTAGGTCCCTTACTGGAGGAGGGACACCATTGAGAATTTCATAGGGGGTGAGGTTACACAAAGAAACAGAGGGAGAATTTCTTGCATGAAACAGTGCATAAGGCTGGAGCATAGTCCAATCTTTTATGCTGGTCTCTAAGCTTAATTTCTTTAAGGTCTCTTTAATGGTTCTATTTATTTTTTACCTGTACTGCGCTCTGGGGTCTACAAGCACAATGTAACTTCCAATTAATTTCTAGGGTCCTGGCTAACCCCTGACTTACCTGGGCCATGAACGCCGGTCCATTACCAGAACCTATTACTTTAGGCCCGGCCGTATCTTGGAAAATATCTTTCAGGATATTCTTGACCATCATTTGCGCCGTTAATTTTTATTTTCTGGGAAAGGCTTAAATCCATCCTGAAAATGTATCTACAAAGACTAAGAGATATTTAAGTCCATACCATGCTGGCTTAATTTCAGTAAAGTCCACTTCTCAGAATTGTCCTGGTCTGGTTCCTCATAGGTACTTTCCTGCAGGAAGCTTGGAATGGTAAGCATTAACCAATTGACATATCCGACAGGCTTTTGTTACCCGTTCAGATATTTCCTTTCGCTGTGAGTTGGTTAATCGAAAACTCTGTTCTTGATCCTTCAGGAATGCCTGCAGTTTCTTTTAACCAAGGTGAGTGAGTTGATGTACATTTTTAAAGTAGTGTAGGGCTTTCTGTAATTGAAGGCTGGGCTCAGTGAAGTTGAGGAATTCAATGTCAGTGTCCTTAGATGTTATCAAAAGCTTGCTGGTGCTCAAAGGGTCCATTGGAATTGGGCATCCTCATTTAACAGTGGGTATAAAGGAGAAGCTAAGAACACAAACCCAGGTATCCATACCTGCAAAAGCCAGCAGTCCCAAGAAACTCTCTTGAGTTGTCTCTTGTTAGATGGGGGTGGTATCTGCACAATGGTTTTTTTCTCGGCAGAGAGCCCTGAGAACAGCTTAATCAGACCTTATATACTTTTCTTGGAGTGGGCAGGGAGGGAAACTTATCGATGGGTCAGAGCAAGTGGGAGGTTTGGTACAAGCGGGTGAGGGAATACAATCCTCAGTTTGGCAGTTGGGGACAGCACATTCTGGGAACAAAATTAGCAAACAGTTCTCCAGATTTCAACAGTGTTTTGTTAAGCATACAGAAAAACAGGAAGTGACAAGTGAATATTTTATTAACCTTTCACCAAAGCGAAATAGAACGTGAGCTTGGATTACAAAAACAACCATGTCCAGGTTGCCTAATGCTCTCAAATGTCAATCCTATTGGTGACTACATATTTGTTTCTTCCAAAGATTATATATTCAACATCAACCATGTTGAAAATGTCTAATCCTATCACTCACTTTATACTTTGCCTGATTTCATGTCTCTATTGATATCTGCATTCTTGCATGTTTTCCCCCATTCATCATTGTGACTGACTCTTCACATGTGCTGATATTTTGTTCACTCTCTACCCAAACTTGATTGCTAAAGAACTTTTGGTCTAAATCCTATACTCACTCTTTTTCCTGAACCTACCGACTATCTTCCTAATCCTACCGACTATCCCTTTTAGACAGGAAGTTCTCTTCTACCTTCAATCATCCAAGGTACAAGGTCCTATGCCATTGTATTTTGATTTATCTCGGACATCTGTGCAGAACCTAATTCAATGCTAAGTATCCCAATCAAGGGCCCTTCTGGACTTCAAATCTTACCTTGATTTCTGTTTTCATAATTATTTTGAAAATTTAATAAAATAGTGTTTGCCAAGGAACTGACTTCATTCAGTTCCTGAAGGAATTGTCCTACCTCACTTCTTTGGTGATGGAACTCTCTTAACTTGGGTTCCAGGAAGACAGGAACACACAGCCAGTCCCAGTCCCAGTACCAGTGGGCTAACTTGTTTGGATTTACCAAGGACAGAGTGTGTCTTTTTTGGTACCTACTGATGTGAGGATGGTCAGATGCGAGGAGAGCCTTCCCTGAGAAAGCATGTAGTGGTCAGCGCAGGCTCCTGACAACTTCACAGAGTTTGACAAAAAGACCAGATCTGAGACAGAACAGGCCACCTTGGGGGAACATAGTATGGCCCACCAGTCAGAGGAGACTCTGGATAGTCACAGACTTACTTGGGGGAAGGAGGTGCCTTTTTGAGTGTGGGTGTGAGTTTGTGGTTTTGTCTCATGTTCTGAGAATAGGTAGAAAAGGCGGTTTGCTTGGTTTGGAGTGGACTGTTTTTAGAAAGTCCTTTGACAAGGCGAGTGTTTCTGTGTCTGTGTATCCCACTGTGTCCGTGGTTGTAGACATTAGAAAAGAGAATGCATCAATGGATGTTTCCTGTCTAGTAGAAAGCTTCCCAGCATTCATCCTACCCATTATAGGAATGGACTGCCTTTTGTCTTATCGATGGGCAACACCTACTATCTTCCTAAGTTCCTGTTTTCTTCCTGAATTCTGGCCACTCACCAGAATAGGCTCATGGTTTTGTTTCCAAAATATGTGCCACTTCTAAATTCTGCGACATGGCCATGTAATGGATAGCTGAAGGGAATGGCAAGCATCTCAGAAAACTCAGATATCAGTGTGACCAGAAAAGTCTCAGTGGAGAAACCCTGCTTTGGGCCTTTTGCTTACATATTGTTCTGTTGCCCTGAATGTCAGGAAGGTCTTTGCCTCAGGCCACCACTTTGTGAAGCCTGAAAAAAACAGTTTTCAAATGGAAATGAATGGGCCTCACCAGTGGCCACGTGGCCACCCAGATCAATAACTTTGCTTAATTGCTTTGGAAAGGGATGTGTCTGAATCAGCCTCCTGGCTCTGTGTGAGGCAGTGGCTTAGATTCTCAGCACCTGATGAATCTAAAGAAAGATCCAATGTGTGCATCCAAAAACAAAATGGCAAAAAGATTAGTCATTGTGGATGAAGTCTCTTGCCTTCCTCTATTAGATTCCTGACCTCCATCAAGGGAGTATAGGGATTTTTTGGGTCAAATGAGTTCTTCCAATCCCTGCAGAGGTGCTTGTGTTTAATCATGACTCCAAATCAAATAAGGAATCAATACCTGACAGTCAGTAGGCCTCAAATTGTAGAAGAAGAGCAGTATTAATGGCAGAACTATGTGATCAATCCTGGTTCACTTCAAGGGTGTCCAGGCCACCCTGAGTTTAGGCAAATGAAGGGCAAGGGAGCTTATTTTGGATACTCTCTTGGGCTGTGCCATTTAAGGAAACCTCCAGGCAGAGGTTATGATGAGTGACTACATGGAAGAAGATGAGGACCATGTGGGATTGTTTGGTTCTAATTGTGGTCACTTGTGTGGCTGTTGGAAGAGATGACTGGGTTCATCTGCGCTAGAACACTGGTTTGATTCTCCTCAGAGACTGAGCTCTGTAACTGACCTCAGAGTAGTAATTGCTTTGGAAATGAATATGACTTAATCAGCCTCTTGGCCCTGTTTGAGGCTGTGGCTTAGATTATCAGCACCAGATGGATCTAAAAAAAGATCCCATGTGTGCATCCAAAACCAAAATGGCCAAAATAGCAGTCATTGTGGATGAAGTCTCTCGCCTTTCTCTGTAAGGTTCTGAAAGAATAAAAGAAATTGAAATTGAAATGTAAAGAACCAGGTTTCCTAAAGTTTCCAAGCTGCACTCAGCACCTGAAATTCCGGTGGCAGTTAAGACAATTTCCAGATCAGCACATTAGGTGTGTGTTGAAATCTTCCCTGACCACCTAGGTACTTAACAACCCCTTCCCAGAAACCGTGCAGCTCACCACGTATACATCTCAGGGCTTCAACCAATCAGTTTAAATGTATACCCCTTCTTAGGGCTGATCAATCACCCCCTTCCCGACCTGTTCCCGCCAATGAATGTTCTAATCATGTTTTAGAGTTGTTATTTGATTTTCTCTTGGTATATGATGATTTGCTAAAGGAGGCTATGATGTATGTAAAGTTCCTGCCCTCTCTAAAGAATGTATATAAACTGTGCTCAAGTTGTTCTCGGGGCTCTTTGTTCTTTGCTCCTCTGAAGTGAGTCCTGAGCTCCAGCATGCTGGACCCCCAATAAACCCTTTAGAGTTGAATGAGAAAGCCTGTTGATGGTCTTTTCCTCCGATGTTCACCCCACCTTTTCATCTGGAGGCCCCAGGTGAGATATTTGGCGTGGCGGATGAAAGACCCCAAGGGACTTCTCTCAGGGTAAGTAAGGCGCCTCTTTCTGGTTTCGGGTTTCAGGTTAGGGCTTGGCAAAGTGGCTGTCGGTGAAGAGCATTAGCTCTCTCTGATAGTGGCTGACAGACGTGTCACAGAGCTGCAGGCCACGTCCCTGTGGGACACTCCAGGGGACGAGGGAAATCAAGGAATAGTAGTTTCCTCAACTCGGTTATATTTTGCTTCAGAATTCGGTTTGCCAGCCCATCAGGTTTTGCCGGCTACTCAATTTTGTTCATTGTCCTGAACTCATGTTGAGTTTATTGTCTGTCTTTATTGTCTAACACATCAGGTTTTGCCAGTTACTCAGTTCTAATCTTTGTCTTGGACACACGTTAAACGTTTACTGTTTGTCTTTGTCTGTGTTGCGATTGTGTCTTCACTGTCTCTCTTTGAGTAACTCCCATTATGGGACAAATCACTTCCACGCTTCTGTCCCTGACCGTTGATCATTGGACTGATGTCCGCTCAAGGGCCCAGAATCTTTATTTTTGAGTAAAATGCCAGACCTGGCAGACTCTCTGTGCTTCAGAATGGCCCATTCTCAAAGTCGGGTGGCCCCCAGAAGGATCCTTCCGCTTCCCTCTAATCCGAAAATCAGAGATATTGTCTTTCAGCCGGGACCACGTGGCCACCCAGATCAATAGCCATATACCCCTTCCCCAGGATCCTATCATTCAAACCTTCCACTCCCCCCGCTTCCCTCCATTCTCCCTGAGTCACAAGACTGGACACTCCTCCCCCTCCTTATCCTCTACCCTGGCTCCCCAACACCGAACACGTTCCAGATGATCCTCCTGCCGCTGACACAGCCTCTCCACCACTAGAGGCAATTGGGCCAGTCCCAAGCCCTCCAGGGGACTTCGCAGCAGCAGCAGCAGCAGCCCCTCCTCCTCTGGTGGAAGCTGGGCCATCTAAAGGAACCCGCCAGTGACAGATAATAAAAAACTCAGAAACCCCTGTGATGCTCCCTCTCCATCCCTTTGGGCCGATGAACCGACCAAACTGGGACCCCAACACCATTGAAGTTAGGTAGCATCTGTCCACTTATCACCGGCCTCTAATAGCGGGTCTCTGAGTGGCCGCCAGAAGGCCGACTAATTTGGCCATGGTAAGAGAGATTATCCAAAGGCCTAATGAGTCTCCCTCTATGATTTTGGAGAGAATTATGGAAGCATTTAGAAAATATACTCCTTTTGATTCTCAGACAGAGTACGAAAAGACATCTGTTTCAATGGCCTTTATCCAGCAGGCTGCCCTAGATATTAAGAGAAAGTTGCAACGTCTAGATGGATTACAAGATATGACCTTAAGAGATTTAGTCAGAGAAGCTGAGAAAATATATTATAAGAAAGAAACTGAGGAGGAATGGGAACAGAGGAGACAGAAGGAAAGGGAACAAAAGGAGGATGAAAGGAGCAAAAGGCAGACTAAAGCACTGGCTAAGGTTCTGGTCAGAGCAGTAAATAGGCCAGAAGTTAAAAAGCACGGAGATAGGAAGGGATACATGGGCCCATGCCAAAGGCTGTCCCTGGCCTCAGGTCAATGTGCCTACTGTAAAGAAAAAGGACACTGGGCCAAAGAGTGCCCCCCAAAAAAGCAGAGATGCCAGACCGCCGTGCTGACTCTAGAACAGGACTAGGGAAGTCGGAACTCGGATCTCCTCCGCAAGCTCAGGGTAACATTTTAAGTGGAGGAAACCCCATTGAACTTTGAAGTGAAAACAGGACCAGTATACTCAACCTTTAAGACCCCACTGGGCCCCCTATCAAATAAATGGTCGCTTGTTCAAGGGGCTAATGACAGTAGATAATGAGCTTGGACAACTAAGAGGACAATGGACCTAGGAAATGGAAAAGTCCACCACTCTTTTCTAGTAATCCCAGAATGCCAGGCCCCGTTGATGGGCAGGGATCTGCTTACAAAACTCGGGGCTAGAATAACCTTTAACACTGATGGTCCCCAAGTGGTGTTTCTAAACGCTTCAGTAAAAACTCCCATAGTCACGGCTTTGACTATGTCCGTAGAAGATGAACATCAACTCTTCGCGCGCCCTAGAACTGATCAAACAGGAAAACTATCCCAGAAATTGATAAAAGATTATCCTAATGCCTGGGCAGAAACTGCTGGGTTAGGTCTAGCCATCAAAAAACCTCCAATAGTAGTAGAATTAAAAGCCTCTACCTCTCCAATCAGTGTTAAACAATATCCTCTAATCAAAGAAGCTAAGGATGGGATAAGGCCCAATATTCAGAAATACCTGGCTCTTGGGGTCCTAAGGCCCTGTCAATCGGCCTAGAATACCCCCCTGCTACCAGTAAGAAAGCCAGTAACTGGGGACTACCGTCCTGTTCAAGACCTAAAAGAGATCAAAAACAGACTGCAGGACATTCACCCCACGGTACCCAATCCAAATAATTTGCTTAGCACTCTGAATCCGGAGAGGTAATGGTACACTATGCTGGACTTAAAAGATGCTTACTTCTGCTTGCCACTACATAAGGACAGTCAGTTGCTGTTTGCTTTCGAGTGGATAGACCCAGAAACAGGAACATCTGGCCAACAAACGTGGATTAGACTCCCACAGGGGTTCAAAAACTTCCCCACTTGAACTCTGGTGTGATTTCCCTTAGAAAATGAGTTCTGGTAATGAACTCAGAGAAGTATTGCCATAAATTTTGTTGGGATTTTAGGAGGCCATGCATGAGAGTCGCCCTTGGAAACTGAGATCTAGGCCCAGTGTGGCTTTCCACAGAGCACTGGGTATCTCAGCCAGAATATCACATGATTTTATTCTGAAAGACTTGGCAGCCATAGTTGAGATTCAAAACACACATAGACTTCACATTGTAGACCTCAATGGACCTAGCTTCATGTGACCTTTTGGGCACTCTTGGGACGCCTTGCCTGTGAGAGTTATCCACAGCTTTCATTGAAATGAGCTTCCTCAAAATTTAATGGTGTGGTGGGTCAGGGTCTGCGGGAGAATACATCAACCAGGCTTCTATCTCACATAGCTTGCCCCCTTGACCATTGCAACCTGATTCTGAACATTGCCCTGAAACCTCTCCATATAACAAGATGCTTTTATATGAAGAGATCAAACATATAAGGGATTACGGGCTGCAGCACGTCAGTCACAAGCCATTTGGAAGCAATGGCAGATCCACATGGCCCCACCACAAATGTTTTATCACAAACCTGCACACCACAGCTCGTGCCCTCAATTGAGCAGTCTACAACTTACTGGCATCTCTGTTCTACACCATTTTCATGAAACCCAGTAAATCAAGGCATTATCTGGTACACTCATGATCAGCAACAGGGCATACAAAGGTTCTCCAGTGCCACCTGGTCATTAGAATTTCAAAAATTTCATGGTATTTATCTATCCATTTTTCAAGGTTGAAGTTGGGAGCACTGTATGTTTCAATTTATTCAGGAACCATTAAATGGTGAGGAACCTCATTTCAGTGAAATCTCTGGAGGACACTCACATGAATGTCTTCCCAAAGAGTAGCCAAAAGGTCACATGAAGCCAGGCCCATTGAGGTCTACAATGTGAGGTCTATTTGTCTTTTGACTCTCAACTATGGCTGCCAAGTCTTTCAGAATAAAATCATGTGATATCCTAGCTGAGATACCTAGTGCTCTGTGGAAAGCCACCCTGGGCCTAGATCTCAGTTTCCAAGGGCGACTCTCATGCGTGGCCTCCTTAAAATCATAACACAGTTCATGGCAATACTTCTCTGAGGTCAGTTCCAGAACTCAGTCTCTAAGGGGAAACACACCAGAGTTCCAGCCCAGGTTTACCTACACCTCTCTTCCAACCCTCACACAAATGACCACAATTAAAACCAAAACAATCCCACATCACCCTCATCTTATTCCACATAGACACTCATCTTAACTTCAAGCTGTAGGTTTCCATGAGGGATGCAGCCCAAAACAGTGTCAACAATAAGCTCCCTTGCCCTTCATTGGCCTAAGTCAGGGTGGCCTGGACACCCTTCATGTGAACCAGGAGTGATCAAATAGGTGTGCCGTTAATACTGCTCTGCTTCTCCAATTTGATGCCTTCTGACTGTGAGGTTTAGATTCTTAATGTGAATTGGAGCCCAGAGAAAACACAAGCACCTCTAGGCTAGCCTCTGCAGGGCATTGAAGAACTCATTTGACCCAAAGGGTACGGATTCTCACTTGATGGAGGTAAGGAACCTTACAGTGGAAGGTGAGAGAGTTCATCCACAATAACTGCTATTTTGGCCATTTTGGTTTTGGATGCACACATGGGATCTTTCTTTACATCCATCAGGTGCTGACAATGTAAGCCACAGCCTCACATAGGGCCAAGAGGCTGATTCAGACACACCCCTTTCCAAAGCAATTAAGCAGAGAGCCACAGGTGAGGCCTATTCATTTCCATTTGAAAAATATTTTCTTCAGGCTTCACAGAGGTGTGGCCTGAGGCATCAACCTTCCTGACTTACTGGGGAACAGAACAAAAGGTAAGCAAAAGGCCTAAAGCACGGTTTCTCCACTGAGACTTTACTGGTCACACTGATATCTGAGTTTTATAAGATGCTCGCCATTTCCTTCAGCTATCCAGTACATGTCCATGTCACAGAGCTTGGAGGTGGTACATATCTTGGACACCAAACCATGAGCCTATTCTTGAGAGTGGCCAGAATTTAGGAAGAAAACCGGAAGTATGGTCTATCTTGCATACATCCCCCTTAAGGACCTGATGACCATCTCTCCACCCAGACATTTCTCAGCTGGCTGTAAGTCTTATCTATTGGGATATCCCTGATGAAGAGGATTACACTAAAATTCCATTAAATCCCTTCCATACATAGATAATGGAAACAAACATTATGTTTGTAGGGACACGTGAGCCACATGCAGGTTGGCTAGCCTAGATTACTATGTTTGCATGGCGGACTGTGAAAGCCATAAACAGTCACAGCTGTGTGGGGGAAAGCCGACTTCTTCTGTAAGTCATGGGGATGTCAGCATACAGGGACTTCCAGATGGAACCCAAACTCCTCATAAAATTTTGTACACAATATTGGCATTATTACCAATTAGATAACCAAACCTGATGGCCCACAGAGGGGTCTCTAGATCCTCAAATTATGTGTGACCTTTTTAACTTCTACAAGTGCTCAAAAGGTTGAAAGGAGATTCCCCTATGTGGAGGCTTTTTCCCTCCTTTGCTCACATCCTGAACTATGCTTCTCCAATAGATGCTCACCCTCAGCCTTCTACTCCAGACTCTCTGCTGTCACTCCCACATCAGCAACTTGATTTCTCCCCTACAATTAATAGATCAAAAACCCAAACCTCCGCTGGATCTCAGACCACTGCCCCCTTCCTGAGGTAGCAGCTACTGAGGTACCCCTCCACTCACTCACTCCTCTCTTTTCTTGTCAGTGGCCGCACTGGGTCCCAACAGGTCCTCTTACCAGCTAAACAAAATCTCAAACCAGCTGAGGAGAACCCACATACCAGTATCCAAGATGTAATGAAAATGGCCTTTAATGTTGCTTTGTCATCACTGAAAACGGTTACTAAAAATTTAAAGTCCCTCACAGGCTTTTTGGTATACTCACTCCCGTTTCCCCCTCTGTTCTACATGTTCTACTGCTCATGTTTTTGTTGCTAGGAAAATCCCAAAACCCTTGCCCATTATTCTTTTACATCTCTCCTTCCTCATTCTCAGATCCAAGGAGCTGCTCTCAGCCCTGCTTCCCTGTCTTCCTCCTCTGTACAAGGCCCATGGAAAAGTCGAGCAGTATTAACGGCAGGCCTATTTGATCACTCTTGGTTCACAGGAATGGTGTCCAGGCCACACTGACTTTAGGCGAATGAGGGGGAAGGGAGCTTATTTTGGACACCAACTTGGGCTGCACCCTTCATGGTAACCTCCAGTCAGAGGTTATGATATGGAAGAAGATTTGGGCCATGTGGCAGTATTTTGGTTTTAATTTTGGTCATTTGTGTGGTGGTTGGAAGAGATGACTGGGTCCACCTGGGCTTGTTCTCTGGTGTGATTCCCCTTAGAGACTGAGTTCTGGAACTGACCTCAGAGAAGTATTGCCATGAATTGTGTTGAGATTTTAAGAGGCCACACATGAGAGTCGCCTTGGAAACTGAGATCTACGCCCAGGGTGGATTTGCACAGAGCACTGGGAATCTCAGCCAGTATATCATATGATTTTATTCTTAAGGACTTGGCAGCCATAGGTGAGAGTCAATACACACATGGAGCTCACATTGTAGACCTCAATGGGCCTGGATTCATGTGACCATTTGGGCACTCTTTGGGAAGCCTTGCCTGTGATAGTTCTGCAGAATTTTCATTGAAACGAGCTTCCTCACCATTTAATGGTTCCTGAATTAATTGAAACCCACAGAGCCTCCAACTGTATTATTGAAAAATGGCTAGATAAATACCAGGGAATTTTTGAATTTCCCATGACCAGGTGGCACTGGAGAACCTGTGGATGTCCTGTTGCTAATCAAGAGTATACCAGACAGTGCCTTGACTGACTGGGTTTCATGAAAATGGTGTAGAACAGAGATTCCAGTAACTTGGAACCTGCTGAGTAGTGGGCCTAGAACAGTGGTGTGCAGGTGTGTAATAAAACATCTGTGGCGGGGCCATGTGGATCTTCCATTGGCTTCTGAATGGCTTGTGACTGACATGGTGCAGCCAGGAGTCCCTTATATGTAAAGACATCTTGTTATATGGAGAAGATTCAGGGCAATGTCCAGAATCAGGTGGCTATGGTCAAGGGGGCAATGTCTGTGGGATAGAAGCCTGTTGGTGCATTCTCCTGCAGACCCTGACCCACCACACGTGAAGAACTCCCTCCAGCACCGTGTCCCAGTTGAACTCCTTGTATTTTGTTAAACAAATAACAAACTCCCTATGCAGCAGCAAGAAAGACAATGAAAATTGGAGGATGAGCAAAGGGCTTCACAGTCCACACGGGGAGACACTTTTCCCCAATGGCCCAATGGCCATAGTTTAACTACAAAAATAGAACTCATCACTGATGCACCATGTTCATTGGAAAATAAGAAAACATGTCCTCCAGGTCACATAGATGCAGATCCAGCTCTGATGGTCTCACTACAAAGGAAGCTAAAGCTCCTGACAACAACATATATTTCAAGGACCCATCCTCAGAGGCAGTTACTCAAGAAGTCTTTAGGCCAGCAGAGCTCCATGTTTGTGGAGAGTTTACCCTGTCCCTTACTTTTTGAAACTCATCTACCACCTCCAAGTTTGTGAATTCCTGAGCATTTTCCATTCGAGATATGTATTCACAGATTTTCTAACACTTCCCCTCTCATTGTGTCTTACTTGGGCCCAAGGTAATGTTAAGGCTTTGTTCTGGATGAAAGTGAGAAGATGTTTGTGTAGCACATATTTGCATACTCATAGATTCATTTTCCTATTTTCCATTGAAATACAGAATCCCTGACATGAACATATACCCTACTAGACTCTGACTAATAATCCTAAAATGATGTAGAAAAATAACCCAAGCAGAATAGAAATACAAGCAGTTCAGAGGATGCATGCTGTATAGTTGGACTTGCCTTTTGCATGATAAACGGTAGGTGTTAAATATGTAGACAATTTTTAATTGAAATAGTTCTCCATGTGTTTTTAAAGTAAACAAATATGTGAATTCCTGTCTCCCTTGCTTTGTAGCCAATTCAACACATGTATTTTTATATGCACATTTAGATTCCTACATGGTATCACATGCACAATTTGTGAGGTGGCTGATGGAAGATACAACTTATGAGAAGAGATCACTCCTCCTAAACGCAGTTGGAACTGAAAATACAACCTATGGGTGAGCTTCCTAGTATTACAATATTATACATAAATCCATGTTCAGTAAAATGAATATTTTTGCATCTGTGGATGATATATATTTCATAATGAATTTCGATTTGCATATATTTCTACCTTTTAATATCTGTGGGGTTCTTTTGTATATATGTGTGTGTGTGTGTGTGTGTGTGTGTATATATATATATATATATATATATATATATATATATATATATATATATTTTCCAGATTTTTCAAAATATGAAATATATATGTCTTATTTTACACTCCCTAAATTCACTCATATTCATGTATGTGGATTTATAATCAACTTTTCACAAGATTATTCTCAGAATTATTCATCCACCTGAAATACATATTTATTTTCTAGTACTGAAAACTAACTTCAGTGAATGGTGCATACAAATCCTAATTATTCTACAGTAACTGACCCTGTTTAACATCAATCCAAGTAGATTACTATGGGACATGATGTATGTTTTGACGTTCATTTTCATTCAAACCTGGTACATTACTATTTCTTCAGGTTATGCATATCATCGGATATGTATTTTATTCACAAGTTAGCAAAATTATTTGCATTTGTTTCACTTTCAATCACTTCCTATTCAGAACACATGAATTTCTCTATGTTTGTTGACTGGTATTTTTATGAGACTTCTTTCCAAACACAATATTTTCCAAATCCATAATCAGTTTTGAAGCAAAACTCACACACCCTTCATGAGAAAACATAACTCTAATATTACCATTAGATGTATAACTCGTTGGAATGAATGATTGTATATCAATATAAGATTTCTTATATATTTTAAGATATCAATTCAATCCATTATTTAAAGTGGAACTAGTTATATTATTTATTCACTGTATGGTGTATTCATATATTATCTCTATATTCATAGACAATGTGTACACCTCTCTGTACCCCCAATACTAATTTATTCATCTTCAAAATATGGCCCTCAGAAAAGGTGGAAGAAATACTCATGTCACCTGATCTACATATACATTTTATCAGAGTAATATTCTGGACACAAAATACAAAGGTCACACTTATGATTGTACCAAAGCCTAAATGGAAAGTGAGAAAGGATTACTACAATCATCCATGTGATGTTGCCTAATGCTCTCAAATGTCAGTCCTATTGGTGAGTACATATTTGTTTCTTCCTAAGATTGTGTATTCAAACTCAACCCTGTTGAAAATGTCTAATCCTCTCACTGACTTTATACTTAGCCTGATTTCATAATGTCTCTATTGATATCTGCTTTCCTACATATTTTCGCCTGTTCATCATTGTGACTGACTCTTAACTTGTGTTGACATTTACATTCACTGTCTAACCAAAACCGTATTGCTAAAGAACTTTTTTTCCAAATTCTATATTCACTCTTCTTCCTAATCCTTCTGACTATCAGTTTTTGAATGGATGTTCTCTTCTATATTCAATCATCCAAGTAAAGGTCGTGCGAGCATTGGAGGAAGAGACTACCAAGAGAATACATCATGCAACAGCAAAGGGTTTATTTGGGGTCCAACATGCTGGGGCTCAGAGCTCACTTAATTAGAGCAGAGAGCCCTGAGAAGAGCTTATGCAGAGTTTATATACTTTTCTTGGAGAGGGCAGAAAGGGAAGTTTATTGATGGTTCAGGGTGAGTGGGTGGTTTGCATTCAACCGGGTGAGGGAGTACATTCTGCAGTTTGGCCGTTGGGGACAGCACATTCTGGGACAAGATTAGGAAACATTTCTCAACATTTCAACAGTGTTTTGTTAAGTGTACAGAAAAACAGGAAGTGACAAGTATATATTTTATTGACCTTTCATTCCCCACTTCTTCTGGCAACTTTTAATCATAAAAATGATCATTGGGGGATGTCACATTCTATGTTTGCTAGTGGGGTATTACCATAAGTTTAACTTGTCCAATTTGAGCTTGGAGAAAATAAATTACATGGTTGAGGAAACAGGGTTTTATAGTTAGCAATAATATGAGGATTATTATTGGACGGGCCAGAGTTGATAAAAACGTAGTTAACCAGGGGGACTGTGTAAACCAAGACTCAAACCACCATTTTTGGGCCTCTCTCTCTCCTTGACTCTCTTCAAGGCATCTTTTTAATTTACTCATAGATTATTTTACAACTCCATTATGGTCGACATTAAAAAAACATTCTTCCCTCAATGCAGCACAAAGGCCCCCTTCTCTAGTGAAAAAGAGATCCAACCCTCTACTGTTCTGTAAAACAACTTCAGAGAGAAAGGTTAAAGATTCCTGCAAAGCTGTGATGGAGGTTACTAATATCTTTAAGTTTTTATATATTCCTGCTCCTAATTGGGTCATTCGTTGTGTCCCATGGACCACGGCAGTGGTTCCTCTGCCCAACCCTGAAGCAACTCCTATTTGCAATGGAATGGCTAAGGTGAGGGATATATGTTTTCTGAGGAACCGGATTGTATGCCCCCCTATTTGAACTTCAAATGAATCTGTGTCATGATAGAGCACTCTGGGAAACATCCGCACCATTACACATTTAATCACATCTGTTGACAATTTCATTAAAACACAAACAATGTTTAAGTATATAGAATTAAACTGTTGTAGGGACGGACAAGGCAAGGCACCAAAGATAGCACCAAAGACAGGGAAACAGTCTTATTTGGTTGCAACCAGATTCAGAGGGCATTGCTTCTGTTGTAATCAATTAATCCCATGAAACCTAAGTTTATGTAGTTTCAGAATTTTGTACCCAACATGAAAGGGAAGGGGCTCAGAAGTTCATAGTCTTCAGAAGTTCACAAAAGCCAGTTTTTGTTTCTGTTTTTTCCTTAGGTCTGGGCAAGTTAAATTTTCAAGAACACCTGGGAGGGGGAGAGCTTTTTCTTCCCTTTCTTTTTTCCCCCCTGCCAGCTTTTTCCATTGAGCCCAGTTTGTAACTTCTTTATCTTAGAAATGTAGCAATGTCTGTGAAGCCCCAGCTCAAGGCCAGGAGCCTTGTTCACATATTTTGTGAAAAACTAGTGAGGGTGTGTCTAGCTCAGGAGTGCTGATTTTTTAGCCAGTTGCCAAGTAGACCAGGTCAACACAAAAAGAGAAAGTTTATGTACACTGAAGTCTTTTATAGCGACTCTTTTCCTGAAAGTCCCATAGGCAGCCATGGTGAAGACTTCTGGAGAAGGTCAGACTGTGAGGTGGAGATTCTTTATGTGAATTGGAGTCATGAGAATACCCAAGCATAAATGGCCTAGCCTCTTCCGGGATTTGAAGAACCCATTTGACCCAAAGGGTCCCTATTCTCACTTGATTGAGGTCAGGAACCTTTCTGAAGAAGGCTAAGACTTCATCCACAATGACAGCAATTTTGGCCATTTTGGTTTTGGATGCACACTTTGGATCTTTCTTCAGATCCATCAAGTGCTGAGAATCTAAGCCACAGCCTCACACAGGGCCAAGAGGCTGATTCAGACACATCCCTTTCCAAAGCAATTAAGCATAGAGACAAAGGTGATGCCCACTCATTTCCATTTGAAAAGTGTTTCTTCATGGTTCACAAAGGGTGTGCCTGAGGCAAGAGACTTTCCTGACATTCAGGTCAACATATCAGTAGGTAAGCAAAAGGCCCAAAGCAGGGTTTCTCCCTGAGACTTGTGTGGTCACACTGATATCTGAGTTTTCTGACATGCTGGCCATTCCCTTCAGCTATCCAGTACATGGCCATGTCACAGAGCTTGGAGGTGGTACACATCTTGGACACAATACCATGAGCCTATTTTGGAGAGTGGCTAGAATTTATGAAGAAAACCAGAACATAGAAAGATAGCAGGTGTTGCCCAAAGATAAGGCAAGCTGCAGTCCATTGATAAATTACGCAGGATGAATGCTGGGAAGTGTTCTACAAGACAGGACACATTCATTGAAGCATTTCCTTTTCTAATATCTACAACCACAGACACAGTGGGATATTCAGACATAGAAAGACTCGCCTTGCCAAAGGACTTACTAGAAACAGTTGACTCTAAACCAAACAAACCGCCTTTCCTATCCTCAGAACATGAGACAAAACCACAAAACCACATCCACACCCACAAAGGCACCTCCTTTCCCCAAGTAGGTTTGTGACTAGGCGCAGTGTCCTCAGACTGGTGGGCCATACTATGTTCCCCTGAAATGGACTGTCCTGTCTCAGTTCTGGTCTCCTTGGCCAACTGTGTGAAGTTGTCAGGAGTCAGTATTGAGCCACTAACTGCTTTCTCAGGAAATCCCCTCTTCTGAGCTATCCTGGCATTTGGCCATTCTCACATCGGTAGGTGCCAAGAAAGACTGACTCTGTTCTTGGTTAATCCAAACAAGTGAGAACACTGGTACTGGGACTGGGACTGTCTCTGTGTTCCTGGCTTCCTGGATTCCACGTTCAGAGATTTCTATCACCAAGGGAGTGAGGTGAAGTCACTTCCTTCAGAAACTGAATGAGGACACACTGCCTTGGCAACCAATTTGTCCTAACAGTTGCTTCCAGAGTCCCATGGAGGCTGCCCATATTTCCTGTGACACTTTCACAAGTTAGAATGATATATTAACCATAGGCATCCAAATAGAGCTCTCCACACAGGCCTGATTTGGCCCATCTTCTTTACATTAAGAAGAGAGAGGCAGATTCAGACACAACTCTTCATCCTGACCAAGTTGTTTGCCATGGAAGAAGACTTTTGCTCACTCAGGTCCTTCATCGCTGACTATATCTTGTGCAGAGATCATTTCTGAATGGACTTTTGAGGTTCTCAGCAAGTCAAAGATCCCATACATTCCTGTATTGTAAGACCAACCCTGTTCATGCTCTTCTGTAAAGTTAGGTTGAGGGAACAGTGTATGGTTTGGATTAATAACATTTTCAATTTGGGTTAGGAATCATTCTACTGGATGAAAAATGGTATTGGGAACTGCGATATGTATAAGACTATAGAGGTGAAATATATGTATGAAAACATAAATCCAAGTATTATTTGATGCCCAGAGGGCATTGGGCCCTTGATTGGGATACTTAGCTTTGAATTATGTTCTGCACAGATGTCTCAGATAAATCCATATTCAATGGCATAGGACCATGTACCATGGTCCTATATACAAATAGGTCCATATATACACTCATCATAAACTCTGGCTGGAGTTTTCGATGAGGGGCGCAGCCCTAGACAGTGTACAAAATAAGCTACCTTGCCCCTCATTTGCCTGATGTCAGGGTGGAATGGGCACCCTTCCTGTGAACCAGGAGTGATCAAATAGGCCTACCATTAATAATACTCTGCTTCTTCAATTTGAGGCGTTCGGATTGTGGTGTTTAGATTCTTTATGTTAATTGGAGTGATGATAAAAGCCAAGCACCTATGGGCTAGCCTCTGCAGGGCTTTGAAAAACTCATTTGACGCAATGTATCCCTATTCTCTCTTGATGGAGGTCAGGAACCTTACTGAAGAAGGCTAGAGACTTCATCCACAATGACAGCAATTTTGGCCATTTTGGTTTTGGATGCACACATGGGATCTTTCTTTAGATCCATCAGGTGCTGAGAATCTAACCCACTGCCTCACACAGGACCAAGAGGCTGATTCAGACACATCCCTTTCCAAAGCAATTAAGCAAAGAGCCACAGGTGATGCCCATTTATTTCCATTTGAAAACTGTTTTCTTTAGGCTTCAAAAAAGTTTGGCCTGAAGAAAAGACCTTCCTGACATTCAGGGAAACGGAACTATATGTAAGCAAAAGGCCCAAAGCAGGGTTTCTCAACTGAGTCATTTCTGGTCACACTGATATCTGAGTTTTCTGACATGCTGGCCATTCCCTTCAGCTATCCAGAACATGGCCATGTCACTGAGCTTGGAGGTGGTACAAAACCATGAGCCTATTCTGGAGATTGGCCAGATTTCAGGAAGAAAACAGGAACTTAGGAACATATTAGGTGTTGCTCATCCCTAAGGCAAGCCACAGTCCATTCATAAATTGGGCAGGATGAATGCTGGGAAGCATTCTACTAAACAGGGCACATCCATTGATGCATTCTCTTTTCTACTGTCTACATCAATGGACACAATGGGATAGACAGACATGGAAAAACTCACCTTTTCAAATGACTTACTAGATCAGCCCACTCCAAAACAAACAAACCTCCTTTTCTAATTATTCTCAGAACATGAGAAAAAACTACAAACTCACACCCACACCCACAAAGGCATCTCCTTCCCCAAAGTAGGTCTGTGACTGTCCGGAATGTCCTCTGACTGGTGAGCCATACAATGTTACCCCAAAATGGCCTGTCCTGTCTCAGATCTGATCTCGTTGGCCAACTCTGTCAGGATCCAGCAGTGAGCCACATCCTGCTTTCTCAGGAAAGGTCCCTTTTCAGAGCTCTCCTGGCTTTTAGCCATCCTCACATCAGTAGGTACCAAGAAAGACTGACTCTGTCGTTGGTAAATCCAAATAAGTGAGCCCACGTGGACTGGGACTGGGACTTGCTCTGTTTGCTTGGCTTCCAGGATCCCATGTTCAGAGAGTTCCATCACCAAGGAAGTTAGGTAGGTTACTTCCATCAGGAACTGTATTAGGTCACTGCCTTGGCAACCACTTTGCCCTAACAGTTGCTTCCAAGGTTCGCATGAAATGGAGGCTGCCCCTACTTCCTGTGACACTTTCACAAGTTAGAATGTTATATCAACCATTGTCCCCCAGGAACAGCTCTCTACACAGACCTGGTTTAGTCCATCTTCTCTACAATAAAAAGATAGATGTTGATTCAGACATATCCCTTCATCCTGACCAGGTTGTTTGCCTTGAAAGATGACTTTTTCTCTCTCAGGTCCTTCCCAGCAGCCTACATCTTCTACAGGGATAAATTCTGCATGGAACTTTGAGGTTCTCAGTAGATGGAATATGCCCTCCATTCCTGTATTATAAGACCAACTCTGTACCTCCTCTTCTGTAAAGTTAGATTGAGGAAAGAGTGTATGGTTAGGGTTAATAACATGTACAATTTGGGTTAGGAATCATTCTTCGGGATGAATAATGTTATTCTGACCTGTGATATTTATTAGAATATATAGGTGAAATATAAGTAGGTAAACAGAAATCTAGGTAAGCTTTGGAGACCAGAAGGGCATGGGGCCCTTGATTGGGATACTTAGCTTTGAATTATATTCTGCAAAAATGTCTCCAATAAATCAATATACAATGGCATAGGTCCTTGTACCTTGGATGATTGAATGTAGAAGAGAACATCCAGTAAAAAAGAGATAGTCAATATGATTAGGAAGATACTCAATAGGTTTAGAAAGAAGAATGAGGATAGGATTTGTACCAAAAGTTCTTTAGCAATAGGGTTTCAGGTAGAGAGTGAATGTAAATGTTAGCACATGTGAAGAATCTGTCACAATGTTGAACTGGGGAAAATATGTAGGAAAGCAGATATCAATAGAGATTTTAGGATATCAGGCCAATTATAAAGTGAGTGATAGGATTAGACATTTTCAACAGCCTCGAGGTTGAATATAAAATCTTAGGAAGAAAGAAATATGTAGTCACCAATAGGATTGACATTTGAGAGCAATAGATGTTTTTCATAATCCATGCTCACTTTCCATTTTGGCTTTGGTAAAAACATAAGTTTTATCTTTGTAGTTTTGTCCAGAATATTACTGTGATAAAATGTATATGTAGATCAGGTGACATGAGTATTTCTTCCACCATTTCTGGGTGCAATATTTTGAAGACATATAAATTAGTATTGGGGATACAAAGAGGTGTACGTTTGTCTATCAATATAGAGATAATGCATGAATAGACCATACTGTGAATAAATAATATAAGTACTTCCAACTTTAAATAAAGGATTGAATTGATATCTGAAAATATACAGGAAATCTTATATTGATATACAATCATTCATTCCAACCCGTTATACATCTAATGGTAATATTAGGGTAATGGTTTATCATGAAGAGTGTGTGAGTTTTGCTTCAAAATGATTAGAGAAATCGAAAATAATGTCTTTGGAAAGAAGTCTCATGAAAAGTCCAGCCAGGAAACCTGGAGGAATACATGTGTTCTGAAGCAGGAAGTGATTGATAGAGAGACAAATGCCTATAAATTTGTGAACTTGTGGATAAATATATATCCTATTATGTGCATAAACTGAAGAAATAGTAATGTACCAGTGTTGAATAAAAATGAACGTCAAAATAAACATTTTGTATCATAGGAATCTACTTACACTGATGTTAAACTGGGTAAGTTACTGTAGAAATATTAGGATTTGTATGCACCATTCACCGAAGTTAGTTTTCAGTACTAGGAAAAAAATATGTATTTCAGGTGGATGCATATTTCTGATAATAATCATGTAAAAGTTGATTGTAAATCCAAATACATGAACATGAATGAATTTAGGGAGTGTATAATAAGACACATATATTTCATATTTTGAAATATCTGGAGATTATATATATATATATATATATATATATATATATATATATATACATATATATATATATATATATATATATATATATATATATATACAAAACACCCACACAGACATTAAAAAGTAGCAATATATATGCCAATTGAAATTCATCATTAAACATATATCATCCACAGACCCAAGCTATTTATTTTACTAAACATAGATTTATTTATAATTTTGTTAAACTAGGAACCTCACCCATAGATTGAATTTTCAGTTCCAACTGTGTTTAGGAGGAGTGATCTCTTCTCACAATTTGTATCTGGCAAGTCAGCTACCTCACAAGAATGTACGTGTGATAATAGGTAGGATTCTGTATGTGCATGCAAAAATACATGTGCTGAATAGGCTACAGAGAAAGCAAGACAGGAATTCACATATTTGTTAACTTTAAAAACACATGGTGAACTATTTCAATTAAAAATTGACTAGATTTATAACACCAACCCTTTATCATGCAAAATGAAAGTCCAACTATACACCATGCCTCCTCTGAACTGCTTGTATTTCTATTCTGTTTGGGTTATGTTTCTCCATCATATTAGGATTAGTAGTCAGAGTCTAGTAGGGTATGGGTTAGTGTCAGGGTTTCAGTATTTTGAATGGAAAATTAGATAAGGAATCCAATGTGTATGCAAATATGTGCTATACAAAAATCTTCCCACTCTCATCCAGAACGATGACTTGACATTGCCTTCCCCCCAAGTAAGACACAATTAGAGGAGAAGAGTTAGAAAATCTGTGAATACATATCTGGAAAATCCTCAGGAGTTTACAAACTTGGAGGTGGAAGAGGAGTTTCCAAAAGTAAGGGACAGGGTTGATAGACCCAACCTGATCTTTTATTAAAATTGGGAGCCATCTTGCCACAAAGCGATGAAAAGCTAATTTTGGGTTTACTATAAATTACTGCAATTTCTGAACCCATTTGGAATGTCTGCCCGTGCCTTTAACTCACCCATGCCTATCTCTCTGACCTGATAGCAGCCCTCTCTGAAAGTTTAGTGACACATCATAATTTTTGGCCTTCCCTGGCCAGACAACGACCCTCTCTGAGGTCTAATGGTCATCATTATTTCTGATGTTGGGGCCAGCAAAAAAAAAAAGAAAAGTAAACTACATTTAGTGTGATGCTTGTCAAAGTTCTGTTATCTGTAATCCCCCTTTTGTGTAACTTTCTGGGCTATATAGCTGGGCTGTAGGAAAGGTGGGGTTGCTGTCTTGTTCCCGCCGTTTTGTGAGGGAGAGGCAGGCCGCCGGCCGGTTGAAATAATAAATTTGCCTTAATTTGATTTTAATTGGAGTCAGTGGTCTTTACTTTCATCCTGGTCTAACATTTTGCAGTTCCGCAGCAAGATGACCCTGCCAGTACAGATCACAAGACCAGACTGTTGGAAATTCTGAAGCTGGCCTTCCCTCCAGGGCCCCCGGCTACAGAGCCACTCTAGGGGATGCGCAACTTGAGATGTTTCAACGACTTGGAGTGAGACTTTGGTCCAGGGAGCACTGCAATGAACCACTGGACTATAACTATTAGCAAGCACCTGGTGGAGGAGGCCTCCATAGGTAAGTGGCACCTTTATAACATCTGATATCTGGTTAAGGGAGATCTCTTCTGATGACAGAGAGGAGGCCTGGGGAGGCTCACATATACTCCTGTCCGGGACTGTAACGAGAATCATGCTGTCCTTTGTTCTGTTATGTAGGGAATTCTTCTGGATGGGTAGAGAGTTGTGGATGGGCATGCACGCGGTCCTACCCAGGAGCTTTAGCAAGACATTGCAATGCTCCTCTGCTTTTTTTTTTTTTTTTTTTTTTTGGTGCCTGGTTTCTGTTTTTTTTTTTTTCTGTTTTGTTCTGTGTTCTATATGTTTTTTGTTTGTTTGTTTTTGTGCGTTTTGTTGTGTGATTTCTGTGGTAAAAACTTAAAGATATTGGACGTGAAAATGGGTAATAAAGCAAGTAAGCATGACACCTTTTTGGACTGTGTTTTAAGGAACTGCGATGAACTTTACCTCCCTTTGTTAAGCAGGATAAGAGAAGCCCCTAGCTGGCTGCCTGGAGCACACCCACTGCACAAGGCAATGCCTGCTGCAGAGCTAAAAACTGAGTATCTCACAGGTTAAGAAGTGAAACTCCTTTAAAACCACTTGTACCTCCAGATCAAAAGAGTCACAACCTTTGGGCAGAGTCCCCTGTGTTTCTCCTTTGTTAGCAAAGCAATAAACCTCCCTTTTTCTTTTTCTCAAAAACCCTGTCATCATTATTAAATTGGCATTAATTGGCTTCAAGGTCAGGAACTGAACTTTAAGTTTCAAATTTTGATAAACCACACCACCCCCACCCTGGAACTTTTTGAGAGCTGACTACTGATATGTTAGGAGATGGAGCATGGTTGGGGTGGAACCGAACCAGAGGAGCTAATCCTGTAAGTTAAAGGAGGGACCGAGGGACTTCCAGCAGCTGCCGAAGCCCTGTTACTTCAGGGAATTCCCTCCTTCCTTCCCTGCACTGTAAGCATTATGTAACGTCTGTCTTCTTAAAAAAGAGAAAAAGAAAAAGGGGATACTAAATTCAGTAAAGTCACCATGGAGACCCTTGATTTTACATTTCAGGTTGCCCCTCTGTAAAAACATGTGGTCCCCTTGTGGGGACTTCTATGGTGCCACTGGTGTAGGAGATTTTTCTCTTATCTGCTCTGTTTTAAAGGCTTCTGTCTGTCAGCCATAGTCTGGAGCTCCCTTCTGTCTGTCTTGTGTCTTTGTTTCTGGCCCTTTAAGACATGTGCAATAATGTGTTGATATTTTAAATTGTTTCTGGGAATGATCTTAGCTGAATGTGTGTCTAAATGATGATGTTTTATTGTAACAATCTGGTATCTGAATGGGTTTTTGAAGCATTGCACAATCTTGCAGGTAAAAGTCGGGTTTAGGTAATTGTTTAGTTTATGATTTCAGATAATTTATGCCAGAGAACTTAAATACTTAGGATGGAAAACTAAAGAACTCTCCTTCCAAGTTGGCAAGTAACTTCCCAATCATTCAGTCTTTTATTTCACCTATTTTGAATTGGGTAGCCTGGGAAAATGTCACTGTGCGTACCAGTGCATTAATTTGGACAAAGATAGTAAATCATTTTATAGTATCTGTTGACAAAACAAGATGTAAAGATATAAAATTTTGTGAATTGTATCTTAAACTTGTTTCATAATTTTCAACATCCTAACCTGAAAATTATGGTTAAAATGCCTTAGGCCTGTTGTGTCTGCTCTGAATAGCAGTTTTTTCCTGCTCCTTCCTGACCTCAGCCAGGACTTATTTTGAAATGCAAATAAAAGAATCCTGCAAGCTCAGTAGAAGACTGATCTGAGGCCTAAGCAAAAAAAAAGCCAAATTGTATGGTTTTTACTAATTACTGTCCAGTCGTTTTATCTAGGACTCTTATTTTTTTCCTTAGATACTTTATTTAGTTTTTTTAGTTCATGATTTTGATCCTACAGACCTAAGTTAATGTTTTTCTGATCAGTTCTATCTTTGACCAACTGTGGAGTTTTTGAAACATTGCAATGCAGATTTCATCTGCGAAAAGCTATAAGGCCTTTACTATTTTTATGTGTGCACACTTCTGTTATGTGTTGTATGTCTATATATACATATATCCATATATCAAACATATGATACAAAAATTTACATATATAAAGAACGCTCATAAAAAAACGCTCATAAAAACAAATTTTAAAAAGTGGATCCAAGGATCCTTAATTCACGTTATTTAAATGGTTCAGTTTAAATTGGATAAACAGATAAAAATAAATGTCTTTAAATTTAAGCTTACAAGTTTTTCTAGGTGTTCAGATATCTAATAAAATATTAATGTCTACAAAATATCTAATATGACTTGGTTGTAGGACTTTTCCTTCAACAAAAAAAATGGTTTACAATCTTCAATACATTTGTCTAATATTTTGATAAATAAGTAAATTAAATTTCATATGAGATTACTCATTCATGAGTACTTTTGTTAGATATCTGATTGATTAACTAAGGTCTGTACAAGTTTGTACTAAATTCTGTATAAGATTGTAAAATTCAGTCATGTGTTAAAGAGACAAAAATTTCTTAAAACATAAGTTTACCCATAACATTGTGTTTATTAAGTTTTATTTTTTCTAGAGCTAGCAACCATAAAAATTAAACAACTGATTAAATAAGAACTCTTATTTTAGAGAACTGTACTGCCATTACTTTAAAAGCTAAACTTGGTTAATGTGGAAACATCAATGTAATTATGATGCTATTAATGTGCTCATATCTTACATGTACAAGTCTGTAAGGTAGAAACTTAAAAGAGCATTATATCATGCTGGCGTTCTTAAGTTGTATGGTAAAAATATATATTGGGAATTTATTTATCTGTTATCATAAAGATAAGTAAAGTTTTATGTTACTTTTTACATTTGGGAACAATTTAAATGTATTTTTAAGTTAATGAGAGCCTAATCTATGTAAAGGTTAAAAACTTTCAGCCTTTCTTTAATTCATGTTTTAAATGTGATATCATACGGTGTTAGCTAACGTTCATGTGACCTAAAAAAATTTATGTAAACTTTGTAAAATGATATTTAAAAAAAAAAGATCAGCTTTAGAACTAAAACCCTTAAGATTTATAAAGAGACCTGCCTTACCTAAGATAAGGCTCTGTGTCCCATCTTACTACATGTGAGAATGACTATGAAAACAGTAGGTTAGATTATGTTTCATTTAAAGTTTTGTTCAAAAGTTGTTTTTTTTTCTGTCAAGATTACTAGGATCTGTAACAGGGGATATAATTTATAACTAAGCAAAAAATTCAGGGTAGCTATTATGCAAACTAAGTATATTTACTCTTGTTAAAAAATTTTATTTTATAATTTCCTTAAAAGTGATCTAAAGATTCTCTGTTAGTGTTTTACAGAATTGTTGCTTTAAGAACACAACATGGGTTAATTTAAGATAATAAGTCATCACCTACAAGACAAACAGAATAACACAGATCCCAATTAATAAAAAGATAAATAATTATAAAGTTATAGACATTAAAGCCCAGTACTCTTAACATAAGGCAGTTAAAATTTATTTGCTGGATATTAAAGATTAGGATTTAAAATTAAAGTTAAATGAAAAGGGACAAGAAAACTAATATTTGGCTCTTGCCCTCTGAGTCAGTCTGAATCCAGGAAACAGGGGACTTCTCTAAAGAGCTTTTCAACTCTGGGCCATATAACCTCCCCATCAGGGGGATTAATGAGACCACTGGAGAACAGAAAGCCAATCAGTGCATTTGCTAAGAAGAGGAGAGTCATCAGAGAAGGGAGACATCCCTGATGCTGCCGAGGGAAGCCACATGGTCAAGGAAGACCTGGACCCACCTAGCCCAAAAGGCACTAGCAGAACTGAGAAGCTGCTCTCAAGTCTCCCCAGGAATGGCAACCATAAAAGCTCAGCTGACTGTTACCAATAGATAGAAACAAAAGTCAGTTTGACTGCTTCATCTTAAACACTTAGCAAAGACAGTTGAAAGCAGAATACAGCCCTTCCTGGACATTTTAAATAATAATAATAATAATAATAATAATAATATTTTAATGTATACACTTTATATTAGCCTCCCAAAATAAGTAAGACTTTAGGTTACAAAGAAGGATTCTCAGACAGGAATGCCTGATAACTATAAAAAGACACTATCAAGAGGAGCTGCCAGAGGCAGAAGTTTTTAGTTTAAGGCCTCAGATATTTCTAACCTACACGGTTAGGCTTGGTGTTGGCTAGTATGATTATCCAGCACTGAGTAACAGAATTAAAGGTTTTTCTATTAGACACAGAGGTCATTCTAGTAAACTGATTTTGCAAGATCAGATGACATTAAATTATTAAACTGTATCTTATTGGGAGGGACAACTGTAACACTAAATGTTAAGTATTAAGTTGACAGTCCTGATAACTGGGGATATTAAAGACTGGTGAGGGAACTTCTGTACAGTGACATGTTCTAGCTGCTGCAACATTTATTCAGTACTCATGTTTTTCGTTTCTCTCATAGAAGAACCCATCCCCAGATGACTTTACAACCTGTTCTTCCCCAATGAGACTTCAAACCGAACTGACCTCTAAAAGGCAACTCATGTCCCTCATGCTGTTTCCCCTCACGTCACCCTCTCTCAGCTCAGAAGAAGCCAAAATGAGTAATGCCTCTCTTCTTACAACAGTGGAGCCAAAAGTAAATAGACTATCAATATACGTAATTAATTAAGTCAGGTAAAATCACGGAGACCGGTTTTGGGTGATTTGAAAAAATAGGGAGACTGTTGCATCAGAGAATAAAATTCCCTCAGTGCTCTTCACCTACCATATGAAAGATATGAAAGGGACACATTAGAAAAGGGGGGAATGATAGACCCAACCTGATCTTTTATTAAAGTTTGGAGCCATCTTGCCACAAAGCCAAGAAAGGATAATTTTTCTTAACTATTAATTACAGCAAATTTCGAACCTGTTTGGAATGCCTGCCCGTGCCTTGAACTCACCCATGGCTGGCTCTCTGACCAGATAACAGCCCTCTCTGAAACTTTGTTGACACCTCATAAATATTGGCCTTCCCTGGTCAGATGACACTCTCTGAGGCTCTAATGGTCCCCATAAATTCTGATGTTTGTGTCAGCAAAAAAAAAAAAAAAAAAAAGTAAACTACCATTAGTGTGATGCTTGTCAGAGTTCTGTTATCCGTAACCCCCCTTTTGTGTAACTTTCTGGGCTATAAACCTGGGCTGTAAGAAAGGTGGGGTTTCTCTCTTGTTTCCGCCATTTTGGGAAGGAGAGGCACCAGGGTGGTGGAAATAATAAGCTTGTTTTAATTTGATTTTAATTGGAGTCAGTGGTGATTTCTTGCATCCTGGTCTAAAAGGTAAACACTCCACAAACATGGAGCTCTGCTGGCCTAAAGACTTTTTGAGAAACTGCCTCTGAGGATGGGCACTTGACATATATGTTGTTGTCAGGATCTTTTGCTTCCATTCTAATGAAACCATCAAAGCTGGGTCTGCATCTATGTGACCTAGAGGACATTGTTTCTTATTTTCCAAAGAACATGAGGCAGAAGTGCTGACTTCTCTCTTTGTAAGTAAACTGTGGCCACTGAAAGCTAATTGTCTCCGCATGTGGATTGTGAAGCCATTAGGTCATCCTCCACTTTTCATGGACTTTCTTGCTGCTGCACTGGGAGTTTGGTATTTGCTTCACGAAATGCAAGGAATTCAACTGGGACACAGTGCTGGAGGGAGTCCTCTCACGTGTGGTGGGTAAGGGTCTGCAGGACAATGCACCAACTAAGCTTCTATCCCACATAGATTGCCCCGTTGACCATAGCAACTTGATACTGAACATTGCCCTGAAACATCTCCATATAACAAGATGCGATTTATGGAGAGGTTTCAGACATATAAGTGATTCCTGTCTCCACCATGTCAGCCACCAACCATTTGGAAGTCAATGGCAGATCCACATGGCCCGACCACAGATATTTTACCACACACCTGCACACCACAGCTCTGGGCCCACTACTCAGCAGGCTCCAACATACTGGCATCTCTGTTCTACACCATTTTCATGAAACCCAGTCAATCAAGGCACTCTCTGGTATACTCATGATCAACAACAGGACATCCAAAGATTCTCCAGTGCCACCTGGTCATGGGAATTTTAAAAATTTCATGGTATTTATCTAGCCATTTTTTAAGGATGAAGTTGGAGAAACTGTGGGTTTCAATTCATTCAGGAACCATTAAATTTTGAGGTAGCACATTTCAAGAAATGCTCTGGAGAACTCGCAGAGGCAAAGCTTCCCAAAGAGTGGCCAAAATGACACATGAAGCCAGGCCCATGAGGTCTACAATGTTAGGTCCATGTGTGATTTGACTCTCAACTATGGCTGCCAAGTCTATAAGAATAAAATCATGTGATATCTTGGCTGAAATTCCCAATGCTCTTACGAAAGCCACCATTGGCTTAGATCTCAGTTTCCAAGGGCGACTCTCATGCATGGCCTCCTAAAATCCCAACGAAATTCATGGCAATACTTCTCTGAAGTGAGTTACATAACTCAGTCTCTAAGGGGAATGACACTAGAGTTCATGTTCAGGTGGACCCAGGCATCTCTTCTAACTACCACACAAATGACTGCTGGGAGCCATCAGCCAAGTAGGTATGACAATTTCCTTGCCAGCGTACCCCCATGTTTCCTTAGTGGAAGGACTCATGGAAATAGGACATTTTGCAGGACATTGCATGTAAGGTGACCTTGCTGAAGGACCAGGGCGGATCCATGTTTAGGGTGTTCCTGGTTTGGCATAATAGGAGATTAGGGTGTTCCCCCTTTAGAATAGGGCGGTTTAGCATAATAGGAGATTAGGGTGTTCCCCTTTAGAATAGGGTGTATCCTGCTGCTGAGTTCCTCTTGATTCTTAGGATCAGACAGTATATTTGGGAGACAGAATCCCAGGAGTAGTGGATTTGGGCAGAGAGTGGATTTGGGCAGGAACGTGGATTTCCCCAGAACGTGTTTGTAGACGGCCGGTGTGAGTTCGGGAATAAAGAATTGCTGTTTGAATCTACAAGCTGTGTGGAGACTCGTGATTTGTGCCCAGCCAGAGACTGCGGCATTTGATGGCTCGTACGCGGAACGCCTGAAGCTTGGGGGTAAGTGAAATTGCTCGCCCCTGAGGGAAGGCGAGAGAATGGGTGACCATTTCAAAAAACAATGTGTTCTTTTTTTGATTTATTTTGTTTTTCTTTCAAGCTGCCTATCTCTAGACTTTTCTCAGGCAAACTGGTTGACTAAAGGTTTGATGTTTGTCGGCCCTGAGGAAGAGAAAATTGATACAACGATTTTTTATTCCGTTTTTGTTTCATTCAGATTCGGTTTTGTTTTGTGTTATCTTATTGGGTTGCGTTATCTTTATAGTAGATTAAAACAAACTGAAAATATGTTAAGCAAATTGTTAGAGGTTCAGAACATGGAGAAAGACATTTTAGATCAAGCAAAAGAGAAGGTCTCTCGAGCTAGTCAGACAGAGGAAGAAAATTTAAAGGATAAGGGGTTGTTAGGAAAAAGGCCACAACAGGAGGCTGTTACTAACTCCGTTTTATCACAAGAGGGTTTAATTCAACCAACAGGCCCACCGATAGAGACAGCTGAGTGGCCCTCAAACCCCGTAGTTGATAATTGGGATTCTGAGACAGGACCTCAAAGATTAGCATGCCCTGTACTTGAGCAGGCAGGAGGGCAGTGAATTCACCATGCTTTAGATTTTAAAACAGTGAAGCAGTTAAAGGAGGCTGTAACAACCTATGGTCCCCAAGCTCCCTTCACGGTAAGCATGGTCGAGTCCATTACTAACTTGGACATGACGCCAGCAGATTGGGCTAGCATGTGTAAATCTGTGCTAAATGGAGGACAATATTTGTTATGGAAGAATGCCAATGAGGAATTATGCGCAGAGACAGCTAGGCGAAATGCAGCAGCCGGTTACCCTCAAAGAAATCTAGAAATGTTGCTAGAGAAAGGACCTTATGAGGGTCAGCGGCAACAAATTGAATATGATCCTGCTATATATGCACAAATTGCTGCAGATGCAGTTAGGGCATGGAAGACTTTACAAGGACATGGAGATTTACAAGGCCAGCTATCTAAGGTAATACAGAGTGGTAATGAACCTTACGCTGACTTTGTAGACAGGCTAATTCAAATGGCTGCCAAAATTTTGGGGGATACAGAACAAGCAATGCCATTAATAAAACAACTGGCTTATGACCAAGCAAATCGTTGCTGCAGAGAGGTTATTAGACCAGGGAGACATGAAGATTTAAACACATATATTAAATTATGTAGAGATATTAATGAACAAGAGCAAGTCTTGGCAGCTGCAGTACAACAGGCTTTTGATGCCAGGCCAAAAACATGCTATGATTGTGAAAAAACAGTACATTTTAAAAGGAGTTGCCTCATAGGAGGAGGATTTAACAAAACTAGTTATCAAAGAAATAGAATACCGGGTATTTGCCCACGATGCCTTAGAGGGAGACATTGGGCTAATGAATGCCGTTCTCAAACTACCATAGAGGGTACTCCCTTAACAAAAAATGGACAAGGACCGGGTATTTACCCATGATATCATGGAGAAAGGCATCAGACTCCATTGCCAAAAAACGGACCAAGGGGCCCAATGCTCCGGGGCCCACAACCACAAATATACGGGGCAGTGGAGGAACCCAGCAACACCATCAGAGTAGTGCCCAGGACACATTGTCCATTAAATCCCTCATCAGACAAACCCGAGGGAGCGCAGGGTTGGACATCTGCGCCTCTGCCAGAGCAGTACTAACTCCAGAGATGGGAGTTCAAATCATTCCTTCAGGAATAAAAGGACCTCTTCCCAAAGGGACAGTAGGCTTATTATTGGGACGTAGTTCACCTACATTAAAAGGACTTAAGATAAGTCCTGGGGTAATTGATCTCGATTATGTAGGTGAAATAAAAATTATAGCTAGTTCTCCAAGAGGTATATCAGTAATTTCACCTGGAGATAGAATAGCACAGTTGTTAATAATACCCATCCTACATAATAAATTTCCTAGTCATAGTGTAAAAATAGGTTCCAGGGGATTAGGCTCCACAGGTGTAGATTGGGCTATGTTGTCTTTAAATTTAGATTCTCGCCCAATGTTAAAACTAAATATTCAAGAACACGACTTTAATGGGCTACGGGACACAGGTGCAGACCTTAGCATCATATCTAGTCAGGAATGGCCAAAACATTGGCCATTACAACAAGCCACTCAAACGCTTCGAGGCCTAGGAGTGGCTACTAATCCCCATTGAAGAACAATGTTATTATATTGGAAGGATCCTGAAGGTTGTGAGGGAACTATACAGCCATATGTATTGGATCATCTTCCTATAAATTTATGGGGACGAGATGACCTAGATCAATTAGGTTTGACGTTAACAAATAACATCAATCCTAATGCGCCCACTACTAGGGCTAGACAAGGTTTTAGGAAAGAAAAAAGATTAGGAAAACAAGGACAAGATATAGCAGCACCAATTCAAATAGATCAAGGAACAGAAAGACATGGGTTGGATTTTCAGAAAGGGCCACTGAGACAATAAAAATTACTTGGAAATCAAAAAGACCAGTGTGGGTTCCTCAGTGGCCCCTGACTAAAGAAAAGATACAAGTAGCCCATGATCTGGTCAAACAACAATTAGTGGAAGGAAATATACAACCTTCCATATCTCCCCATAATACTCCCATTTTTGTCATTAAAAAAATCTGGTAAATGGAGATTATTGCAAGATTTAAGAGCCATTAATAATGAGATGGTTATTATGGGACATGCTCAATCAGGGATTCCTCAATTGTCTGCTTTGCCAAAAACCTGGCATGTTTTAGCCATAGATATTAAAGATTTTTTTTTCAATTCCAATTCATCCCGAGGATAGTCCACGCTTTGCATTTACTATCCCTGCATTAAATCATGAAGGTCCTGATCAGAGATATGAATGGAAAGTACTCCCTCAAGGGATGGCTAACAGTCCAACTATGTGTCAAATATATGTTAATAAAGCAATCCAGCCACTTAGAAATCAAAATCCTGAACTACAAATATTTCACTATATGGATGATGTATTATTGGCACACAAAGATAAAAACATATTGCTGGAATGTTATGCAACACTTACAAACTTATTAAAAAATTATAATCTAGAGATAGCAATAGATAAAGTACAATTAAATTTTCCAATTAATTATTTAGGAGTTCTATTATCCTCAACCATGGTCCGTCCACCAAAAATTCAAATACAAGTAGATCAACTCAAGTCACTTAACGACTTTCAAAAGTTATTGGGAGACATAAATTGGATAAGGCCTTATCTAGGCATACCAACAGGAGAGTTGGGACCTTTATTTGATATTCCAAAAGGTCCATCAGATCCAAACTCACCTCGCATGTTAACTCCTAAAGCAAGAAAGGCATTGAAAATTCTTGAAACATATATGGAAAATATACATTTGGATAGAATTGATATAGGTTTGCCTTTATTATTTATTGTACTACCAACAAAAAATATTCCTTCAGGAGTATTTTGGCAAGAAGGTCCATTATTGTGGATACATTTATCTTATTCACTTAACACTATTCTTACTAGGTATCCTGAGGCTGTAGGACAATTAATACTCAAAGGAATAAAAGCATCGAAGGGAGTGTTTGGAATTTTTCCCAATAAAATTATTACTCCATATACTATGGATCAAATTGATGAGTTAGCTAATGAGTTAAATACTTGGGCAATAATCATGTGTAAATCTAATGTTTGATTTGATAATCACTTACCATCTAATCATTTGTTGTCTTTTTGGTCTAAGCATCCTGTAGTTTTTCCAAAAATGACAAGAAAAACCCCTATTATGAATGCTCCAAATATATTCACTGATGGGCCAAATAATGGTACAGCAGCAGTAGTTACCCCTGATCAAACTTTTACATTTTTAGTACCAAAACAATCAGCTCAAAAGGTAGAGCTTAATGCAGTTTTACAAGCCTTTTTAATGTTTAAAGATTCTGTATTTAATTTATTTTCTGATATTCAGTATGTAGTTAATGCTATAGTATCTCTTGAAGATGCTGGTAGGATTTCCCCTTCTTCTACTGTTTTCTCTTTGTTTTCCACTATACAAAGTCTAATCTGGGACAGAAAAGATCCATTCTTTATAGGACATATTAGAGCACATACAGGATTGCCTGGAGCCCTTAGTTTGGGCAATGATTTAGCAGATAAAACTACACATGACATACATATTTTCTCTACACTAGAAGAAGCTACGAATTTTCATAAAAAATTCCATGTTAATGCTAATACTTTACAAAAGCGTTTTAAAATAACTAAGGAACAATCCAGACATATAATAAAACAATGTCAAAATTGTGTGACCTTTTTACCACAAGTTAATCTTGGAGTCAATCCTAGAGGACTGATACCTAACCATATTTGGCAGATGGACGTCACACACTTGCCAGAATTTGGAAAATTAAAATATTTACATGTTACAGTTGATAGTTCTTCCGGATTTTTGATGGACTCCCTTCATGCCGGAGAGAAATCTAAAGATGTTATAGCTCATTGCTTACAAAATTTTGCCACTGTGGGCGTTCCTAAACAGTTAAAAACTGATAACAGTCCTGGCTATACCTCTACCTCTTTTAAACAATTTTGCTCATCATTTGGTATTACTCATATAACAGGAATTCCATACAATCCACAGGGACAAGGCATAGTTGAAAGAGATCATCAAACTATTAAAACGTACTTATTAAAGCAAAAAGAGGGAATTGGAAAGGGGTATATATCCCCCAAAGATAAACTTAAAATAACGCTTTTTACTCTAAACTTTTTAAATTTGGATTCATCAAAACTTAGTGCTGCAGAAAGACATATGTATCCAAAAAATGTGCATAAGCCTAAAGTTCTTTGGAAAGATATTCTAACAGGACAATGGAAAGGTTCTGACCCAGTGATTGTCTGGAGTCGGGGCTCTGTCTGTGTGTTTCCACAGGGAGAACAGCAACCTATTTGGATTCCTGAAAGACTGACTAAAACGATTTCTACAGATCGAAAAGAAGATGATTTGACTCAAATCCATAACAGCTGATATCCAGAACTCCAGCTTGGCCATTCTTACATCTGCAACAGTGATTAACCAGGATTCTTTTTTCAATACCTATTTTATTATTGCATTTTTCCACATCATAAGGCTCTATTTTTATTTTTTGAGCTCATACAAACCTAGGTTAATGTTTTTCTGATCAGTTTCATTTTTTGACTGTGGAGTTTTTAAACATTGCAATGGAGATTTCACCTAGGTAAAGCTACAAGGCCTTTATTATTATCTTATGTGTTGTACATTTGTTTGCACATTTGTGTTTTGTGTTGTATGTCTGTGTGTGCGTATGTCCATATTTCATATATGAGGAGCGCTCATTAGAATATGGATCCGAATTATTTTTGTTATTCATGTGATTTAAATGGATTAATTTAAATTAGGTAAACAGCTGTTAAGGATTGTTTTTAAAGGTGGTTAACAGATCTGCTTGTTTACTAATTTAAATCAGGTAAACAGCTGTTAAAGATTGTTTTTTAAGGAGGTTAACAGATCTGTTTGTTTACTTTCACCATTCCTTTTCATTATATTTAATAATTCTTTTCAGGATAATGTCTGTTTAGCATCATTGCCAGAATTCCTATCTTCATCCCAATGAATATAACTCAACAAGTATGCTCAATCAAGGAGTCAACTTACTTTAGGAGGAAACGGACTTTGGGAGGAGACGGACAGATTGATAGATTCCTCCACTTTGAACTGCTTACAGAACTTGCCTAGACTATGTAACTATCGTTTGGTACAGCGAATTGTGGTAATGCTGGCATATCTTTGCTGATGGTGTCACCAGTGATTTTTGCTGATGGTGTCACCAATGATGCAATTTTTCCTCCGTCATGAAGGCATCTTAACCACCTTCAAATTAACCTTTTAAAGCCTTTTAATTATCATCTATACTGTACTTTTAAACGAACTTTTTCACCACCTACAGCTTCACTATTTTAAATGAGGCTTAGATTCTGTTTAAATTGCTTAATGTTAGTTTACTTGGCTGCCCTTCAACCAAAGGCCTTTTTTACTCCATTAAGAAGCTTTGTCTTAATCTACCATGTACAAATACCTTTTTTCTTCCTTCTTCCTTTCTCAAGATTTAAAAGTAAGTCTAGTTTCCTCAAAATCTATTTAAATGGCATTTTACAACTTTTTACATTACCACACAGAGATTATCTCATCTAGAAACACTTCTTTTTCCATTAACCTCTTATATTAAAATATATTTCCACATCTTGAATCTTTTTCTATCTCTTTTTTAACCATTAACCCTTTTTATAAATTCAAATTTTGAAACAACTCTTATAAAATTTCTGATTTAGACAAATTACTCCACTTTAATAGGATGAAATACTTTCATGTTTTTTTTTTATGGTACCATAATACTATAATTGAAACCCAACTGAAACTTATTATACTCTTTGTATATAAATTACACCTGATAGAATCTTAACACTTAGTAACCTTGTTTTGGCAAAGACACAGACCAAAGCAATATTAAACCTTTTTTCAATTTACCAATTTATGAAAACACACATAATTTTTAAATATATTACCTTATGGAACTTAATAAGTAAAGAGTACTTGATTTTATATTTAGTGGTTGATATTTTAACACTTTAACTTTGTAAATTAATTAGAACTTTGTAGAAACCAAGATCTTAGACAAATGTAGTAAACAGAATTAGCCATGTATTTCTTGAAGAAAAATCCTTCTACAGGATACCATGATGGTCCCATTGATATACTTAATAACTCGTCTTTAAAAAGCCATGGACATTCTCTCGCCTTCCCTCAGGGGCGAGCAATTTCACTTACCCCCAAGCTTCAGGCATTCCGCGTACGAGCCACCAGATGCCGCAGTCTCTGGCTGGGCACAAATCACGAGTCTCCACACAGCTTGTAGATTCAAACACCAATTCTTTATTCCCGAACTCACACCGGCCATCTACAAACACATTCTGGGGAAATCGACGACGTTCTCTGCCCAAATCCACTCTCTGCCCAAATCCACTCTCTGCCCAAATCCACTACTCCTGGGCTTCTGTCTCCCAAATATACTGTCTGACCCTAAGTACTCAAGAGGAACTCAGCAGCAGGATATGCCCTATTCTAAAGGGGAACACCCTAATCTCCTATTATGCTAAACCGCCCTATTCTGAAGGGGGAACACCCAAATCTCCTATTATACTAAACCAGGAACACCCTAAACATGGATCCGCCCTGGTCCCTCAGTAAGGTCACCTTATATGCAATGTCCTGCAAAATGTCCTATTTCCATGAGTCCTTCCACTAAAGAAAATTGGGGGTACACTGACAAGGAAATTGTCTTCTTCTAGTGTAGAGAAAATATGTATGTCGTGTTTAGTTTTATCTGCTAAATCATTGCCCAAACTAAGGGCTCCAGGCAATCCTATATGTGCTCTAATATGTCCTATAAAGAATGGATCTTATCTGTCCCAAATTAGACTTTGTATAGTGGAAAACAAAGAGAAAACAGTAGAAGAAGGATTCCTCCACTTTGTTTTTTTTTTTTAATTTTTTTTTAATTAATTTTTATTGTAGGTTGTTCAAAACATTACATAGTTCTTGATATATCATAATTCACACTTTGATTCAAGTGGGATATGAACTCCCATTTTTACCCCATATACAGATTGCAGAATCACTTCAGTTGCACAACCATTGATTTACATATTGCCATTCTGGAGTCTGTTGTATTCTGCTGCCTTTCCTATCCTCTACTATCCCCCCTCCCCCCTCCCCTCCCCTCTTCTCTCTCTACCCCCTCTACTGTAATTCATTTCTCCCCCTTATATTTTCCCTCCTTTCCCCTCACTTCCTCTTGTATGTAATTTTGTATACCCCTGAGGGTCTCCTTCCATTTACATGCAATTTCCCTTCTCTCTCCCTTTCCCTCCCACCTCTCATCCCTGTTTAATGTTAATCTTCTTCTCATGCTCTTCTTCCCTACTCTGTTCTTAGTTACTCTCCTTATATCAAAGAAGACATTTGGCATTTGTTTTTAAGGGATTGGCTAGCTTCACTTAGCATAATCTGCTCCAATGCCATCCATTTCCCTCCAAATTCTATGATTTTGTCATTTCTTAATGCAGAGTAATACTCCATTGTGTATAAATGCCACATTTTTTTTATCCATTCGTCTATTGAAGGGCATCTAGGTTGGTTCCACAGTCTTGCTATTGTGAATTGTGCTGCTATGAACATGGATGTAGCAGTGTCCCTATAGTGTGCTCTTTTTAGGTCTTTAGGGAATAGACCGAGTAGTGGAATAGCTGGATCAAATGGTGGTTCCATTCCGAGCTTTCCAAGAAATCTCCATACTGCTTTCCAAATTGGCCGCACCAATTTGCAGTCCCACCAGCAATGTACAAGAGTACCCTTTTCCCCAAATCCTCGCCAGCACTTGTTGCTGTTTGACTTCCTAATGGCTGCCAATCTTACTGGAGTGAGATGGTATCTTAGGGTGGTTTTGATTTGCATTTCTCTGACTGCTAGAGACGGTGAGCATTTTTTCATATACTTGTTGATTGATTGTATGTCCTCCTCTGAGAAATTTCTGTTGAGGTCCTTGGCCCATTTGTTGATTGGGTTATTCGTTATCTCATTGTCTAATTTTTTTAGTTCTTTGTATATTCTGGATATTAGGGCTCTGTCTGAAGTGTGAGGAGTAAAGATTTGTTCCCAGGACGTAGGCTACCTATTTACCTCTCTTATTGTTTCTTTTGCTGAGAAAAAAACTTTTTAGTTTGAGTAAGTCCCATTTGTTGATTCTAGTTATTAACTGTTGTGCTATGGGTGTCCTATTGAGGAATTTGGAGCCCGACCCCACAGTATGTAGATCATAGCCAACTTTTTCTTCTATCAGACGCCATGTCTCTGATTTGATATCAAGTTCCTTGATCCACTTTGAGTTAACTTTTGTGCATGGCGAGAGAAATGGATTCAGTTTCATTTTGTTGCATATGGATTTCCAGTTTTCCCAACACCATTTGTTGAAGATGCTATCCTTCTTCCATTTCATGCTTTTAGCCCCTTTATCAAATATAAGATAGTTGTAGTTTTGTGGATTGGTTTCTGTGTCCTCTATTCTGTACCATTGGTCCACCTGCCTGTTTTGGTACCAGTACCATACTGTTTTTGTTACTATTGCTCTGTAGTATAGTTTGAAGTCTGGTATAGCTATACCGCCTGATTCACATTTCCTGCTTAGAATTGTTTTTGCTATTCTGGGTCTTTTATTTTTCCATATGAATTTCATGATTGCTTTCTCTATTTCTACAAGAAATGCCGTTGGGATTTTGATTGGCATTGGATTAAACCTATAGAGAACTTTTGGTAATATCGCCATTTTGATGATGTTACTTCTACCTATCCATGAACAGGGTATATTTTTCCATCTTCTAAGATCTTCTTATATTTCTCTCTTTAGGGTTCTGTAGTTTTCATTGTATAAGTCTTTCACCTCTTTTGTTAGGTTCATTCCCAAGTATTTTATTTTCTTTGAGGATATTGTGAATGGGGTGGTTGTCCTCATACTTGCCTAGACTATGTAACTATCGTTTGGTACAGCGAATTGTGGTAATGCTGGCATATCTTTGCTGATGGTGTCACCAGTGATTTTTGCTGATGGTGTCACCAATGATGCAACTTTTCCAAAGGAACTGTCAATTGGCTTGGTGTCGTGGCATTTCTGTATCCTCCTTCCTTCTGCTAGTGATGGTCTAAATTTGGGGGCCAATGGCTATATGCTGGACCGGTAGTCAGTGACGGGTATGATCCAATTGCAGTGGTATCAACCTAAGACAGGAGGCTGACGACTAAAGGTCAGTTGCCTAAAGGTCAGTTTTCCGATGACGGTTAAGAACCATATGTTGAATTGGACAACCTACCAGGCACGGTCCTTAAGCCACATTAACCTCAGTCCCCCACTGGCACCAAGGCCAAATTTGGGGGCCAACAGAGGTGAGGCAAAGAACCTCACCCCCCCACTGGTGCATAGACCTATCCACAAGTATGGCTGTATGCTGGACCAGTAGTCAGTGACGGGTATGATCCAGTTGCAGTGGTATCAACCTAAGACAGGAGGCTGACCGCCTAAAGGTCAGTTTTCCAATGATGGGAAAGAACCATATGTTGAACTGGACCAACCTACCAGGCACGGTCCTTAAGCCACATTACTTGTTGTTTAATCAATCAGAAGGGGGAAGATGCTGGGAGCCATCAGCCAAGTAGGTATGACAATTTCCTTGCAGTGTACCCCCATGTTTCCTTAGTGGAAGAACTCATGGAAATAGGACATTTGCAGGACATTGCATGTAAGGAGACCTTGCTCAAGGACCAGGGCGGATCTATGTTTAGGGTGTTCCTGGTTTAGCATAATAGGAGATTAGGGTGTTCCCCCTTTAGAATAGGGCGGTTTAGCATAATAGGAGATTAGGGTGTTCCCCTTTAGAATAGGGTGTATCCTGCTGCTGAGTTCCCTCTTGAGTTCTTAGGGTCAGACAGTATATTTGGAGACAGAAGCCCAGGAGTAGTGGATTTGGGCAGAGAGTGGATTTGGGCAGAGAGTGGATTGGGCAGAGAACGTGATTTCCCCAGAACGTGTCTGTAGATGGCCTGTGTGAGTTCGGGAATAAAGAATGCTGTTTGAATCTACAAGTTGTGTGGAGACTCGTGATTTGTGCCCAGCCAGAGACTGCAGCATCTGACCGCAATTAAAACCAAAACAGTCCCACATGACCCTCATCTTCTTCCATATAGACACTCATAATAACCTCTGACTAAAGTTTTCAATGAGGGGTGCAGCCTTAGACATTGTCCAAAATAAGCACCATTGCCCCTTGTTTGCCTAAAGTGAGGGTGGCCTGGACACCCTTCCTGTGAACCAAGAGTGATCAAATATGCCGGCTATATAACTGCTCTGCTTCTCCTGAATGAGGCTTACTGACTGTCTGGTATAGATTCTTTATGTGAATTGGTGTCATGAGAAAACCTAAGCACATATCGGCTAGCCTCTGCAGGGTTTGAAGAACTGATTTGACCCAAAGGATCCATATTCTCACTTGATGGAGGTCAGGAAGCTAACAGAGGAAGGCGAGAACCTTCATCCACAATAACTGCTCTTTTGGCCATTTTCGTTTGGATGCACACTTGGAAACTTTCTTTAGATCCATCAGGTGCTGAGAATCTGAGCGACTCTCTCACACAGGGCCAAGAGGCTGATTCAGCCACATCCCTTTCCAAAGCAATTAAGCAAAGAGCCACAGGTGATGCCCATTCATTTCCATTTAAAAACTGTTTTCTTCAGGCTTCACAAAGGGGTGGCCTGAGGCAAAGACCTTCCTGACATTCAGGACAATAGAACAATAGGTAAGCAAAAGGCCCAAAGCAGTGTTTCTCCACTGAGACTTTACTGGTCACACTGATATCTGAGTTTTCTGAGATGCTCGCCATTCCCTTCAGCTATCCAGTACATGGTCATGTCACAGAGTTTGGAGGTGGTACATATTTGGAAACAAAACCATGAGGCTATCCTAGAGAGTGGCCAGTATTCAGGAAGAAAAGAGGAGCTTAGGAAGGTAGTAGGTGTTGCCCATCCATAAGGCAAGCCGCTCTCCATTCTTAAATTGGGTGGGATGAATGCTGGGTAGCTTTCTACTACACAGGACACAACCATTGATGCATTCGCTTTTCAAATGTCTACAACCACGGATACAGTGGGATACAAAGACATAGAAACATTCATGTTATCAAACGACTTTCTCGAAACATTCCAGTCTAAACAAATAAACCGCCTTTCCTACCTATTCTCAGAACCTGAGACAAAACCACACACTAACACAGACACCCACAATGGCACCTCCTTCCCCCAAGTATGTCTGTGACTATCTTGAGTGTCCTCTGACTGGTAGGCCTTACTATGTTCCCCCCAAATTGCGAGTCCTGTCTCAGATCTGGTCTTTTTGGCCAACTCTTTGAAGTTGTCAGGAGTCATGGTTTAGCCACTACCTGCTTTCCCAGAAAAGGCCCCTCTTCAAAGCTCTCCTGGCATTTGGCCATCATCACATAAGTAGGTACCAATAAAGACTGACTCTGTCCTTGGTAAATCCAAACAATTGAGACCACAGGGACTGGGACTGGGCCTTGCTCTGTGTGCCTGGCTTCCCGGATCCCAAGTTCAGAGAGTTCCATCAACAAGAAAGTGTGGTAGGTCACTTCCTTCAGGAACTGAACGAGGTCACTGCCTTGGCAATCACTTTGTTCTAACAATTGCTTCCAAGGGTCCCATGAGATGGAGGCTGCCCCTACTTCATGTGACACTTTCACAAGTTAGAATGGTATATCAACCATAGGCACCTGGGAACAGCTGTCCACACAGGCCTGGTTTGGTCCATTTAATCTACATTAAGAAGAGAGAGGCTGATTCAGACACATCCCTTCATTCTGACCAGGTTGTTTGATATGTAAGTTGACATGGAGTTGACTTTTGCTCTTTCAGGTCCTTGATAGGTGAAAAGGTTGGTCGAATGTTGGAGGAAAAGACCACCAAGAGACTGTCTCATGCCACAGCCAAGGGTTTTTTGGGGGTCCAGCATGCTGGGGCTCAGAGCTCACTTCAGAGGAGCAAAGAGCAAAGAGCCCCGAGAACAACTTGAGCAGGGTTTATATACATTCTTTAGAGAGGGCAGGGACTTTACATACATTCTAGCCTCCTTTTGCAAATCATCATATACCACGGAAAAATCAAATAAAAACTCTAAAACATGATTAGCACATTAATTGGCGGACACACGTCGGGCAGGGGTGATTGGTCAGCCCTGAGAATGGGTATACATTTAAACTGATTGGTTGAAGCCCTGAGATGTATATGTGCTGAGCTTCACGTTTCTGGGAAGGGGTTGTTAAGTAACTAGGTGGTCAGGGAAGATTTCAACACACATCTAATGGGCAGTTCCGGGAAATGTCTTAACTGCCACAGGAATTTCATGTTCGGAGTGCAGCTTGTAAACTTTATAAAACCTGGTTCTTTACGTTTCAATTTCAATTTCTTTTATTATTTAATTTCCCACTGAGTTTTCTGAAAACTTTTAATCTTAAAAATAATGAATCATAATTATTGTGGGGTCTCACATTCTATTTCTGCCAGTGGAGCGTATTTCTGTCTGATTACAATGAGTTTTACATGCCCAATCTGAGCCTGGAGAAAGGTAAATATGCTATTAAGCAAACAAGTTCCCACAGCTAGCAACACCATAAGGATGATCAGGGGTCCTGCTAAGGCTGATAGGAGTGTAGTTAACCAGGGGGACTGGGTAAACCATGACTCAAACCACCCTTGTTGAATATCCCTTTCTCTCTGGTGCTCTTCAAGGCATTTTCTCAATTTACTCAAGGATTCTTTTACAACTCCAGTATGGTCAGGATAAAAACAACATTCTTCTCTCAGTGCAGCCCAGAAGCTCCCCGCCCTCATGAAGAGGAGGTCTAATCCTCACCTGTTCTGTAAAACCACTTCAGAGAGAGAGGTTAAGGATTTCTGAAAAACTGTGATGCAGGTCTCTAACGTCTTCAAGTCTTGAGATATTGCTGTTTCTAATTGGGCCATTTGTTGTGACCCACGGATCATATCAGCTGTTCCTGTACCCACTCCTGCAGCAGCTCCTATCCCCAATAGGATGGCTAGAGTAAGGGACACAGGCTCCCAGCGAAATCGGGTTTTCTTGTCCCCCTAGTAGACCTTCAAATGTTTCTGCATCATGATAGAGCACCCTGGGGAGTTTCTGCACCAATACACAATATTTTAGAGAGCTGTCCAATACCTGGGATGAAATGCAAGGAGTTCTGAGTATGTGGAGTTCAGTACCATAAAGGTTCCTTTATTTAGTTCCCAGGGGGAGGAGTCACCTGTACTCTGGACTGGAGAAGTAGGCAAAAACGGAAACTGGGAAGTATGAGATGATAGAGGGGTTCTGGTAGATCTAGGCACTGGGTCCTCCACAGGGTTGGGCCTGTTTGCGACTTTGGAAATCAGCTGGGCACACGTAAAATTCAAGACTGGCTAGTTTACACCTGGGCTGGGGGAGATGACATCCATAATTCATGGGGTAAGGTGGTCTATGTTGCCCTGGTTTGGGTTTGAGTGGGATCTGTGTGGGGTCCTCTATGTCAGGGAGATCCCAGTCAGAGAGGCCTATGGCAAGCTGACAAATGTCCGGGTGGAGAGATGGCCACCAAGTCCATAAGAGGGCTCTATGTGAAATAGACCACACTACTTGCCCAGTAGGATTTATAACTTGCCATTGTTGCTGAACAGGCTGATGGGGATTAGGACTGCTGGTGGTCAGAGGAAGAATCCATAGCCCTACCCACAAGACGGACACGCAACTTGAGAGGGTTACCAGTCTGTTCCAATTTCCAGCCGGAGTCTGGACAGGGCGCAGGCTTGAGATGGGAGACATTGATCCAGGAAGTGATCCCATCCACTTTCACCACTGTAGGTGTTATAAGCAGCACCTGGTATGGTCCTTTCCAGCGGGGTTCCAGGGATGACACCTGATGCCGTCTCACGTAGACAAAGTCTCCAACTTGATATTGATGTGGGGTTCCCTCATCTCCAGGCTGATAAGCAGTGGCCAACTGTTTCCACAGGTATTGCTGGGTGTTGGGTTTGTTCAAGGGCTTTAAGTCTGTCAAGCAAGGGGGTGTGAAAGGAATCATTAAGTCTCAGAGTTGGGATTAGGTCCCTTACTGGAGGAGGGGCACCATAGAGTATTTCATAAGGGGTTAAGTTACACAAAGAGGCAGAGAGGTTATTTCTTGCATGAAACAGTGCATAAGGTTGGAGCATAATCCAATTTTTTATGCCGGTTTCCAAGCTTAATTTTGTTAAGTTCTCTTTGATGGTTCTATTCATCCTTTGAACCTGTCCTGAGCTCTGGGGTCTATAAGCACAATGTAACTTCCAATTAATCCCCAGGGTCCTGGTGAATCCCTGACTTACCTGGGCTTCGAATGTTGGTCCGTTATCAGACCCTAGTACCTTAGGCAATCCGAACCTTGGAAAATGTCTTCTAGGATCTTTTTGACCACTTTTTGTTCTCCCCGTTGTGGAAAAAGTTAAAAGAGTCACTCCATTTAGGGCTGCCAATTAAGCTTCCTAATCTGCTCTTCTGTTTCCAACCGCCACGGGGTCGTTTTCCTTCTGGTGCCCTTGACAGTGCACTATAGCTAGGTCCTTAGGGCCCTGCACTGCTGAGAGAAGTTGGAGGATCTCATCTTTGTTCTTTATTTCTTTCCCAGTGGAGGTTAATAGCCACCTTTGCTGGTAAGTAGCCCCCTGCACATTTGCAGTGACAAATGTGTATATGGTGGCCCTTTTGCCTGTTGCTAGTTCCAATGGTTTCGTAAGGGCAATCAGTTCTGCTTTTTGGGCTGATGTCCCTTCTGGGAGACCAGAGAACAAGATGACATTAGTTTCGCTAACTACTGCTGCTCCAGCCCGCTGCTTACCGTCTTGGAAGAAGCTGGTGCCCTCCGTAAACCATACGACTTCAGGGCGAGGCAGTGGCTGATCCTTCAATTCTCGTCGTATACTGTTTTCCTCTGCCAGTATGTGTTGACACTCATGAGCGACGGGTCCTGATGATACTTCTGGCAGCAGTGTAGCCGGGTTGAGTGGAGCAGGGGGTTCCAACATTATTCTGCCTTTGTCAAGCAAGAGGCTCTGGTAGTGGTTTATTCTGAAGTTTGATAGCCACCTTTCTGGAGGCTGACAGATGATGCTCTCCAGGGCATGGGGGGCTATAATGGTTAGCTTCTGTCCCAAGTTCATATTCGAGCATCTTTTATTAGAAGGGCTGCCGCTGTTATAGCTCTTAAGCAATGGAGCCACCCGCTAGCCACTGGGTCCAATTTTTTTGATAAGAATGCTACGGGCCTTTTCAAAGGTCCCAAAGTCTGAGTGATCACTCCCAGTGCTATTCCTTTCTTTTCCTCGATGTAGAGAGTGAAGGGTTTTTCTACATCTGGGAGTGCTAAGGCCGGAGCAGATAGCAGCACCTTTTTTTGACATTATAAAAAGCTTATTGTGCTCAGGGTTCCATTGGAAGTAGGCATCCCCCTTTATCAGCGGGTATAAAGGGGCAGCCAGAGATGCAAACCCAGGAATCCATAACCTGCAAGAGTCGGCAGTCCCAAGAAACTCTCTGAGTTGTCTCTTATTATATGGGGGCGGTATCTGCACAACAGTTTGTTTTCTGCGCTCAGTGAGCCATTGTTTGCCACCCCTAAGATAATAACCAAGGAAGATTACTTCTTGCTGACAAATTTGGACCTTATGGCAGAAGCCCTATATCCAAGCCGAGCAAGCTCAGATAATATTGCTTGGGCCCCAGACTCATAGTTCTCCTTGGTGTCGGCTGACAGTAGGAGATCATCCACATATTGGAGTAGGGTGACTTCGGGGTGTACAGTTCTGAAGTCGTTGAAGTCCCTGTGAAGGGCTTCATCAAAGAGAGTGGGGGAGTACTTGAACCCCTGTGGGAGTCTAGTCCAGGTTACTTGGCCAGATGTTCCAGTTTCTGGGTCTATCTACTTGAAAGCAAACAGGAACTGACTGTCCTTATGTAGGTGGAAAGCAGAAGTAAGCATCTTTTAAGTCCACCACAGTGTACCATTCCCGCTCCAGATTCAGAGTGCTAAGCAAATTATATGGAGTGGGTACTGTGGGGTGAATGTCCTGCACTCTGTTGTTAATTCTCTTAGGTCTTGAACAGGATGGTAGTCCCCAGTTCCTGGCTTTCCTACTGGTAACAGGGGGGTATTCCTGGCTGATTTACAGGGCCTTAGGATACCAAGAGCCAGGTATTTCTGAATATGGCGCCTTATCCCATCCTTAGCTTCTTTGCTTAGAGGATATTGTTTAACACTGATTAGAGAGACAGAGGCTTTTAATTCTACTACTATTGGAGGTTGTTTTATGGCAAGACCTAATCCAGCAGTTTCTGCCCAGGTATTAGGATAATCTTTTATACATTTCTGTGCTAGTTTGCCTGTTTGATCAGTCCTAGGGAGCGAGAAGAGTTGTTGTTCATCTTCTGTGGACATAGTCAAAGCCGTGACTATGGGAGTTTTTACTGAAGGCTTTAGAAACTTCACTTGGGGACCATCAGAGTTAAAGGTTATTCTATCCCGGAGTTTGGTAAGCAGTTCCCTGCCCATCAATGGGGCTGGGCATTCTAGGACTAGTAGGAAAGAGTGGTGGACTTTTCCCTTTCCTACATCCATAATACTCTTAGTTGTCCAAGCCCGATATCTACTGCCATTAGCCCCTTGAACAAGAGACCCTTTATTTGATAGGGGGCCAAGTGGGGTCTTAAGGGCTGAGTATACTGCTCCTGTATCCACTTCAAAGTTCACTAGAGTCTCCTCCACTTCAAATGTTACCCTGAGCTCGGGGAGGAGATCTGAGCCCCCACATTCCTAGTCCTCTTCTAGAGTCAGCATGGCGGGCTGGGGTGGCTGCTTCTTTTTGGGGCACTCTATGGCCCAGTGTCCTTTTTCTTTAAAGTAGGCACATTGATCTGAGGCCAGGGGCAGCCTTTGGCATGGGACCAGGTATCCCTTCCTGTCTTCCTGCTTTTTAACTTCTGGCGTATTTGCTGCTGTGAACAAAACCTTAGCCAATGCTTTAGTCTGCCTTTTGCTCATTTCATCCTCCTTTTGTTCTCTTTCCTTCTCTCTCCTCTGTTTCCTCTCCTCCTCAGTTTCTCTCTTATAATATACTTTCTCAACCTCTCTGAATAAATCTCTTAAAGTCATATGTTTTAATCCATCTAGACCTTGTAAATCTCTCCTAGTATCTGGGGCAGCCTGCTCGATAAAGGCCATTCCAACAGATGCTCTTTGGTCCTCTGCCTGAGGGTCAAAAGGAGTATATTTCTTAATGCTTCCATAATTCTCTCAAGAAACATAGAAGGAGACTCATTAGGCCCTTGGATAATCGCTCTTACCTTGGCCAAATTAGTCAGCCCTCTGGCGGCCGCTCGGAGACCTGCTATTAGAGCCTGGCGATAAGTGGAAAGATGCTACCTACCTTCAAAGGTGTTGGGGTCCCAGTTGTGTCATTTCATTGGCCCGTAAGGATGGAGAGGGAGCATCACAGGGGCTTCCGAGTTTTCTATTATCCATTGCTGGCGGTTTTCTTTAGTTGGCCCAGCTTCCTCCAGGGTCGTAGGGGCAGCTGCTACTGCAGGGAAGTCCCCTGGAGGGCTTGGGTCCGGACTAAATGCCTCTAGTGGTGGAGAGGCTGAGTCAGCGTCGGGAAGATCATCAAGATCATGTTGGGGGTTGTGGAGCAAGGGTAGAGGATAAGGAGGGGGAGGAGTGTCCAGTCTTGTGACTCAGGGAGAATGAAGGGAAGAGGGGGAGGAGTGGAAGTTTTGAATTATAGGATCGTGGGGGAAGGGTTATATGGCTGTTGATCTGGGTGGACACGTGGCCCCGGCTGAAAGACAATATCTCTGACTTTTTGGGTTAGAGGGAAGTGGAAGGATCATTCTGGGGGACATCCAACTCCGAGGATGGGCTGTTAAGGACTGTAAACAAGTCAGGATGGCACCTGTTATTTTGCCAGAGAAATGTTAGAGTCTGTAAACAAGTCTTCATGGTGCCTGGCAAAATGCCAGAGGGAGTGGTTTGTGAAGTAACAAAAGCGAGCCAATAAGTGTGGAGATTCTTTATTGGCTGACTCCTGTATCTATTTTATGCTAATTTGATTAGCTGTGTAAAATGTATAAATATCGCTCAGATCCTACAATAAACGGCTCTCATTCCTGCTGCATCAACGTACACAAGTTATTCATCACCCTCCCGGTTATTCTGCTGCAGCCGGACTGCGGCAGATGGTGGCCCGTTACGGGGAGCCCCGGGACACTCGGGGGAAAGTGACAAAAAAAAGCTGCCCGTCCATAGATAGGACGGGAGCAATCTGCTCGTCCCTAGGCAGATAGGGCGAGAGGAAAAATGGACATTTTGAGAAAATGGAGAAGATTGATGCAGTATGTTTGTGTCTTGTTTTGTCTTGAAATGTTGTATTGTCTTTGTGACGAAAATTATGGAAGGGGTGAGAAGTAAATTGATAAGGGAGAAAGGCACCCCAGTGGAACCAAGAATAATTAGGGCATGTGTTGATAAAAGCCCAGAAACTCTAGTCAGAAAGAAAAAGAAAGTTCAGAAGAACAAAGATTATCAGGACTAAAGTTGCAGCAAAAGGCTATTACTGAATTCTTTTCGTTACCGGAGGGTGCGTGAAACGACAAGGTGGCTGCCACCTGCCCAAGCCAATCATGGCGCAGCAAGAATTTTCCAAGTGGCAGTTGCTGGCTCTTCCCCGCCCCCCTGCCCAGGGGAGCGGATGGCCACTAGGAGCCCAAATGTAGACCTGACCTGGAGGCACAGTCTCGCAGGCTCTTGCTCCATGTGCCTGGAAGAAGTTTGAGTCTGGGACTCTCCCCAGGGCCATCTGGGGCTGCCCAGGATGCTACAGCTGGCAGAAGATGCTACTGGTATCCCTGAAGTTTGATCATTTCCAAGGCCAGTAACTACAATGGGTCTCCCACACCAGAAGACTGATGAGTAATGAGTACTATTAAGGCTTATTTCAAATGTAAAAAAACCTTGAGATAATGTACTAAATTGTTCCAAAGGTTGGTTTCTTAGTGAAATGCTACAGAATTTTCTTTAGCCATCTGGAGTTCCTGCCTTCGTTCCAGTGCTGGTGAAAACAAAGGTGAAAGAATTTACATTGTTGCTGAGAACCAGAGGAAACTTCGGCTGAGAACCCGAGGAGACTTCGGAGTATTGCTGTTTCTGCTGCTACAACTTAAGCTAGCTGCCTGCAGAACTTACCTGGACTGTGATTTACCTGGACTGTGAGTTAATCTATTGAGACACTGCTTTATCTCGACTGAGATAACAAACTGTAATCTACAACAAATTGTAACTCAATATCTTTGCTAATGGTGTCATTGCTGGTATAATTTTTCCAAGGGCTTCTTGCATGGAGCCATCAATTGGCTTGGAATTGTAACATTTTGTATCCTCCCTTTCTGTTTCTAGCAGGTTATTTATGGTGTTTCTGTAAAAAACACTATGGTCATTATTTAAATTAAACAAAAGGGGGAAATGTTAAGGTCTGTAAACAAGTCAGGATGGCACCTGTTATTTTGCCAGAGAAATGTTACAGTCTGTAAACAAGTGTGCATGGTGCCTGGCAAAATGCCAGAGGGAGTGGTTTGTGAAGTAACAAAAGCGAGCCATTAAGTTTGGAGATTCCTTATTGCTTGACTGCTGTATCTATTTTATGCTAATTAGATAAGCTGTGTAAAATGTATAAATATCGCTCAGATCCTACAATAAACGGCTCATATTCCTGCTGTATCAACGTACACAAGTCATTCGTCACCCCCCGGATATTTTGCTGCAGCCGGACTGCGGCAATGGGCCATTCTGAAGCACAGAGAGTCTGCCAGGTACAGCGTTTTACTGAAAAAAAAAGATTCTGGGCCCTTGAGCGGACATCAGTCCAATGATCAAGGGTAAGATACAGAGGTGTGCAAGTACTTTGTCCCATAATGGGAATTATTCAAACAGGGACAGTGAATACACAAAAAAGACACAGACAAAGACAAACAGTAAACGTTTAACATGAGTCCAAGATTAAGATTAGAACTGAGTAACTGGCAAAACCTGATGGGTTAGACAATAAAGACAGACAGTAAACTCAACATGAGTTTCTGACAATGAACAAAACTGAGTAGCCGGCAAAACCAGATGGGCTGTCAAACCGAATCCTGAAGCAAAATATAACTGAGTTGAGGAAACTACTATTCCTCGAATTCCCGAGTCCTCTGGAGCGTCCCCCAGGGACGTGGCCTGTGGCTCTGTTAAACATCTGTCAGCCACCTTCAGAGAGAGCTTACGCTCTTCACTGACAGCCACTTAGCCAAGCCCTGACCTGAAACCTGAAACCAGAAAAAGGCACCTTACTTACCCCGAGAGTTGGGGTAAGTAAGGTGGGGTCTTTCGTCCGCCGCTGCCAGATGTCTCACGTGGGGCCTCCAGATGAAAAGATGGGGCGAATGTCGGAGGAAAAGACCACCAAGAGACTGTCTCATGCAACAGCAAAGGGTTTATTGGGGGTCCAGCATGCTGGGGTTCAGAGCTCACTTCAGAGATGCAAAGAACAAAGAGCCCCGAGAACAACTTGAGCAGAGTTTATACACATTCTTTAGAGAGGGCAGGGACTTTACATACATCATTGCCTCCTTTAGCAAATCATCATATACCACGGGAAAATCAAATAACAACTCTAAAACATGATTAGCACCTTCATTGGTGGGAACACATCGGGCAGGGGTTATTGGTCAGCCATGAGAAGGGGTATACGTTTAAAATGATTGGTTGAAGACCTGAGATGTATATGTGCTGAGCTGCACGGTTTCTGGTAAGGGGTTGTTAAGTAACTAGGTGGTCAGGGAAGATTTCAACACACATCTAATGGGCAGGTCTGGGAAATGTCTTAAGTGCCACAGATTTTCAGGTTCTGAGTGCAGCTTGTAAACTTTACAAAACCTGCTTCTTTTGTTTGAATTTTAATTTCTTTTATACTTTCAGAATCTTACAAAGAAAGGTGTGAGACTTCATCCACAATGACTGCTCTTTTGGCCATTTTGGTTATGGGTGCATGCATGGGATCTTTATTTAGATCCATATGGTGGTGATATTCTAAGCCACAGCATCACTCAGAGCCTAGAGGCTGATTAAGACACACCCATTTCCAAAGCAATTACTTTTCTTAGGTCAGTTACAGAACTCAGTCTCTGAGCGGAATCACACCAGAGTTCAAGCCCAGGTGTACCTAGTCATCTCTTCCAACCGCCACACAAATGACCACAATTAAAACCAAAACACTCCCCCAAGGCCCTCATCTTCTTCCATATAGACACTCATCATTCCCTCTCGCTGGATGTTTCCATGAATGGCACAGCCCAAGAGAGTGTCCAAAATAATCTCCCTTGCCCCTCATTAGCCTAACCTCAGGGTGGCCTGGACACCCTTCCTGTGAACCAGGATTGATCACATAGGTCTGACGTTAATGCTGCTCTGCTACTCCAGTTTGAAGCCTACTGAATGTCAGGTATTGTTTCCTTATGTGATTTGGAGTCATGAGGAAACCCAAGCACCTCTGCAGGGCTTGGAAGAACTCATTTGACTCAAAGGATCCCTACTATCACTTGATGGAGGTCAGGAACCTAACAGAGGAAGGTGAGAGACTTCATCCACAATGACTGATCTTTTTGTCATTTTGGTTTTGGATGCACACATTAGATCTTTCTTTAGATCCATCAGGTGCTGATAATCTAAGCCACAGCTTCACACAGAGCCAAGAGGCTGATTCAGCCACAACCATTTTCAAAGCAATAAAGCAAAGAGCCACAGGTGATGCCCATTCATTTCCATTTGAAAACTGTTTTCTTCAGTCTTCACAAAGGAGAGGCCTGAGGCAAAGAACTTCCTAACATTCAGGGCAACAAAACAATAGGTTTGCAAAAGGCCCAAAGCAGGGTTTCTCCACTGAGACTTTCCTGGTCACACTGATATCTGAGTTTTCTGAGATACTCGCCATTCCCTTCAGCTATCCAGTACATGGCCATGTCACAGAGCTCGAAGGTGGTACATATCTTGGACACAAAACTATGAGCCTATTCTGGAAAGTGGCCAGAATTCAGAAAGAAAACAGAAACTTAGGAAAAGAGTAGGTGTTGCCCATGGATAAGGCAAGCTGCAGTCCATTCCTAAAATGGGCAGGGTTAATGCTGGGAATCTTTCTACTAGACAGGACACATTCACTGATAGATTCTAATTTCTAATGTGTACAACCATGGACACAGTGGGATACACAGACACAGAAACACTCACCTTGTCAAAGGACTTTCTAGAAAGAGTCCACTCCAAACTGAACAAACCGCCTTTCCTACCTATTCTCAGAACATGAGACAAAACCACAAACCCACTCCCACACTCAAAAAGGCACCTCCTCCCCAAGTAGGTCTGTGACTATCCAGAGTGTCCTCTGACTCATGGGCCATACTGTGTTCCCCTAAATTGGCCTGTCCTGTCTCAGATCTGGTCTCCTTGTCCAAGTCTGTGAAGTTGTCAGGAGCCTGTGCTGACCACTACCTGCTTTCTCAGGAAAGGCCCCTCTTCAGAGCTCTACTTGCATTTGGCCATCCTCAAATCACTAGGTACCAAGAAAGACAGACTCTGTCCTAGGTAAATCCAAACAAGTGAGACCACTGGGAATGGGACTGGGACTGTCTCTGAGTGCCTGGCTTCCTGGATTCCAAGTTCAGCGAGTTCCATCACCAAAGAAGTGAGGTAGGTCAATTCCTTCAGGAAGGGAATGAGGTCACTGCCTTGGCAACCACTTTGTCCTAACAGTTGCTTCCAAGGGTCCCTTGAGATGGAGGCTGCCCCTACTTCCTGTGACACTGTCACAAGTTACAATGGTATATCAACCACAGGCACCAAGGAGAAGCTCTCCACACAGGGTTGGTTTGGTCCATATTTTTATATCATGAGGAGAGAGGCTGATTCAGACACATACCTTCATCCTGATCAGGTTGTTTGCATTGGACGATGACTTTTGCTCTCTCAGGTCCTTCATAGCTGCCTACATCTTCTCCAGGGATCATTTCTGCATGGACCTTTGATGTTCTCAGCAGGTGGAAGATCCCCTACATTCCTGTATTGTAAGACCAACTCTGTCCCTGCTCTTCTGTAAAGTTAGATCGAGGGAAGAGTGTATGGTTAAGGTTAATAATATATTCTATTTGGGTTAGAAATCATTCTGCAGGATAAATAATGATATTGGAACCTGCGATATTCACAAGAATATATTCGTAAAATATAAGTATGAAACCAGAAATATAGAAATGATTTGAAGCCCAGAAGGACATTGGGCCCTTTAGTGGGATACTTAGCTTTGAATTTTGTTCTGCACAGATGTCTCAGATGAATCAATATGCAAAGGCATAGGACCTTGTACCTTGGAAGATTGAATGTCCAAGAGAACATCCAGTCAGAAAGAAATAGTTGGTAGGATTAGGAAGATAGTCAGTAGGTTTAGAAAAAAGAGTGAGTATAGGATGTGGACAAAACGTTCATTAGCAATAGGGTTTCAGGTAGAGAGTGAACATAAATTTGAGCACATATGAAGAGTCAGTCACAATGATGAACTGGGGAAAATATGTAGGAAAGCAGATATCAATAGAGACTTTAGGAAATCAGCAAAGTATAATGTGAGTGATAGGATTAGACACTTTCAACATGTTTGAGGTTGAATATATAATCTTAGAAAGAAAGAAATGTGTAGTCACCAATAGGATTGACATTTGAGAGCATTAGGCAACCTGGACATGGTTGTTTTAAGTAATTCATGCTCACTTTCCATTTTGCTTTGGTTAAAGGTTAATAGGTATTTGTCACTTCCTGTTTTTCTGTATGCTTAACAAAACACTGTTGAAATCTGGAGAACTGTTTGCTCATTTTGTTCCCAGAATGTGCTCTCCCCAACTGAAAAACTGCAGAATGTACTCCCTCACCCGGTTGGACGCAAACCGCCCACTCACCCTGACCCATCAATAAATTTCCCTCCCTGCCCTCGCCAAGGAAAGTATAAAAGCTCTGTTAAAGCTGTTCTCAGGGCTCTCTGCTCTATTCAAGTGAGCTCTGAGCCCCAACATGCTGGACCCCCAATAAACCCTTTGCTGTTGCTGAGTGAATATGGTATACTGTTCTGTACTTAAAAGATGCTTTCATTTGCTTGCCTCTGCATAAAGATAGTCAGTTGCTGTTTGCTTTCGAGTGGGTAGACCCAGAAACCAGAAAGTCTGGTCAACTAACTTGAACTAGACTCCCACAGGGGTTCAAAAACTCCCCCACTCTCTTTGATGAAGCCCTCCACAGAGATCTCAACAACTTCAGAACTATGCACCCTGAAGTCACCCTGCTTTTATATGTGGATGTCCTGCTACTGGCAGCCAACACCAAGGAAAACTGTGAGTCTGCGATCCAAGCACTATTATCCGAGCTTGCTCAACTCGGATATAGAGCTTCAGCCAAAAAGGCCCACATTTGCCAGCAAGAAGTAATCTTCCTGGGGTATTCCATTAGGGGCGGTAAATGATGGCTCACTGAGCCCAGAAAACAAACTGTTGGGCAGATACCACCCCCATCTAACAGGAGACAAAACAGAGATTTTCTTGGACTGCTGGCTTTTGCAGGTTATTGATACCTGGGTTTGTGTTCTCAGCTGCTCCTTTATACCCGCTGTTAAATGAGAATGCCCAATTCCAATGAACCCTTGAGCACCAGCAAGCTTTTGATAACATCTAAGGACACTGACACTGAACTCCTCAACTTCACTGAGCCCAGCCTGCAATTTCAGAAAGCCCTACACTACATTAAAAATGTACATCAACTCACTCACCTTGGTTCAAAGAAACTGCAGCCATTCCTGAAGGATCAAGGACAGAGTTTTCGACTAACTCACTCACAGCGAAAGGAAATAACTGAACAGGTAACAAAAGCCTATCGGTTCTGTCAATTGGTTAAAGCTTACCCTTCCAAGCTTCCTGCAGGAAAGCACCTATGAGGAACCAGACCAGGACAATTCTGGGAAGTAGACTTTACTGAAATTAAGCCAGGAAGATATGGACATGAATATCTCCTAGTCTTTGTAGATATATTTTCAGGATGGATTGAAGCCTTCCCCCCCCCAAAAAAAAAAAAAAAAAAAAAAAAAAAAAAAAAAAAAAAAAAAAAACACGGCACAAATGGTGGTCAAGAAGATCCTGAAAAATATTAAGATATTTTTCCAAGACACGGCCTTCCTAAGGTAATAGGATCTGATAATTGAATGGCATTCATGGGCCAGGTAAGTCAGGGGTTAGCCAGGACCCTGGGGATCAGTTGGTAGTTACATTGTGCTTATAGACCCCAGAGCTCAGGACAGGTTAAAAAAAATAAATAGACCATTAAAGAGACCTTAACGAAATTAAGCTTAGAGACCAACATAAAAGATAAGACTATGCTCCTGCCTTATGCACTATTTCATCCAAGAAATACCCCCTCTGTTTCTTTGTGTAAACTCACCCCCTATGAAATTATCTATGATGCCTCTCCTGCAGTAAGGGACCTAACACCAACTCTAAGACCTAAACATCCCTTCCACACCCCCTTGCTTGACAGACTTAAATCTCTTGAAAGAACTCAGCGATACCTGTGGAAATAGCTGGTGACTGCTTTCCAACCTGGGGATGAGGGGACTCCACATCGATATCAAGTAAGAGACATCATCTACATAAGACGACACTAGGTGTCATCCCTGGATGCTACTTATAACACCTACAGCGGTAAAAGTTGACAGAATCACTTCCTGAATCCATGCCTCTAATCTCAAGCCTGCACCCTGTCCAGACTCTGGCTGGAAACTGGAAAAGACTGGTAACCCTTTCAAATTGTGTATTCGTCATGTGGATAAGGCTATAGACTCTCCCCTTGGCCATGAGTAGACCTAACGCGCATCAGCACGTTCAGCAGCAATGGCTGATCACAAATCCTACTACACAAGAAGTATGGTCTACCTCACATACAGCCCCCTTAGTGATCTTGTGGCCATCTCTCCACCCAGATATTTGTCAGCTGGCTATAGGTCTTTCTTATTAGGATATCCCAGATGAAGAGGATCCCACTAAAATTCCATTAAATCCTTTCCGTACAATAGATAATGGAAACAAACATTATGGATGTAGGGACATGCGAGCCAGATGCAGATTGGCTAGCCTAGATTAGTATGTTTGCCCCGCAGACTATTAAAGCCTCAAAGAGCCATGGCTGTGTTGGGGAAAAGCCGAAATCTTCTGTAAGTCATGAGGATTTCAGCATAGATGGGATGCCTGGTGGAACCCAAAATCCTCATTAAATTCAGTACACAGCATTGGCCATATTACCAATTAGACAACCAAAACCAAACCCCCAGAGAAGTCTCTAGATCCTCAAATTCTGTGTGACCTTTTTAACTTCTTCAAGTGCTCAAAGGGGTGAAAGGAAATTCCCCTATGTGAAGGCCTTTTCCCTCTTTCGCTCACATCCTGAACTATGCTTCTCCAATAGATCCTCACCCTCAGCCTTCTGCTCAAGACTCTCTGCTGTCAGTCCCAGCTCACCAACCTGATTTCTCTCCTCCAATTACTAGATCAAACACCCAAACCTCTGCCGGTTCTCAGACCATTGGCCCCTTGCTGAGGTAGCAGGTACTGAGGTACCCCTCCACCCACTCACTCCTCTCTTCTCCTGTCAGTGCCTGCACCGGGTCTAACCAGGTCCTCTTACCAGCTAACACAAAGCTCAAACCAGCTTAGGAGAGCCCTCAGACCCCTATCGAAGATGTAATGAAAATGGCCTTTAAAGTTCCTTTGTCATCACTAAAAACAGGTTACTTAGAATTTAAAGTACCTCACAGGCTTTTTGGGATACTCACTCCTGTCTTCCCCTCTGCTCTACCTGTTCTACTGCTCAAGTTTTAGTTGCTAGGAAAATCCCAAACCCCTTTCTCATTATTCTTTTACATCTCACCTGCCTCATTCTCAGATCCACGGAGCTGCTCTCACCCCCCGCCTTCCCCATCTTCCCCCTCTGTACCAGGCCCAGAGAAAAATCTTAACTGAACTTCTTCAGAAGTCTTCACCATGGCTGACATTAGGACTTTCAGCAAAAGAGTCCCTACAAAAGAGTTCAGTGTAGATAAACTCCCTTTTTTTCTGTTGTCCTGTTCTACTTAGCCACTGGCTGGAAAAATCAGCACTCCTAAGCTAGATACCCCCTTAATAGTTTTTCACACAATATGTGAACAAGGCCTCTGGCCTTGAGCTGGGGCTTCAAAGAGATGGCTACATTTCAAAGATAAAAAATTACCAGCTGGGCTCCATGGTAACAGCTGCAGGGGGATAAAAGAAAATGAAGAAAAAGCTCTCTCCCTCCCAGGTGTCCTTGAAAAGTTAACTTGCCCAGAACAGAGGAAAAAACAGAAAAAAATTTCTTTTTGTGAAGTTCTGCACACTGTGAACTTCTGAGCCCCTTCCCTTTCATGCTGGGTACAAAATTCTGAAACTACATAAACGTGGGGTTAAGGGAGTTAATTGATTACAACAGAAGCAATGCCCTCTGAATCCAGTGGCAACCAAATAGGACTTTTTCCCTGTCTTCGGTGCTATCTTAGGTGCCTTGCCTTGTCCACCCCTACAACAGTAAAATCTATATACTTAAATATTTTTTATGTTTTCATGAAATGGTCAACAGATGTGATTAATTGTGTAATGGTGCAGATGTTTCCCAGAGTGCTCTATAATGATGCAGGTTCATTAGAAGTTCAAACAGGGGGGCATACAACCCGGTTCCGCTGCGAACATATTTCTCTCACTTTAGCCTTCCTATTAGGAATAGAAGTTGCTGCAGGGGTGGGCACAGGAACCACTGCCCTGCTCCATGGGACACAACAAATGACCCAATTAGAAGCAGCAATAGACCAAAACTTAAAGATATTAGAAACCTCCATCACAGCTTTACAGGAATTTTTATCCTCTCTCTCTGAAGTAGTTTTACAGAACAGTCAAGGGTTGGACCTCCTCTTCATGAGAGACGGGGGCCTTTTGCTGCATTGAGGGAAGAATGTTGTTTTTATGGCAAACATACTGTAGTTGTAAAAAAAATATATGAGTAAATTAAAAAGACACCTTGAAGAGGGTCAATGAGAGAGAGAGGCACAAAAAGGGTGGTTTGAGTCTGGTTCATACAGTACCCCTGGTTAACTTCGCTTCTATCAACCCTGGTCGGTCCAATAATAATCCTCATATTATTGCTAACTATGAAACCCTGTGTGCTCAAACGTGTAATTTGTTTTCTCCAAGCTCAAATTGGAGAATTTAAACTTTTGGTAATTCCCCACTTGCAGACATAGAATGTGACACCCACCAATGATCACTTTTATGATTAACAGTAGCCAGAAGAAGTGGGAAAAGAAAGGTTAATAAAATAGGTACTTGTAATTTCCTGTTTTTTCTGTATGCTTAACAAAACACTGTTGAAATATTGAGAACTGTTTGCTAATCTTGTTTCCAGAATGTGCTGTCCCCTAACTGCCAAATTGCAGAATGTATTCCCTCACCCGGTTTCACGCAAACCGCCCACTCGCCCTGACCCATCAATAAACTTCCATCCCTGCCCTCTCCAAGGAAATTATATAAGCTCTGCTTAAGCTGTTCTCAGGGCTCTCTGCTCTGTTCATGTGAGCTCTGAACCCCAGCATGCTGGACCCCCAATAAACCCTTTGCTGTTGCATGAGACAGTCTCTTTGTGGTCTCTTCCTCCCATGCTCGCACAAACATTACTTGGATGATTGAATGTAGAAGAGAAAATCCAGTCGAAAAGGGATAGTCAGTAGGATTTAGAAGATAGTCGGTAGGTTTCGGAAGAAGAGTGAGTATAGGATTTGGAACAAAAGTTCTTTAGCAAGAGGGGTTCGGTTAGAGAGTGAATGTAAATGTCAGCACATGTGAACAGTCAGAATAATGAACTGGGAAAAATATGAAGGAAAGCAGATATCAATATATCAGGCAAACTATAAAGTGAGTGATACGATTAGACATTTTCAAGAGGGTTGACTTAGAATATATAATCTTAGGAAGAAACAAATATGTAATCACCAATAGGATTGACATTTGAAAGCATTAGGCAACCTTGACATGGATGTTTTTTGTAATCCCTGCTCACTTTCCATTTAGGCTTTGGTACAATCATAAGTGTGACATTTGCGTTTTTTGTCCAGAATATTACACTGATAAAATGTATATGTAGATCTGGTGACATGAGTATTTCTTCCACCATTTCTGGGAGTAATATTTTGAAGACATATAAATGGGTATTGGGGGTACAAAGAGGTGTACACTGTGTCTATGAATATAGAGATAATGCATGAATGGACCATACAGTGAATAAATAATATAAGTGTTTCCACATTAAATAATGGATTGAATTGATATCTGAAAATATATAAAAAATCTTATATTGATATACAATCATTCATTCCAACCAGTTATACATATAATATTAATATTAGGGTTATGGTTGATCATGAAGATATGTTAGTTTTGCTACAAAAGTGATTATGGAAATCGAAAATAATGTGTTTGGAAAGAGTCAGTCACAATGCTGGCCATATGTGAACAAGGCCTCTGGCCTTGAGCTGGGGGTTCACAGAAATGTCTATATTTCTAAGATAAAGAAGTTACAAACTGGGCTCCATGGTAACAGCTGGCAAGGAAAAAAAGGGAAGAAAAAAGCTCTGCCCCTCCCAGGGGTCCTTAAAATGTTAACTTGCCCAGAATAGAGAAAAAAACCTGCTTTTTGTGAACTTCTGCAGACTGTGGAATTCTGAGCCCCTCCCTTACATGTTGGGTACAAAATTGTGAAACAACCTAAACTTGGGGTTCAGGGGATTAATTGATTACAACAGAAGCAATGCCCTCTAAACCGTTAAATGGTGAGGAAGCTCATTTCAATGAAAGCTCTGGACAACAGTCCAAATAGGACTGTTTCCCTGTCTTCGGTGCTATCTTAGGTGCCTTGCCTTGCCTTGTCCGTCCCTTTTCTCATGAAAAGACCAGTCAAGAAATATGGAGGAATACATGTGTTCTGAAGCAGGAAGTGATTGATAGTGAAAGAAATGCCTATAAATTTCCTAACTTGTGGATGAAATATATATCCTATGATGTGCATAAATTAAAGAAATAGTAATCTACCAGTGTTGAATAAAAATGAACGTCAAAATACACATCATGTCTGATTGGAATCTACTTGCATTGATGTTAATCTGGGTCAGTTACTGTAGAAATATTAGGATTTGTATGCACCATTCACTGAATTATTTTCAGTACTAGGAAACAAATATGTATTTCAGGTGAATGAATATTTCTAAGAATAACCTTGTGAAAAGTTGATTATAAATCCACATACATGAATATGAATGAATTTGGTGAGTGTAAAATAAGACACACATTTAATATTTTGAAAAATCTGGAGAGTGTATATATAAATATATGTATATATATATATATATATATATATATATATATAGATATAGATATAGATATAGATAGATAGATAGATATAGATAGATATAGATAGATAGATAGATAGATATAGATATATATAGATAGATATATAGATCTAGATATATAGATATATAGATACACACACAGAGATACATTAAAAATAGCAATATATATGCCAATCAAAGTTTATAATGAAATATAAATCATCAACAGATCAAAAAATATTTATTTTACTGAACATGGATTTATGAATAATATTGTTCAAGTAGAAAGCTCACACATAATTTGAATTTTCAGTTCCAACATCGTTTAGGAAGAGTGATCCCTTACAATTTGTATCTGCCAAGTTAGCCACCTCACAAGAATGTGCGTGTGCTCCCAGGTAGGATTCTATGTGTGCATATAAAAATACAGGTGGTGAATAGGCTACAGAGAAAGGGAGACAGGAATTCACAGAATGGTTTACTTTAAAAAAACATGTAGAACGATTTCAACAAAAAATTGACTAGATTTATAACTCCTACCATATTTAAGGCAAAAGGTAAGTCCAACTATACACCATGCCTCCTGTAATGCTTGTATTTTTATTCTGTTTGGGTTATTTTTCTCCATCTTATTAGTATTAGTAGTCAGAGTGTAGTAGATTACGGGTTAGTGTCAGGGATTCAATATTTGGAATGGAAAATAAGAAAATGAATCCAATGTGTATGTAAATATGTGCTACAAAAAAATGTTCCCACTCTCATCCAGAATAATGTCTTGACAGTACTTTCACCCCAACTAAAACACCATTAGAGGAGAAGAGTTAGAAAGTCAGTGAATACATATCTCGAATGGAATATGCTCAAGGTTTTGAAACCTTGGAGGTGGTAGAGGAGTTTCCAAATGTAAAGGACATGGTAAACACTCCACAAACATGGAGCTCTGCTGGCCTAAAGACTTCTTGAGAAACTGCCTGTGTGGTTGGGCACTTGAAATATATGTAGTTGTCAGGAGCTTTAGCTTCCCTTGTAGTGAGACGATCAAAGCTGGGTGTGCATCTATGTGACCTGGAGGACATGGTTTCTTATTTTCCAATGAAAATGTGGAAGCAGTGCTGAATTCCCTTTTAGTAGGTAACCTGTGGACACTGGGGGCTAAGTTTCTCCCCGTGTGGACTGTGAAGCCATTTAGTCATCCTGCAATTTTTTTGGTGTCTCTTGCTGCTGCACTGGGAGTTTGGTATTTGCTTCACAAAATACAAGGAGTTCAACTGTGTCACAGTGCTGGAGGGATTTCTGTCTGAGTGGTGGGTCAGGGTCTGCAGGAGAATGCACCAACCAGGCTTCTATCCCACATAGTTTGCTCCCTTGACCATAGCAACCTGTTTCTGAACATTGCCCTGAAACCTCTCCATATAACAAGATGCCTTTACAAAGAAGGGTCTTCTGTCTGCACCATGTCAGTCACAAGCCATTTGGAAGCCAAAAAGAGATCCATATTGCCCCACCACATGTTTTATCACACACCTGCCCAGCACTGTTCTAGCCCCACTACTCAGCCGGCTCCAACTTACTGGCATCTCTGTTCTACACCATTTTCATGAAACCCAGTCAATCAAGGCACTGTCTGGCATACTCAAGATCAACACCAGGACATCCAAAGGTTCTCCAGTGCTACCTGGTCATGGGAATTTGAAAAAAATTATGGTATCTATCTAGCCATTTTTCAAGGATGATGTTGGAGGCACTGTGGGTTTCAATATATTAAGGAACCGTTAAATGGTGAGGAAGCTCATTTCAATGAAAGCTCTGGAGAACTCTCACAGGCAAGGCTTCCCAAAGAATGGCCAAAAGGTCACATGAAGCCAGGCCTATTGAGGTCTACAATGTGAGGTCCGTGTGATATTTGACTCTCAACTATGGCTGCCAAGTTTTTCAGAATAAATTCATTTGGTGTCCTGGCTGAGATTCCCAGTGATATGTGGAAAGCCAACCTGGGCCTAGATCTCAGTTTCCAAGGGCGACTCTTATGCGTGGCCTCCTAAAATCCCAACACAATTCATGGCAATACTTCTCTGATGTCGGTTCAAGAACTCAGTCTCTAAGAGGAATCACACCAGAGTTCAAGGCCAGGTGGACCTTGTCATTTCTTCCAACCACCACACAAATGACCACAATTAAATCCAAAACACTCCACACGGCCCTAATCTTCTTCATATAGACACTCATCATAACCTTTGGCTGGAGTTTTCCACTAGGGGTGCAACCAAAGACAGTGTCCAAAAAATGCTCCCTTGCCTCTCATTTGTCTAAAGTCACTGTGGCCTCGACATCATTCCTGTGAACCAGGAGTGATCAAATAGGCCTGCCATTAATACTTTTCCACTTCTCCAACTTGAGGTCTCTGACTGTGGGGTTTAGATTCTTTATGTGAACTGGACTCATGAGAAAACCCAAGCACCTATGGGCTACCCTCTGCAGGGCCTTGAAGAATTCATTTGATCAAACGATCCCTATTCTCACTTGATGGAGGTCAGGAACCTTACAGAGGAAGGCGAGAGGCTTCATCCACAATGACTGCAATTTTTGCCATTTTGATTTTGGATGCACACATGGTATCTTTCTTTACATCCATCAGGAGTTGAGAATATAAGCCACAGGCTCACAGAGGGCTAAGAGGCTGATTCAGACACATATCTTTACAAAGCAATTAAGCAAAGAGCCACAGGGGATGCCCATTCATTTCCATTTGAAAACTGTTTCTTCAGGCTTCACAAACGTGTGGCCTGAGGCAAAGACCTTCCTGACATTCAGGGCAAAAGAACAATAGGTAAACAAAAGGCCCAAAGCAGGGTTTCTCCACTGAGACTTTCCTGGTCACACTGTATGTAAACAGAAATCTAAGTAAGATTTGAAGCCCAGAAAAGTATGAGGCCCTTGATTGGGAGACTTAGCTCTGAATTATGTCCTGCACAGATGTCTCAGATAAATTAATATACATTGGCATTGGACCTTGTACCTTGGGTGATTGAATGTCGAAGAGAACACCAATTCAAAAAAGGATAGTCAGTATGATTTGGGAGATAGTAGGTATATTCAGAAAGAAGAGTGAGTATAGGATTTGGACCAAAAGTTATTTAGAAATTGGGTTTCAGGTAGAGAGTGAACGTAAATGTCAGCACATATGAACAGTCAGTCAAAATCATGAACCTGGGAAATTATGTAGGAAAGCATATATCAGTAGAGACTTTTGGATATCGGGCAAAGTAAAAGTGAGTGATAGGATTAGACATTTTCAACAGGGTTGAGTTTGAATATATAATCTTAGGAAGAAACACATATGTAGTCACCAATTGGATTGACATTTGAGAGCATTAGGCAACCTGGACATGGATGTTTTAGAAATACATGCTCACTATAAATTTAGGCTTTGGTACAATCAGAAATGTGACCTTTGCATTTTGTGTCCAGAATACTACTGTGATAAAATGTATATGTAGATCAGGTGACATGAATAATTCTTCCACCATTTCTGGGAGCAATATTTTTAAGGTGTATAAATGAGTATGGGGGTACAAATAGGTGTACCCTGTGTCTATGAATATATAGAGATAATGCAAGAATAGACCATACTATGAATAAATAATATAACTGGTTCCACTTTAAATAAAAGATTGAATTGATATCGGAAAATATACAGGAATTCTTATATTGATATACAATCATTCATTCCAACCAGTTATACTTCTAATGGTAATATTAGGGTTATGTTTTATCATGAAGAGTGTGTGAGTTTTGCTTCAAAAGTGATTATGGAAAACGAAAATAATGTGTTTAGAAAGAAGTCTTATGAAAAGACCAGTCAAGAAACAAGGAGGAATACATGTTTTCTGAAGCAAGAAGTTTTTGAAATTGAAACAAATGCCTTTAAATTTGCTAACTTGTGGATGAAATATATATCTTATGATGGGCATCAACTGAAGAAATAGTAATGTACCAGTGTTGACTAAAAATAAACATCACATTACACATCATGTCTCATAGGAATGTACTTGCATTGATGTTAAACTGTGTCAGTTACTGTAGAAATATTAGGATTCGTATGCACCATTCACTGAAGTTGGTTTTCAGTTCTAAGAAACAAATATGTATTTCAGGTAGATGAATTTTTCTGAGAATAAACTTTTGAAAATTTGTTTATAAATCCACATACAGTGAATATGAATGAACTTAGGGAGTGTACAATAAGACACATATATTTCATATTCTGAAAATAAAAAGTAGCAATATATATGCCAATCAAAATTCATCATGAAATATATATCATCCAATGATCCAAAAATATTCATTTTACTGATCATAGATTTATTTATCATGTTGTTTATCTACGAAGCTCACCCATAGGTTGAATTTTCAGTTCTAACTGGGTTTAGGAGGAGTGATCTGTTATCCCAATTTGTATCTGCCCAGTCAGCCACCTCACAAGAATGTACATGTGATAACAGGTATGATTCTATATGTGCATATGAAAATACATGTGCTGAATTGGCTACAGAGAAAGGGAGAGAGGAATTCACCTATTTGTTAACTTTAAAATCACATGGAGAACTATTTCAACAAAAAATTGAGTAGATTTAATACTACTACCCTATATAATGTAAACGGCAAGTCCAAGTATACACCATGCCTCCTCTGAACTGCTTTTATTTCTATTCTGTTTGGGTTATTTTTCTCCATCATATTTGAATTAGCAGTCAGAGTCTAGTAGGTTATGGGTTAATGTCAGGGTTCAGTATTATGAATGGAAAATAGGAAAATAAATTCAATGTATATGTAAATATGTACTACATAAAAATCTTCCCACTCTCATCCAGAACAATGACTTGACTTTACCTTCGCCCCAAGTAAAACACAATTAGAGTGGAAGAGTTAGAAAATCTGTGAATACATATCTGGAATGGAATATGCTTAAGAGTTTACAACCATGAAGGTGGTAGAGGAGTTTCCAAAAGTAAGGGACAGGGTAAATACTCCACAAATATGAAGCTCTGCTGGACTAAAGACTTCTTGAGAAACTGCCTCTGAGTTTGGGCACTTGAAATATTTGTTGTTTTCAGGAGCTTTAGCTTCCTTTGTAGAGAGACCATCAAAGCTGGGCATGTATCTAAGTGACCTGGAGGACATGGTTTCTTATTTTCTAATAAACATATGGGAGCAGTGCTGAATTCTCTCTTTGTAGGTAAACTGTGGCCACTGGGGGCTAAGTCTGTCTCCGTGTGGACTGTGAAGTCTTTTGGTCATCCTCCACTTGTCGTGGTGTTTCTTGCTGCTGCAATGTGAGTTTGGTATTTGCTTCACAAAATACAAGGAGTTCAACTGGAACACAGTGCTGGAGGGAGTTCGGTCATGTGTGGTTTTTCAGGGTCTGCAAGAGAATGCACAGAACAGGCTTCTATCCAACATAGTTTTCCCCATTGACCATAGCAACCCGATTCTGAACAATGCCCTGAAACCTCTCAATATAAAAAGATGCCTTTACATAAAAGGGTCTGCTGGCTGCACCATGTCAGTCACAATCCATTTGTAGGGTAATGGCAGATCCCCATGAACCCACCATGCATGGTTAATCACACACCTCCCCACCACTGCTCTAACCCCACTACTTAGCGTGCTCCAACTTCCTGGCATCTCAGTTCTACACCATCAAGGCACTGTCTAGTACACTCTTGATCAGGAACAGGACATTAAAAGGTGCTCCAGTGCCACCTTGTCATGGGAAATTTAAAAATTTCGTGGTATTTATCTATCCATTTTTCAAGGATAAAATTGGAAGCACTGTGGTTTTCAATTCATTCAGGAACCATTAAATGTTTAGGAAGCTCATTTCAATGAAAGCTCTGGAAAACTCTCCCAAGCACGGCTTCTCAAAAAGTGGCCAAAAGGTCAAATGAAGCCAGGCCCATTTAGGTCTACAATGTGAGGTCTATGTATGTTTTGACTCTCAACTATGGCTGGCAAGTCTTTCAGAATAAAATCATGAGATATCCTGTCTGAGATTCCCAGTTTTTTGTGGAAAGCCACCCTGGGCATAGATCTCATGTTTTAAGGGCGAATGTCATGTGTGGTCTCCTAAAACCACAACACAATTCATGGCAATATTTCTCTGAGGTCAGTTCCAGATCTCAGTCTCTAAGTGGAATCACAGCAGAGTTCAAGCCCAGGTGGACCCAGTCATCTCTTCCAACCGCCACACAAATGACCACAATTAAAACCAAAACACTCCCACATGGCCCTCATCTTCTTCCAGATAGACACTACTCATTACCTCTGGCTGGAGTTTTCCATGAGGGGCGAAGCCCAAGACATTGCCCGTCTTTTCCCTAAAATCAGGGTGGCCTGAACACCCCTCCTGTGAACCAGGAGGGATCAAATATGCCTTCCATTAATACTGCTCTGCTTCTCCAATTTGAGGCCTACTGACTGTCGGGTATAGATTCTTTATGTGATTTGGAGACATGACAAAACACAAGCATGTATGGGCTAGCCTCTGCAGTGCTTTGAAGAACTCATTTGTTTCAAAGGATCACTATTCTCACTTGATGGAGGTCAGGAACCTAAAAGAGGAAGGCGAGAGACTTCATCAACAATGACTGATCTTTTTCCATTTTGGTTTTGGATGCACACATGGGATCTTTCTTTTGATCCAACAGGTGCTGAGATCTAAGCCACAGCCTCACACAGGGCCAAGAGGATGATTCAGACATATCCGTTTCCAAAGCAATTCACAAAGAGCCACAGGTGATGCCCATTCATTTCCATTTGAAAACTGTTTTCTTCAGGCTTCACAAAGGAGTGGCCTGAGGCCAAGACCTTCCTCACATTCAGTGGAAGAGAAGAATTGGTTAGCAAAAGGCCCAAAGCAGGGTTACTCCACTGAGGCTTTCCACGTCACTCTGGTATCTGAGTTTTCTGAGATGCTCGCCATTCCTTTAGCTATTCAGTACATGGCTATGTCACAGAGCTTGGAGGTGGTACATTTTTTGGACACAAAACCATGAGCCAATTCCGGAGAGTGGACAGAATCAGGAAGAAAACAGGACCTTAGGAAAATAGTAGGTGTTGCCCATCCATAAGGGAAGCGACAGTCCATTCATCAATCGGGCAGGATGAATGCTGGGAAGCTTTCTACTAAAGAGGACACATCCATTGATGCATTCTATTTTCTAATATCTACAACCATGAACACAGTGGGATACACAGACATAGAAACACTCACCTTGTCAAAAGACTTACTAGAAACAGTCCACTCAAACCAAATAAAGCTCCTTTCCTACCTATTCTTAGAACATGAGACAAAACCACAAACTCACACCCACACCCACAAAGGCACCTCCTTTCCCCAAGTAGGTCTGTGACTATCCAGAGTGTCCTCTGACTGGTGGGCCATACTACGTTTCCCTGAAATGGCCTGTCCTGTCTCAAATCTGATCCCATTGAACAACTCTGTGAAGTTGTCAGGAGCCAGCGGTGAGCCACTACCTGCTTTCTCAGGAAAGGCCCCTCTGCAGAGCTCTCCTGAAATTTGGCCATCCTCATATCAGTAGGTACCAAGAAAGATTGACTCTGTTCTTGGTAAATCCAAACATGTGAGCCCACTGGGAATGGTACTGGGACTGGCTCTGGGTGCATGGCTTCCTGGATCCCAATTTCAGAGAGTTCTATCACCAAGGAAGTGAAGAAGGTCACTTCCTTTATGAACTGAATGAGGTCACTGCTTTGGCAACCAATTTGTCCTAACATTTGCTTCCAAGGTTCTCCTGAGAACGAGGCTGCCCCTACTTCCTGTGACACTTTCACAACTGTGAATTGTATATCAACCATAGGCACCCGGGAACAGCTCTCCACACAGGCCTGGTTTGGTCCATCTTGTCAACATTAAGAAGAGTGAGGCTGATTCTGACACATCCCTTCATCCTGACCAGGTTGTTTGCCATGAAAGATGAGTTCTGCTCTCTCAGGTCCTTCATAGCTGCCTACATCTTCTCCAGGGATCATTTCTACATGGAACTTTGAGGTTCTCAGTAGCTGGAAGATCCCCTACATTTATATATTGGAAGACCAATTCTGTCCCTCCTCTTCTGTAAAGTTAGATTGAGGGACCATTGTATGGTTAAGGTTAATAACAGGTTCCATTTGGTTTAGAAATCATTCTGCGGGATGAATAATGGTATTGTGATTTTGCAATATTTACAAGAATATATAGGTGAAATATAAGTATGAACACAGAAATCTAGGTAATTTTTAAAGCCCAGAAGGGCATTGTGCCCATGATTTGGATTCTTAGCTTTAAATTATGTTCTGCACAGGTGTCTCAGATAAATCGATATACAATGTCATAGGACCTTGTCCCTTGGATGATTGAATGTCAAAGACAACATCCAGTCAAAAAGTGATAGTTGGTGGATTAAGATGATAGTCGGTAGGTTTATAATGAAGAGTGTGTATAGGATTTGGACCAAAAGATCTTTAGCAATACGGGTTTGGGTAGAGAGTGAAAGTAAATGTCAGCACATTTGAAGAGTCGGTCACAATGATTAACTGGGGAAAAAATATAGAAAAAAAGATATCAATGAAGACATTCAGAAATCAGGCAATGTATAAAGTGAGTGATAGTATTAGACATTTTCAACAGGGTTGAGGTTGAATATGTAATTTCAGGAATAAACAAATATATATTCACCAATAGGATTGACATTTGAGAGCATTAGGCAACCTGGACATGGATGTTTTTAGTAATCCATGCTCACTTTCCATTTAGGATTTGGTACAATCATAAGTGTGACCTTGCTTTTTGTTTCCACAATATTACTGTGATAAAATTTATATATAGATCAGGTGACATGAGTATTTCTTCCACCATTTTGAGGAGCAATATTTTGAACACGAATAAATTAGTATTGGGGGTACAAATAGGTGTAGTCTGTGTTATATGAATATAGAGAAAATGCATGAATAGACCATACTCTGAATAAATAATATAACTGGTTCCAAATTTAAATAATGGATTGAATTGATATCTGAAAATATATAGGAAATGTTATATTGATATTCATACATTCATTCCAACCTGTTATACATCTAATGGTAATATTAGTGTTATGGTTTATCATGAAGTGTGTGTGACTTTTGCCTCAATAGTGGTTATGGAAATCCAAAATTATGTGTTTAGAAAGAAGTCTCATGAAAAGACTAGTCAAGAAACATGGAGGAATACATGTGTTCTGAAGCAGGATGTGATGGAAAGTGAAAAAAATTCATATAAATTTGCTAACTTGTGGATTAAATATATACCCTATGATGTGCATAAACTGAAGAAATAGTAATTTACCAGTGTTGAAAAAAATGAACGTCAAAATACATATCATGTCCCATAGGAATCTACTTGCATTGATGTTAAACATGGTCAGTAACTGTAGAAATATTAGGATTTGTATGCACAATTCACTGTAGTTATTTTTCAGTACTAGGAAACAAATATGTATTTCAGGTGGATCAATATTTCTGAAAATAATCTTGTGAAAAGTTGATAATAAATCCACATACATGAACATGAATGAATTGAGGGAGTGTATAATAAGACACATATATTTTATATTTTGAAAAATCTGGACAGTAAATATATATATTTATACCTACACACACACACACACACACACACACACACACACACAGACATTTAAAAGTAGCAATATATGCCAATCGAAATACATCATGAAATATATATCATCCACAAATCCAAAAATCTTCATTTTACTGAACATAGATTTATGTATAATGTTGTTCAACTAGGAAGCTCACCCATAGTTTGAATTTTAATTTCCATCAGCGTTTAGGAGGAGTGATCTCTTCTCACAATTTGTATCTGCCATGTCAGCAACCTCATAAGTATTTACTTGTGATACCAGGTAGGAGTGTATATGTGCATATAAAAATACATGGGCTGAATAGGGTACAGAGAAATGGAGACAGGAATTCACATATTTGTTAACTTTAAATACACATGAATAGAAGGAGGGACAGAGCCACCAACCGCACCTGCAAGGTAGGCGAACCATCCACCCACCGGTAGAACAGGCCTAGCGGCCCGCCAATCGTAAAAGACACATCGCACTGGTTGGGGAAAGGGCAGAGCCACCGCCCGGCTGCAAGGTACGCGGACCTGCGACCCACAGGCAGAACAGGCCCAGAAAACCGCGGTGGGGCAGAGGCGCCCCTTGCGACGTCAAGGTTGGTGAACAGCAACCCACCTGCACAACAGGCCCAGCGGGCTTCAGAGGGGCAGAGACGCCCCCCACGCCTGCGAAGTAGGTGAACCTGCGAACGTGGACAGACCAGGCCCAGGGGCCCGACAGGGTGGTAGACACATGACCAGGTTGGGGGAGGGTCCGAGCTGCCGCCTGTGCCTGCAAGGCAGGTGGACTTCTGACCCACCGGCACAAGAGGCCCTGTGACTTGCCAGCGTGTTAGACACATCACCCCGGTTTGGGAAGGAGTAGAGCCGCCACCCGCGGCTGCAAGGTAGACCGACCTTCAACCCACAGACAGAAGAGGCCCAGCGTCATGCAGAGGGGCAGAGCCGACAACCGCACCTGCAGGGTAGGTGGACCTGTGACCCACTGGCAGAACAGGCCCAGCGCCAGCAGAGGGGTAGAGCTGCTGCCCGCTCCTCCAAGGTAGGAAGACCTGCTACCGACCGGCAGAACAGGCCAAGCAGCCTGCTGGTGAGGTAGGCACATTGCCCGATTTGGAGCAGGGGCAGAGCCACGGCCTGCGCCTGTGAGGGAGACTTTGCAACTATAAAAGAGCAGTATAAATATTTAGGGGTAAAATTCAATAACACAACAATTTGAACAAACAGAAAGATACGCGAACAGTATGAAAAGACAAGGAAAGAAAGGACCACAAGCAATGAAGGTCAACTCAACATTAGAAGAGGTAATACCAGAAGCAGATGGAATGTCAGATAAAGAATTCAAAACATACATGCTTCAGATGATCTGGAGTCTCAAGGAAGTCATTAGACAGCAAAATCAGACAATGAAAGATCACTTTGACAATGAATTACATAAACAAATCCAAGAAGCAAAAGATCAACTATACAGGGAGATAGAGGTTATAAAAAACAAAAAAAAAAAAAACAGAAATCATAGAAATGCAGGAAGCAATAAACCAACTTAAAAACTAAATTGAGAATACTACCAGCAGAGGAGATCACTTAGAAGATGGAACATCAGACAATGTATTTCAACTTGAAAAGAACCGAGACAGCTAGCAAGACTGTTAAGAAACCATGAGCAGAACATCCAAGAAATATGGGATAACATAAAGACACCAAACTTAAGAATCATTGGGATACAGGAAGGTATAGAGGTCCAAACCAAAGGAATGAGAAATCAATTCAATGAAATAATATGGGAAAACTTCCCAGACTTGAAGAATGAGACAGAATCCCAAATCCTAGAAGCCTACAGGATGCCGAATGTGCAAAATCATAAGAGATCCACATTTAGACATATTATAATGAAGATGCCAAACATACAGAATAAGGAGAGGATTTTAAAAGCTACAAGAGAAAGGAAGCAGATTACATTTAGCGGTAAACCAATCATTATAACAGCTGATCTTTCAACACAGACTCTGAAAGCTAGAAGATCCTGGAATAACATTTTTCCAAAGCTGAAAGAAAATGGGTTTCAACCAATGATTGTGCAACCAGCGAAATTAAGCTTCAGGATGGAAGATGAAATTAAAACCTTCCATGATAAACAAAATTTAAAAGAATTTGCAGCTAGAAAACCATCTCCTCAAAACATCCTCGGCAAAAGATGATTGGAAGAGGAAATGGAAAATAACAATGAAAACCAACAGTGGGAGGTAGTACAGTAAAGGAGGGAAAATAATCAAAGAAAAACAAACCATGCTTAGTAACATAAATAAACAAATATGGCTGGAAGAACAACCCATATCTCAATAATAACCGTAAAAGTTAATGGCTTAAACTCACAAATTAAGAGACACAGGATAGTAGAATGAATCACAAAACAAGACCCAACAATATGCTGCCTACAGGAGACGCAATTGATTGGAAAAGACGTACATAGACTGAAGGTGAACAGTTTAGAAAAATCATATCACTCATATGGACTTCAGAAACAAGCAGGAGTGTCCATACTCATATAAAATAAAATAGATTTCAAGCCAAAGTTTATCAAAAGGGATAAAGAGGGACACTACATACTGCTCAAGGGAACCATACACCAACAAGACATAACAATCATAAATCTATATGCCCCAAACAATGGTGCAGCTATGTTCACTAAACAAACTCTTCTCAAGTTCAAGAGTCTAATAGACCACCATACAATAATCATGGGAGACTTCAACACACCTCTCTCACTACTGGACAGATCTTCCAAACAAAAGTTGAATAAGGAAACAATAGAAATCAATAACACAATTAATAAATTGGACTTAATTGACATATATAGAATATACCACCAAACAACAAGCAGTTACACTTTTTTCTCAGTAACACATAGATACCTCTCAAAAATACATCATATATTATGTCACAGGGCAACTCTTAGAAAATATAAAGGAGTACAGATAATACCAGGCATCTTATCTGATCATAATGGAATGAAACTGAAAATCAATGGTAAAAGAAGGAAGGAAAAATCATCCATCACTTGGAGAATGAACAATAGACTACTGAATGATCAATGGGTTATCGAAGACATCTAGGAGGAAAATAAAAAATATCTTAGAGATAAATGAAAAGACAGATTGAACATATCAGAATCTAGGGGACACATTGAAAGCAGTTCTAAGAGGAAAATTCATTGCCTGGAGTACTTTCCTAAAAAAGGAAAAAGACAACAAATAAAAGATCTCATGGTTCATCTCAAAATTCTAGAAAAACATGAGAAAACAACAGCAAAAGAAGTAGAAGGCAAGAAATTGTTAAAATCAGAGCTGAAATTAATAAAATTGAAACAAAAGAAACAATTGAAAAATTGACAAAACTAAAAGTTGATGCTTTGAAAAAATAAATAAAATCGACAGACCCTTAGCCATGTTAAGGAAGAGAAGAAGAGAGAGAACTCAAATTACTAGCATACAGGATGAAAATGGCAATATCATAACAGACACTTCAGAAATACAGAAGATAATCAGAAATTATTTTGAATCCTTATACTCCAATAAATTAGAAGATAGTGAAGGCATCAATAAATTTCTTAAGTCGTATGATATGCCCAGATTGAGTCAGGGGGATATAGATAACCTAAACAGACCAATATCAATTGAGGAAACAGAAGAAATCATCCAAAGACTACCAACTAAGAAAAGCCTAGGATTGGATATATATACAGCAGAGTTTTACAAAACCTTTAAAGCAGAACTAATACCAATAGTTTTCAAGATATTTCAGGAAATAGAAAAAGAGGGACAACTTCCAATTTTATTCTAGGAGGCCAATATTACCCTGATTCCTAAACCAGACAAAGACACTTCAAAGAAACAAAACTACAGACCAATATCTCTAATGAACCTAGATGCAAAAATTCTCAATAAAATTCTGGCAAATCAGACACAAAAACATATTAAAAAAATGTGCAACATGATCAAGTAGGATTCATCCCTGGGATGCAAAGCTGGTTCAATATATGGAAATCAATAATTGTTATTCACCACTTCAATAGACTTAAAAATAAGAACCATATAATCATCCCGATATATGCAGAAAAAAACATTCGACAAAGTACAGCAACCCATTCTGTTCAAAACTCTAGAAAAACTAGGGATAATAGGAACATACCTCAATATTGTAAAAGCAATCTATGCTAAGCCTCAGGCCAGCATTATTCTAAATTGATAAAAACTGAAGGCATTCTCTCTAAAATCTGGAACAAGATAGGGATGCCCTCTCTCAACACTTCTGTTCAACATAGTTTTCGAAACACTGGCAAGAGCAATTAGAAAAATGAAAAAATTAAAGGCGTAAAAAAAAGGAAAAGAAGAACTTAGATTATCACTATTTGTAGCTGACATGATTATGTACCTAGCAGACCCAAAAGGGTCTACAAAAACCTATTAGAGCTAATAAATGAATTCAGCAAAGTGGCAGGATATAAAATCAACAAGCATAAATCAAAGTAATTCCTGTATATCAGTGACAAATCCTCTGAAATGGAAATGAGGAAACCACTCCACTCAGAATATCCTCAAAAAAATAAAATACTTGGGAATCAACCTAACAAAAGAGGTGAAAGACTTACACAATGAAAACTACAGAACCCTAAAGAGAGAAATAGAAGAAGATCTTAGAAGATGAAAAAATATACCCTGTTCATGGATACGCAGAACTAACATCATCAAAATGGCGATATTCCCAAAAGTTCTCTGTAGGTTTAATGCAATGCCAATCAAAATCACAACGGCATTTCTTGTAGAAATAGATAAAACAATAATGAAATTCATATGGAAAAATAAAAGACTTAGAATAGCAAAAACAATGCTAAGCAGGAAGTGTGAATCAGGCGGTAGAGCGATACCAGACCTCAAACTATACTACAGAGCAATACTAACAAAAAGAGCATAGTACTGGTACCAAAATAGGTGGTTGGACTAATGGTACATAATAGGGGACACAGAAACAAATCCACAAAACCACAACTATCTTATATTTGATAAAGGGGCTAAAAGCCTGCAATGGAGGAAGGATAGCATCTTCAAAAATTAGTGCTGGGAAAACTGGAGTTCCATATGTAACAAAATGAAACTGAATCCCTTTCTCTCGCCATACACAAAAGTTAAGTCAAAATTAATCAAACAGCTTGATATCAAATCAGAGACACGGCTTCTGATAGAAGAAAACCTTGGCTACGATGTACATACTGTGGGGTCGGGCTCCAAATTCCTCAATAGGACACCCATAGCACAAGAGTTAATAACTAGAATGAACAAATGGGACTTACTCAAACTAAATAGATTTTTCTCAGTAACAAAAACAATAAGAGAGGTAATTAGAGAGCCTACATCCTGGGAACAAATCTTACTCCTCACACTTCAGAGAGAGCCCTAATTTCCAAAGTATACAAGGAACTCAAAAAATTAAACAATAAGAAAACGAATAATGCAATCAACAAATGGGCCAAGGACCTGAACAGACACTTCTCAGAGGAGGACATACAATCAATCAACAAGTCCATGAAAAAATGTTCACCATCTCTAGCAGTCAGAGAAATGCAAAACAAATCCACCCTAAGATACCATCTCGCTCCAGTATGAGTGGCAGCCAATATGAAGTCAAACAACAACAAGTGGTGGCGAGGATGTGGGGAAAAGGGTACACCTGTACATTGCTGGTGGGACTGCAAATGGGTGCAGCCAATTTGGAAAGAAGTATGGAGATTTCTTGGAAAGCTGGGAATGGAAACATCATTTGACCCAGCTATTTTTCTTCTCAGTCTATTCGCTAAAGACCTAAAAAGAGCATCGTACAGGGACACTGATAAATCGATGTTCCTAGCAGCACAATTCACAATAGGAAGACTGTGGAACCAAACTCGGTGCCCTTCAAAAGATGAATGGATAAAAAAAAATTGTGGCATTTATACACAATGGTGTATTATTCTGCATTAAAAAATGACAAAATCATAAAATTTGCAGAGAAATGGATGGCATTAAACAGATTATGCTAAGTGAAGAGAGCAAAAGCCTAAAAAACAAATGCCAAATGTTTTCTTTGATATAACGAGAGTAACTAAGAACAGAGTTGGGAGGAAGAGCATGAGAAGAAGATTAACATTAAACAGGGGTGACAGGTGGGAATGAAAGGAAAGAGAAGGGAAATTGAATGGAAATGGAAGGAGATCCTCATGGTTATACAATAATTTAATTATACAAATTAAATACAAGAGGAAATGAGAAGAAAGGGGAATAAAACAAGGGGAAGAAATAAATTACAGTAGGTGGTGTAGAGAGAGAAGATTGGAGGGAAGGGGATGGGAGATAGTAGATAGGAAAGATAGCAGAATACAACAGACACTATAGCCATATGTAAAACAGTGGATGTGTAACCAATGGGATGCTGCAATCTGTATATGGGGAAAAATGGAAGTTCATAACCAACTTGAATCAAAGTGTGAAGTATGATATGTCAAGAACTATGTAATGCTTTGAAGATCCAACAATAAAAATTAAAGGAAAAAAACTCATGGAGAACTATTTCAATAAAAATTGACTAGATTTATAACACCTACACTTTATCATGCAAAAGGAAGTCCAACTATACACCATGCCTCCTCTGAACTTCTTGTATTTCTATTCTGTTTGGGTTATTTTTCTCCATCATATTAGGAATAGTAGTCTGAGTCTAGTAGGGTATGCGTTAGTGTCAGAGATTCAGTATTTCGAATGGAAAATAGGAAAATGAATCCAATGTGTATGCAAACATGTGCTACATGAAAATCTTCCCACTCTCATCCACAACAATGCCTTCACGTCACCTTCGCCCCAAATAAGAAACAATTAGAGGAGAAGAGTTAGAAATTCTGTGAATATATATCTGGAATAGAAAATGCTCAGGAGTTCACAAACTTGGATGTAATAGAAAAGTCTTCCAACGTAAGGGACAGGGTAAACACTCCAGAAATATGGAGGTCTGCTGGCCTAAAAAAATTCTTGAGAAACTACCTCTGAGGATGGGCACTTGAAATATATGTTGTTGTAAGGAGTTTTAGCTTCCTTTGTATAGAGACCATCAAAGCTGTGTCTGCATCTATGTTTCCTGGAGGACATTCTTTCTTATTTTCCAATGCACATGAGGCAGCAGTGCTGAATTCTCACGTTGTAGGTAAATTGTGGCCACTGGGGGCTAAGTGTCTCCCCGTGTGGACAGTGAAGCTTTTTGGTCATCCTCAACTTTTCGTGGTTTTTTCCTGCTGCTGCACTGGGAGTTTGGTATTTACTTTATGAAATACAAGGAGTTCAACTGGGACACAGTGCTGGAGGGAGTTCTGTCACGTGTGGTTTTTCAGGGTCTCCAAGGGAATGCAACAATCAGGCTTCATTCCCACATAGCTTGCCCCCTTGTCCATAGCAACCTGATTCTGCACATTGCCCTGAAAACTATCCGTATAACAAGATGCCTTTACATTCAAGGGTCTCCTCACTGCACCGTGTCAGTGTCAATCCATTTGGAAATCAATGGCAAATCCACATGGCCCCACCACAGATGATTTATCACACACCTGCATACCACAGCTTTGGCCCCACTACTCAGGAGGGTCCAAATTACTGGAAACTCTGTTCTGCACAATTTTCCTTAAACCCATTTAATCAAGGCACTGTCTGGTACACCACAAACTCACACCCACACCCACAATGGCACCTCCTTCCCCCAAGTAGGACTGTGACTATCTGGAGTGTCCTCTGACTGGTGGGCCATAATATTTTCCCCCCGAAATGGCCTGTCATGTCTCAGATCTGGTCTCCTTTGCCAACTCTGTAAAACTGTGAGGAGTCAGCGGTTAGCCACTACCTGCAATCTCAGGAAAAGACCCTCTTCAGAGCTCTACTGGCAATTGGCCCTCCTCACATCAGTAGTTACCAAGAAAGTCTGACTCTGTACTTTGTAAATCCAAAAAAGTGGGCCCACTGGGACTGGTACTGCGACTGGCTCTGGGTTCCTGGCTTCTTGGATCCCAAGTTCATAGAGTTCCGTCACCAAGGAAGTTAGGTAGGTCACTTCCTTCAGGAACTGAATGAGGTCGCTGCCTTGGCAACCACTTTGTCCTAACAGTTGCTTCCATGGGTCCCATGAGATGGAGGCTGCCCCTACTTCCTGTGAAAATTTGACTACTTAGAATGGAATATCAACAATAGGCACGTGGGAACAGCTGTACACGCAGGGCTGGTTTGGTCCATCTTCTCTATATTAAGAAGAGAGAGGCTGATTCAGACACATCCCTTTTTCCTGTCCAGGTCGTTTGCCATGGAAAATGGCTTTTGCTCTCTCAGGTCGTTCATAGCTGCCTACATCTTCTCCAGGGATCATTTCTGCATGGAACTTTGAGGTTCTCAGTAGTTTGCAGATAACCTACATTCCTTTATTGTAAGGCGAACTCTGTCCCTGCTCTTTTGTAATGTTAGATTGAGGCAACAGTATAGAACTCAATAACACAATTAATAACATAGACTTAATTGACATATACAGAATAAATCACCCAACATCAAGCAGTTACACTTTTTTATCAGCAGCACATGGATCCTTCTCAAAATAGATCATATATTACATCACAGGGCAACTCTTAAACAATATAAAGGAGTAAAGATAATGCCATGCATCTCATCTGATCATAATGGAATGAAACTGAAAATCAATGATAAAAGAAGTAAAGAAAAATCATGCATCACTTGGAGAATAAACAATAGGTTACTGAATGATCAATGGGTTTTAGAAGACATCAAGGAGGAAATTAAAAAATTCTTAGAGATAAATGAAAACAAAGACACAAAATATCAAAATCTATGGGACACATTGAAAGCAGTTTTAAGACGAAATTTCATTGGTTGGAATTCATTCCTTAAAAAAAGAAAAAAACCAACAACTTAATGATCTCATACTTCATCTCAAAACCCTAGAAAAAGAAGAAGAAAACAACAGAAAAAGAAGTAGAAGGCAAGAAATAATTAAAACCAGAGCTGAAATTAATGAAATCGAAACAAAAGAAACAATTGAAAAAATTGACAAAACTTAACGTTGGTTCTTTCAAAAAATAAATAAAATCGACAGAACCTTAGACATTTTAATGAAGAGAAGAAGAGAGAGAACTCAAATTACTAGCATACGGGATGAAAAAGACAATATCACAACAGACACTTCAGAAATACGGAAGATAATCAGAAAATATTTTGAATCCTTATACTCCAATAAAATAGAAGATAGTGAAGGCATCGATAAATTTCTTAAGTCATCTGATCTGCCCAGATTGAGTCAGGAGGATATAGACAACCTAAACAGACCAATATCAATGGAGGAAATAGAAGAAACCATCCAAAGACTATCAACGTAGTAAAGCCCAGGACCGGATGTGTATACAGCAGAGTTTTAAAAAACATTTAAATAGGAATTAATACCAATACTTTTCAAGCTATTTTAGGAAATAGAAAAAGAGGGAGAATTTCCAAATTCATTCTACGAGGCCAACATCACCCTGATTCCTAAACCAGAGAAACTCACTATAAAGTAGCAAAACTACAGACCAATATCTCTAATGAACCTAGGTGCAAAAATCCTCAATAAAATTCTGATGAATCGGATACGAAAACATATCAAAAAATTGTGCACCATGAGCATGTAGGATTCATCCATGGGATGCAAGGTTCGTTCAATATACAGAAATCAATAAATGTTATTTCCCACATCAATAGACTTAGAAATAAGAACTATATGATCATCTCGATAGATGCAGAAAAAGCATTCAACAAAGTACAGCATCCCTTTATGTTCAAAACTCTAGAAAAACTAGGGATAACAGGAACCTACCTCAATACTGTAAAAGCAATCTATGCTAAGCCTCAGGCTAGCATCATTCTGAATGGATAAAAATTGAAGGCATTCCCTCTAAAATCTTGAACAAGACAGGGATGCCCTCTCTCACCATTTCTGTTCAACATAGTTCTAGAAACACTGGCCAGAGCAATTAGACAGACAAAAGAAATTAAAGGCATAAAAATAGGAAAAGAAAAACTTAAATTATCACTATTTGCAGATGACATGATTCTATACCTAGCAGACCCAAAAGGGTCTACAAAGAAACTATTAGAGATACTAAATGAATTCACCAAAGTGGCTGGATGTAAAATCAACATGCACAAATCAAAGGCATTCCTGTATATCAGCGAAAAATTGTCTGAAATGGAAATGAGGACAACCACTCCATTTACAATATCCTCAGAAAAAATAAAATACTTGGGAATCAACCTAACAAAAGAGGTGAAAAACTTATACAATGAAAACTACAGAACCCTAAAGAGAAAAATAGAAGAAGATTTTAGAAGATGGAAAAATATACCTTGTTCATGGATAGGCAGAACTAACATCATCAAAATGGCGATATTACCAAAAGTTCTCTATAGGTTTAATGCAATGCCAATCAAAATCCCAACGGCATTTCATGTAGAAATAGAGAAAGCAATCATGAAATTCATATCGAAAAATAAAAGACCCAGAATAGCAAAAACAATGCTAAGCAGAAAGTGTGAATCAGGCGGTATAGCGATACCACACATAAAACTATACTACAGAGCAATAGTAACACAAAGAGCATGGTACTGGTACCAAAACAGGCGGGTGGACCAATGGTACAGAATAGAGGACACAGAAACCAATCCAAAAAACTACATACTATCTTATATTTGATAAAGGGGCTAAAAGCATGCAATGGAGGAAGGATAGCATCTTCAACAAATGGTGCTGGGAAAACTGGAAATTCATATGAAAAAAAATGAAACTGAATCCCTTCCTCTCGACATGCACAAAAGTTAACAAAAAATGGATCAAGGAGCTTGATATCAAATCAGAGACACGGCGTGTGATAGAAGAAAATGTTGGCTACGATCTACATACTGTGGGGTCGGGCTCTAAATTCCGCAATAGGACACCCATAGCACAAGAGTTAATAACAAGAATAAAGAAATGGGACTTAATCAAACTTAATTTTCTTTTCTCAGCAAAAGAAAGAATAAGAGAGGTAAATAGGGAGCCTACATCCTGGGAACAAATCATTACTCTTCACCCTTCAGATAGAGCCCTAATATCCAGAGTATACAAAGAACTCAAAAATTAGACAATAAGATAAAAAATAACCCAATCAACAAATGGCCCAAGGACCTGAACAGACACTTCATAGAGGAGGAATACAATCAATCAACAAGTACATGAAAAAATGCTCACCATCTCTAGCAGTCAGAGAAATGCAAATCAAAACCACCATAAGATACCATCTCACTCCAGTAAGATTGGCAGCCATTATGAAGTCAAACATCAACAAGTTTTGGCGAGGATGTGTGTAAATGGGTACACATGTACATTTCTGGTGGGGCTGCAAATTGGTGCAGCCAATTTTGAAAGCGGTATGGAGATTTCATGGAAAGCTTGAAATGGAACCCACCACTTGACCCAGCTACTACTCTTCTCGGTCTATTTCATAAAGACCTAAAAAGAGCATGGTACATGGACACTGCTACATTGATGTTCATAGCAGCACGATTCACAATAGCAAGAGTGTGGAACCAACCTAGATGCCCTTCAATAGACGAATGGTTAAAAAATGTGGCATTAATTCACAATGGAGTTTTACTCAGCATTAAAAAATGACAAAATCATAGAATTTGCAGGGAAATGAATGGCATTAGTGCAGATTATGCTAAGTGAAGGAAGCCAATCCCTAAAAAACAAATGCCAAATGTCTTCTTTGATATAAGGAGAGTAACTAAGAACAGAGTAGGGATAAAGAGCATGAGAAGAAGATTAACATTAAACTGGGATGAGAGGTAGGAGGGAAAGGGAGAGAGAAGGGAAATTACATGGAAATGGAAGAAAACCCTCAGGGTTATACAAAATTACGGACAAGAGGAAATGAGGGGAAAGAGAAAAATACAAGGGGGAAAAATAAATTACAGTATAGGGGGTAGAGAGAGAAGATGGGAGGGGAGGGGAAGGGAGGGGGGATAGTAGAGGATAGGAAAGGCAGCAAAATACAACAGACACTAGTATGGCAATATGTAAATCAATGGATGCGTAACTGATATGATTTTGCAAACTATATACGGGATAAAAATGGGAGTTCATAACTCACTTGAATCAAAGTGTGAAATATGATATATCAAGAACTATATAATGTTTTGAACAACAAACAACAAAAGTTAAAAAAACACATGGAGAACTATTTCAACAAAAAATTGACTAGATTTATAACTCCAATTCTACATAATGCAAAAGGCAAGTCCAATTATACACCATGCCTCCTCTGAAATGCTTGTATGTCTATTCATTTTGGGTTATTTTTCTCCATTATATTAGGATTAGGAGTCAGAATATAGAGTCTAGTAGGGTATGGGTTAGTGTGAGTGATTCAGTATTTCGAATGAAAATTAGGAAAATGAATCCAATGTTTATGCAAATATGTGCTAAAAATAATCATCCCACTCTCATCAAGAACAATGCCTTGACATTACCTTCGCCCCAAGTTAGACACAATTAGAGGAGAAGAGTTAGAAAATCTATGAATACTTATCTGGAATGGAATATGCTCAGGAGTTCACAACTTTGGGGGTGGTAGAAGAGTTTCCAAAAGTAAGGGACAGGGTAAACACTTCACAAACATGGTGCTCTGCTGACCGGGAGACTTATGAGAAACTGCCTCTGAGTTTGGGTACTGGAAATATATGTTGTAGTCAGGAGCTTTAGCTTCCTTTGCAGTGAGACCATCAAAGCTGGGTCTGCATCTATGTAACCTGGAGCACATTTTTTTCTTATTCTTTAATGAACATGAGGCAGTAGTGCAGAATTCTCTCTTTGTATGTAAACTGTGGCCAATGGGGGCTAAGTGTCTTCCTGTGTGGACTCTGAAGCCATGTGGTCATCCTCCATTTTTCATGGTCTTTCTAGCTGCTGCAATGGGAGTTTGGTGTTTGCTTCACGAAATACAAGTAGTTCAACTGGGACACAGTGCTGGAGGGAGTTCTGTCATGTGTGGTGGGTCAGGGTCTGCCAGGAGAATGCACCAACCAGTCTTATATCCAACATAGATTTCCCCCTTGTCCCTAGCAACTTGATTCTGAACATTGCCCTGAAACCTCTCCATATAACAAGATGCCTTTATATGCAAGGGTCTGCTGGCTGCACCATGTCAGTCAAAAGCCATTTGGAAGCCAATGGCCAATCCACATGACACCAACACAGATGTTTAATCACACACCTGCCCACCACTGTTCTAGGCCCACTACTCAGCAAATTCCAACTTACTGGCATCTCTGTTCTACACCATTTTCATGAAACCCAGTGATTCAAGGCACTGTCTGGTACACTCATGATCAGCAACAGGACATCCAAAGGTTCTCCAGTGCCACCTGATCATGGGAATTTCAAAAATTTCATGGTATTTATCTAGCCATTTTTCAAGTATCAAGTTGGATGCACTGGTTTTTCAATTCATTCAGGAACCATTAAATGGTGAGGATGAAAGCTCTGGAGAACTCTAAAAGGCAACGCTTCCCAATGAGTGGCCAAAATGTCACATGAAGCCTGACCCATTGATGTCTACTCAATGAGAGTTCAATATGTGTTTTGACTCTTTACTATGGTTGCCAAGTCTTTCAGAATAAAATCGTCTTATATCCTGGTGGAGATTCCCAGTGCACTGTGGAAAGACACCCTGAGACTAGATCTCAGTTTCCAAGGGCGACTCTCATGTGTGTCCTCCTAAAATCCCACGAAAATTAATGGCAATACTTCCCTGAAGTCAGTTCCAGAACTCAGTCTCTAAGGGGAATCACACCAGAGTTCAGGTCCAGGTGTACCCAGTCATCTCTTCCAACCAGCACACAAATGACCACAATTAAAACCAAAACACTGCCACATGGCCCTCATCATCTTCCATATAGACACTCATCGTAACCTCTGGATGGAATTTTCCATGAGGGGCGAAGCCCAAGACAGTTTCCAAAATAAACTCCCTTGCCGCTCATTTGCGTAAAGTCAGGGTGACCTAGACACCCTTCCTGTGAACCAGGAGTGATCAAATAGGCCTGCCGTTAATACTGTTCTGATTCTCCAATTTAATCCTACTGATTGTCAGGTATAAATCCTTTATGTGAGTTGGAGGCAATAGAAAACCCAAGCACACATGGGATCTTTCTTTAGATCTATCACCTTCTGAGAATCAAAGCCCCAACCTCACACAGGGCCAAGAGGCTGATTCAGACACATCTCTTTCCAAAGCAATTAAGCAAAGATCCACAGGTGATGCCCATTCATTTCCATTTGAAAAATGTTTTCTTCAGGCTTCAGAAAGGGGTGGCCTGAGGCAAATACCTTCCTGACATTCAGGGCAACATAACCATAGGTAAGCAAATGGGCCAAAGCAAGGTTTTTAAACTGAGACTTTACTGGTTACACTGATATCTGAGTTTTCTGAGATGTTCCCATTCCCTTCAGCTATCCATTACATGGCCATGTAACAGATTTTGGAGGTGGTACATATCTTGGCCACAAAACCATGAGCCTATTCTGGAGAGAGGCCAGAAATCAAGATGTGTAGAGGACCTTAGGAAGATAGTAGGTGTTGCCCATCCATAAGGCAAGCCACAGTCCATTTATAAAGTGGGCAGGATGAATTCTGGGAAGCTTCCAACTAGACAGGAAACCTCTATTGATGCATTCTCTTTTCTAAAGACTACAACCACGAACACAGTGGATACACAGACATAGAAACACTCGCCTTGCCAAACGACTTCCTAGAAACAGTCAACTCCAAACCATACAAACCACCATTCCTACCTATTTTCAGAACATGAGACAAAACCACAAACTCACATCCACATCCACAAAAGCACCTCCTTCCCCCAAGTAGGTCTGTGACTATCTGGAGTGTCCTCTGACTGGTGGGCCATACTATGTTCCCCCAAAATGGCCTGGCCTGTCTCAGATCTGTTCTTCTTGGCCCACTCTACGAAGTTGTCAGCAGGCAGCATTGAGCCAATACCTGCTATCTAGGGAAAGGCCCCTTTTCTGAGCTCTACTGGCATTTGGCCATCCTCATATCACTAGGTACCAAGAAAGACTGACTCTGTCCTTGGTAAATCCAAACAAGTTCGACCACTGGGACTGGGACTGGGACTGGCTCTGGGTGCCTGGCTTCTTGGATCCCAATTTCAGAGAGTTCCATCACCAACGAAGTTAGGTAGGTCACCTCCTTCAGGAACTGAATGAGATCACTGCCTTGGCAACCACTTTGTCCTAACAGTTGCTTTCATGGGTCTCATGAGATGGAGGCTGCCCCTACTTCCTGTGACACTTTGACAAGTTTGAATGGTATATCAACAATGGCCACCCGGGAACACCTATCCACGCAGGTCTGGTTTGGTCCATCTTCTCTACATTAAGAAAAGAGAGGCTGATTCATACACATCCCTTCGTTATCACAAGGTGTTTGCCATGGAAGATGGCTTTTGCTCTCTCAGGTCCTTCATAGCTGCCTACATCTTATCCAGGGATCATTTCTGCATAGAAATTTGAGGTTCTCAGCAGGTGTAAGATCCCCTACATTCCTGTATTGTAAGATGAACTCTGTCCCTGCTCTTTTGTAATGTTAGATTGAGGCAACAGTGTATGGTTAGGGATAATAACAGGATCGATTTGGTTTAGGAATCATTCTGTGGGATGAATAATGGTATTGGGAACCTGCAATATTTATAGGAATACAGAGGTGAAATATAAGTATGTAAACAGAAATCTAGGTGAGATTTGAAGCTCAGAAGTGCATTGGGCAATTGATTGCGATACATAGCTTTAAATTACGTTCTGCACACATGTCTCAGATAAGTCGATATACAATGCCATAGGACTTGTACCTTGGATGATTGAATGTAGAGGAGAACATCCACTCAAACAGGGATAATCAATAGGATCAGGAAGATAGTCGGTAGATTTTGGAACAAGGGTGAATTTAGTATTTGTACCAAAAGTTCTTTAGCAATTGGGTTTTGGTTAGAGAGTGAATATCAATGTCAGCACATGTGAAGGGTCAGTCACAATGATGAACTGGGGAAAATATGTAGGAAAGCCGATATCAATAGAGACATTAGGAAAACAGGCAAAGTACAGGGTGAGTGATAGTATTAGACATTTTCAACAGTTTTGAAGTTGAATATATTAGGAAGAAACAAATATGTAGTCACCGATAGGATTGACATTTGAGAGCGTTATGCAAGCTGGACATGGATGTTTTTAGTAATCCATGTTCAGTGTCCATTTAGGCTTTGGTACAATCACACGTGTGAATTTTGCATTTTGCGTCCAGAATATTACTGTGATAACATGCATATTTAGATCAGGTGACATGAGTATTTCTTCCTCTATTACTGGGAGCAATATTTTGAAAACGTATAAATTAGTATTGGGGGTACAAAGAGGTGTACCCTGTGTCTATGAATATAGATAATGCATGAATAGACCATACTGTGAATAAATAATATAACTGGTTCCACTTTAAATCATGGATTGAATTGATATCAGAAAATATATAAGAAATCTTATATTGATATACAATCATTCATTCCAAACAGTTATACATCTAATTGTGAAATGATAGTTATGGTTTATCATGAAGGGTGTGTGAGTTTTGCTTAAACAATTATAAAGAAAATCGGAAATAATATGTTTGGAAAGAAGTCTCACGAATAGACCAGTTAAGAAACCTGGAGTAATGCATGTGTTCTGAAGCAGGAAGTGATTGAAAGTGAAACAAATGCCTATAAATTTGCCAACTTGTGCAAGAAATATATACCCTCTGATGTGCATAAACTGAAGAAATAGTAATGTACCAGTGTTGAATAAAAATGAACATCAAAATACAAATCATGTCCCATAAGAGTCTACTTGCATTGCTGTTAAACTGGGGCAGTTACTGTAGAAATATTAGGATAATGCTGCAGTCTTGCTGGGCACAATCAGGAGCCACTTGTCAAAAGAAACTAACTTTATTTTTAAAACCACACACGCCAAACAAAACAGCCTCTCAGGAAAAAACCTCAGAGCCCCAACTGCCACCACTGGCTTCCCAAAAGCCTCTTCCTCCCACACAAGCCTCTCTCCACCTCCCACAATTCTCCTGCTCTTGAGGCCGATTGGCTAGGTCATGTGGGCAAAGCCAAATAAGTCCCCTAATGAGCAACTCCGTGGTCTGAAAGGGCAGGGAAACAGCCCAATGAGCATCACCGCAGAGGAGCCAATCAGCTAGATGTTGCTGTGAGCCAATCATCAGCCAGCAGCTGGAAGTTTGCTGGCTTCTGGAATTTTGCTGGGGCCCCTTCGGATGTGGCTCTCAACATCTCCCCCTCTCTGTTTAAACAACACACATGTGGCTTAGGGACAGTGCCTGCCTTAGGTTGTCCAATAGTACATATGGTCCTTACCCGTTAAGTTGGTACCATTGCAATTGGATCTTACCCATCACTGACTACCGGTCCAGTTTACAGCAACACCTGTGGAGAGGTCTTTGTACTACCGGGGGGTGGTGAGGTTCTTTGCCTCACCTCTAATGGCCCCCAAACATTAGCTGGACGATAATGACACACAGAAGAGAGGAAGATACACCAAGCCAATTGACGGCTTCTTTTGGAAAAATTGTACCACCGATGACATCATCAGCAAATATACCCGAACACTACCACAAGTCGCTGCACAAACAGGTAGTTTACAATGCATACAGGAGAGTTCTCAATGTGTCTAGGCAAGTTCTGCAAGCATTTCAGTGATGGCTATTGCAGAAGCTGTAGATTGGTTTTATCTTTGATTTCACCAGCACTGGGATGAAGATAGGAATTCTGGCAATAATGGCTAAAGAAAAATTATGTAACATTCCAGAAGGCACTGAAAGAAAACAATTTTCTTAACTATTTACATTGTCTTGAAGATAATTATTAAATATAATGAAAAGGAAAGGTGAAAGAAAGGAAACAGATCTGTTAACCTCCTTTTTTTCAAATTTTAAAACAAACCTCAACAGCTCTTTACCCAATTTAAATTAAACCATTTAAATAATGTGAATAAAAAAATATTTGGATCCATTTTTTTTATGAGCGCTCATCATATATCATATATGGACATACGAGCATTCAAACATATAACACAAAACACAAGTGTGCACACATAATATAATACATACAACACATAACCTAATAGTAAAGGCCTTATAACGTTTTACACGTGAAATCTCCATTGCAATGTTCAAAAACTCTTTTGTCAAAAAATAGAACTGATCAGCAAAACATTAAACTAGGTCTGTATGAGCTCAAAAAACAATATAGAATGTGGGAAAGGGCAATAATAAAATAGATAATGAAAAAAGCATCCTGGTTCTATCTCAGATGTAAGGATAGTCAAACTGGAATTTTGGATATCAGCTGATAAGGCCTTGAGTCAAATCATCTTCTTTTTGGATGTGCCCTGATATGTCTTATAAAGAATAGATCTTTTCTGTCCTAGATTAGACTTTTTATATTGGAAATTAAAGAGAAAACAGTAGAGAAAGGAGAAATCTTACCAGCAACTTCAAGGGATACTATAGCATTAACTATATACTGACTATCAGAAAATAAATTAAATACAGAATATTTAAATATCTCAAAAGCTTGTAATACTGCATTAAGCTCTACCTTTTGAGCTGATTGTTTGGGTACTAAAAATTTATAAGTTTTATCAGGTATAACTATTGCTGCTGTACCATTATTTGATACATCAGTGAATATATTTGAAGCATTCATGATAAGTGTTTTTCTTCTCAATTTTGGAAAAATTACAGGATGCGATGACCAAAAAGACAATAAAGGGTTAGATGGTAAGTGGTTATCAAATGAAACATTAGATTGGACCATGATTATTGCCCAAGTATTTAACTCATTAGCTAACTCATCAATTTGATTCAGAGTATATGGAGTAAAAATTTTATTGGAAGAAATTCCAAACACTCCCTTTGCTGCTTTAATTCCTTTGAGTATTAATTATCCTAAAGCCTCAGGATACCTAGTAAGAATAGTGTAAGGAGAATAAGATAAATGTATCCATAATAATGGACCTTCTTGCCAAAATATTCCTGTAGGAATATTTTTTGTTGGTAGTACAATAAATAATAAAGGCAAACTTATATCAATTCTATCCAAATGCATATTTTCCATATATGTTTCATTGATTTTTAATGCCTTTCTTGCTTCAGGTGTTAACATGCGGGGTGAATTTTTATCTGATAGACCTTTTAGGATATCAAATAAAGGTCCCAACTCTCCTGTTGGTATACCTAGATAAGGCCTTATCCAATTTATGTCTCCTAATAACTTTTGAAAGTCGTTATGTGATTTGAGTTGATCTACTCGTATTTGAATTTTTGGTGGACTGACCATGGTTGAGGATAACAGAACTCCTAAATAATTAATTGGAAAATTTAATTGTACTTTATTGCTATCTCTACATTATAATTTTTAATAAGTTCGTAAGTGTGGCATAACTTTCTAGCAATGTGTTTTTAGCTTTGTGTGCTAATAATACATCATCCATATAGTGAAATATTTGTGTTCAGAATTTTGATTTCTAAGTGGCTGGATTACTTTGTTAACATAAATATGACACATAGTTGGGCTGTTAGCCATCCCTTGAGGGAGTACTTTCCATTCATATCTCTGATCAGGACCTTCATGATTCAGTGCAGGGATAGTAAAAGCAAAACCTGGACTATCCTTAGGATGAATTATAATTGAAAAAAAAAACAATATTTAATATCTATAACTAAAACATACCAGGTTATTGGCAAAGCAGACAATTGAGGAATCCCTGATTGAGCAGGTCCCATAATAATCATCTCATTATTAATGGCTCTTAGATCTTGCAATAGTCTCCATTTACCAGATTTCTTTTTGATGACATAAATGGGAGTATTTTGGGGATATACAGTCGGTTGTATATGTCCTTCTGCTAATTGTTGTTTTACCAGGTCATGGACTGCTTGTATCTTTTCTTTAGTCAGGGTCCACTGAGGAACCCATACTGTCTTTCTGATTTTCAGGTAATTTTTATTGTCTCAGTGGCCCTTTCTGAAAATCCAACCCATGTCTCTCTGTTCCTTGATCTATTTGTATTGGTGCTGCTATGACTTATTCTTGTTTTTCTAATCTTTTTTCTTTCCTAAAACCTTGTCTAGTCATAATAGTGGCTGCATTTTGGTTGATGTTATTTGTTAATGTCAAACATAATTGATCTAGGACATCTCGTCCCCATAAATTTATGGGAAGATGATCCAATACATATGGCTGTATAGTTCCTTCACATACTTTAGGATCCTTCCTATCTAATACCATTTTACTTCTATGGGGATTAGTCGCCACTTATAGGCCTCGAAGCGTTTGAGTGGCTTGTTGTAATGGCCAATGTTTTTGCCATTCTTGATGAGAGATGATGCTAATGTCTGCACCTGTATCCAGTAGCCAATTCAATTCATGCCCTTGAATATTTAGTTTTAGCATGGGGCGAGAATCTAAATTTAAAGAAAGCATAGCCAAATCTACACCTGTGGAGCCTAATCCCTTGGAACATCTTTCTACAGTACGACTGGAAAATTTATCATATAGGCTGGGTATTATTAGTAACTGTGCTATTCTATCTCCTTGTGAAATTACTGATATGTCCTTTGGAGAACTGGCTATAATTTTTATTTCACCTTCATAATCGGGATCAATCACCCCAGGACTTATCATAAGTTCTTTTAGAGTAGAAGAGCTGCATCCCAATAATAAGCCCATGGTTCCTTTGGGAAGAGGTCCTTTTACCCCTGTGGGAATGATTTGAACTCCCATCTCTGGAGTTAGTACTGATCTGGCAGAGGCGCAGATGTCCAACACCGTGCTCCCTCTGGTTTGTCTGATGAGGGATCTGATGGACAATGTGTCCTGGGCACTACCCTGATGGGGTTGCTGGGTTCCTCCAGTGCTCTGTATATTTGTGGTTTGGGGCCCCGGAGCATTGGAACCCCCTGTCCATTTATTTGGCAATTGAGCCCAATGCCTTTCTCCATGATATCGTGGATAAACACCTGGTCCTTGTTCATTTTTTGATAATTGAGTACCCTCTATGGTGGTTTGAGAACAGCACTCATTAGCCCAATGTCTCCCTCTATGGCATTGTGGCCAAATACCTGGTATTCTACTCCTTTGATACCTAATATTGTTAAACCCTCCTTCTATGGGCCAATTCCTTTTAAAATGTCCTGTTTCTTCACATTGGTAGCATGTTCTTGGTCTGGCATCTAAAGCCTGTTTTACTGTAGCTGCCACAATTTGCCCTTGTTCATTAATGTATCTGGCAACTAAAGCCTGTTTTACTGCAGCTGCCATGACTTGCTCTTGTTCATTAATGTCTCTACATAATTAAATCAATGTGTTTAAATCTTCATTTTTCCATGGTCTAATGATATCTCTGCAACAACGATTCGCTTGCTCATAAGCCAGTTGTTTTAGTAATGGCATTGCTTGTTCTGTATTCCCAAAAACTCTGGTAGCTCTTTGAATAAGCCTATCTACAAATTCAGCATAAGGTTCATTAGCTCCTTGTATTACCTTAGATAATTGACCTTGTAAACCTCCATGTTCTTGTAAAGTCTTCCATGCCTTAATTGCATCTACACCAATTTGTCCACATACACCATGATCATATGCAATTTGCTGCTGCTGATCTTCATAAGGTCCCTTTCCTAACAACATATCTAGATTTCTCTGAGGATAACCAGCTCCTGCATTTCGCCTAGCTGTCTCCTTTCAACATTCCTCATTGGCAACCTTCCATAACATGCATTGTCCTCCATTTAGCACAACATTACACATATTAGCCCAATCCACTGGCTTCATGTTCAAGTTGTTAATGGATTCGACCATGATTACATTGAAGGGTGCTTGAGGACGATAGGTTGTTACAGCCTCTTTTAGCTGCTTCACTGTTTTGAAATTTAAAGCATGGTAAACACGCTGCCCTCCTCCATCAAATACAGGGCATGTTAATATTTGAGATCTTGTCTCAGGATCCTAACTATCAACTGCGGGAGTTGGGGGCCTCCCAGCATAAGAAAGTGACCTTGTTAGTTGGACACTTATGTCATCTGGTGATAGAAAGGTGTTAGTAGCAGTCTCCTGTTGTAAATTTCCCCTGATGTTTTTTACTGTTTTACACTTTCTTTCTCTGTCTAACTAGCTTTAGAGGCCTTCTCTTTTACTTGAATTTTTTCCTCTGTCTGACTAGTTCGAGAGACGTTCTCTTTTACTTGAATAGTTTCCTCTATCTGACTAGCTCGAGAGACCTTGTCTTTTACTTGAATTTTTTCTTCTGTCTGACTAACTTGAGACACCTTCTGTTTTACTTGAATCAATATGTCTTCTTCTTCCTCTACCATTGACTGAACTGAAGGCTTTGAACTAAGCAAACAAGATATGAATGTCCACAATGGCAATGTGCCAACTGGCAGAATCCCTGGGCTTTTCTTTTCTATTCTTTTTAAATCTGCACCATGATGGTTCCATTGTGATATATTTAACAACTCCTCCTTAAAAAACCATGGTCTACATTTTTGTATTGTATCAACAATTGCCATGACTGCTCTTGATTTTACTGGGATGCCTCCTTCCTCTAACAATTTACTTAACACTTTTTTGGTTTGTTTTTTACTAATTTTTGATCCCATATTTCTACTATAATACAAACCAACAAGATAACACCAAACAAAAAAAGAGATAGAACGAAATAAAAATGGAACAACAAAAAATTATTATAGCCTTTCTCCCTATCTGTTCCTCAGACACAAATAGTTTTTCCTCAGATGTGAGCAGGTTTTCTTCCATCTCACTCATCTCCAGGGACAGGCAACATAAAACAAAAAAGGAATCATAAAATGGCTACCCATCCTCTTGCCCTGCCCTCAAGAGCGAGCAGTTTACCTTATCAGTTACCCTCAGTCGCTCCCCATATGAGCCACCAAATGCCGCTGTCTGGCTGGGCACAATCAGAATCCACTTGTCAAAAGAAACTAACTTTATTTTTAGAACCACACACGCCAAGCAAAACAGCCTCTCAGGTAAAATCCTCAGAACCCCAACTCCCAACACCAGCTTCCCAAAAGCCTCTCCCTCCCACACAAGCCTCTATCTACTTCTCACAATCCTCCTGCTCTTGAGGCAGATTGGCTGGGTCACGTGGGCAGAGCCAAAAAAGTCCCCCAATGAGCAGCTCCATGGTCTGAATGGGCAGGGAAACAGCCCAATAAGCATCACCGCAGAGGAGCCAATCAGCTAGATGTTGCTGGGGCTGCTGTGAGCCAATCATAAGCTGGAAGTCTGAAAGGCGGGGAAACATCTCAATGAGCATCTCCAATGAGCATCACCACAGAGGAGACAATGAGCTAGAAGTTGCTAAGGCCGCTGTGAGCCAATCATCAGCCTGCAGCTGAAAGTTTGCTGGCACCTGGAAGTTTGCTGTGGCCCCTTCGGCTGTGACTATCAACAGGATACGTATGCACCATTCACTGAAGTTAGTTTTCAGTAATAGAAAACAAATATGAATTTCAGGTGGATGAATATTTCTGAAAATAATCTTGTGAAAAGTTGATTATAAATCCACATACTTGAACATGAATGAATTAAGGGAGTGTAAATAAGACACATATATTTCATAATTTGAAAAATCTGGAGAGTGTGTATGTGTGTATACACACACACACACACACAAATTTTAAAATGTAGCAACATATATGCCAATCGAAATTCAACCTAAAATATACATCATTCACAGATCAAAAAATATTCAATTTACTTAACAGGGATTTATGTATAATGTTGTTCTCCTAGGAAGCTCACCCATAGGTTCAATTTTCAGTTCCAACAGCATCTAGGAGGAGTGATCTCTTCTCAAAATTTGTATCTGCCAAATCAGCTACCGCACAAAAATATACACGTGATAAAAGGTAGGATTCTTTATGTGCATATAAAATAGATGTGCTGAATAGGATACAGAGAAAGGGAGACAGGAATTCACATATTTGTTAACTTTAAAAACACATGGAGGACTATTTCAATTAAAAATTGACTAGAATTATAACACCTACTTGCAAAAGGCAAGTCCAAATATATACCATGCCTTCTCTGAACAGCTTCTATTTCTTTTCTGTTAGGATTCTTTTTCTCCATCATATTAGGATTAGTAGTCAGATTCTAGTACAGTATGGGTTAGTGTCAGGGATTCAGTATTTCAAATGGAAAATAGGAAAATGAATCCAATGTGTATGCAAACATATGCTAAACAAAAATCTTTCCACTCTCATCCAGAAAAATGCCTTGACATTACCTTCGCCCCAAGTAAGACACAATTAGAGGAGAAGAATTAGAAAATCTGTTAATACATATCTGGAATGGAAAATGCTCAGGAGTTCACAACCTTGAAGGTGGTAGAGGAGTTTCCAAAAGTAAGGGAAAGGGTAAACACTCCAGAAACATGGAGCTCTGCTTGCCTAAAGACTTCTTGAGAAACTGCCTCTGAGGTTGGGCACTTGAAATATACGTTGTTGTCAGAAGCTTTAGCTTTCTTTGTAGTGAGACCATCAAAGCTGGGTCTTCATCTATGTGACCTGGAGGATGTTGTTTCTTATTTTCCTAGTGAACATGTGGCAGCAGTTCTGAATTCTCTCTTTGTAGGTAAACTGTGGCAACTTGGGGCTAAGTGTCTCTCTGTTTGGACTGTGAACCCAGTTGGTAATCCTCCAGTTTTCGTGGTGTTTCTTGCTGCTGCACTTGGAGTTTGGTATTTGCTTCTTGAAATACAAGGATTTCAACTGGGGCACAGTGCTGGAGGGATTTCTGTCACATGTGGTGTGTCAGGGTCTGCATATAAATGCACCAACCAGGCTTCTATCGCACATGCTTGCCCCCTTGACCATAGCAACTTGATTCTGAACATTGCCCTGAAAAATCTCATTATAACAAGATGCCTTTACATATAAGGGTCTGATGGCTGCAGCATGTCAGTCACAAGCCATTTGGAAGCCAATGGCAGATCCACATGGCCCCAACACAGATGTTTTATCACACACCTGCACATCACTGCTCTAGGCCCCAACTCAGCAGTCTCCAAATTACTGGCATCTCTGTTCTACACCATTCTCATGAAACCAAGTCAATCAAGGCACTGTCTTGTACACTCATGATCAACAGCAGAAGATCCAAAGTTACTCCAGTGCCATCTGGTCATGGGAATTTAAAAAATGTCATGGTACTTATCTAGCCATTTTTAAAGGATGAAGTTGGAGGCACTGTGGGTTTAAATTTATTCAGGAACCAATAAATGTTGAGGAAGTTTATTTCAATGAAAGTTCTGGAGAACTCTCAGAGGAAAGTCTTCCCAAAGAGTGACCAAAAAGTCACATGAAGCCAGGCCCATTGAGGTCTACAATATGAGGTCCATGTGAGTTTTGACTCTCAACTATTGCTGCCAAGTCTTTCAGAATGAAATCATGTGATATCCTGGCTGAGATTCCCAGTGTTCTGTGGAAAGCTACCCTGGTCCAAGATCTCAGTTTCCAAGAGCGACTCTCATGCATGGCCTGCTAAAACCCCAACACAATTCATGGCAATACTTCTCTGACGTCAGTTCTAGACCTCAGTCTCTAAGGGTATCACACCAGAGTTCAAGCCCAGGTGGACCCAGTCATCACTTCCAACCACCACACAAATAAACACAATTAAAACCAAAACACTCCCACAAGGCCCTCATCCTCTTCCATATAGACACTAATCATAACCTCTTGCTGGAGTTTTCCATGAGGGGCGCAGCCCAAGACAGTGTTCAAAAGAGCTCCCTTGCCACTTATTTTCCTAAAGTCAGCGTGGTTTTTTACCATTTTTGTTTTGGATACACACATGGAATCTTTCTTTAGATCCATGAGGTGCTGAGAATCTAAGCCACAGCATCACACAGGGCCAAAAGGCTGAATCAGACACATCCTTATCCTAAGCAATTAAACAAAGAGCGACAGGTGATGCGCATGCATTTCCATTTGAAAACAGTTTTCATCAGTCTTCCCAAATGGGTGGACTGAGGCAAAGACCTCCTGACATTCAGGTCAACAGAACAATAGGTAAGCAAAAGGCCAAAAGAAGGGTTTTTCCACTGAGACATTACTGGTCACACTTATATCTGTGTTTTCTGAGATGCTCCCATTTCCTTCAGCTATCCAGTACATGGCCATGTCACAGAGCTTGGAGGGGTACATATCTTGGACACAAATCCATAAGACTATTTTAGAGAGTGGCCAGAATTTAGGAAGAAAACATGAACTTAGGAATTTAGTAGGTGTTGCACATCTATAAGACAAGCCACAGTCCATTAATAAATCGGGCAGGATGAATGCTGGGAAGCTTCCTAATAGACAGGACACATCCTTGATGCATTCTCTTTTCTAATGTCTTCAACCATGGACACAGTGGAATACATAGATAAAGAAACAGTCACCTTGTCAAACGACCTACTATAAAGAGTCCACACCAAACCAAAAAAAACCCGCCTTTTCCACCTATTCTCAGAAGATGAGACAGAACCAAAAACTCACACCCACACCCACAAAGGCACCTCCTTTCCCCAAGTAGGTCTGTGACTATACAGTGTGTCCTCTGAATGGTGGGCCATACTATGTTACCCCAAAATGGCCTGTCTTGTCTCAGATCTGTTTTCTTTGGCCAACTCTGTGAAGTTGTGAGGATCCATTGGTGAGCCACTTTCTGCTTTCTCAGGAAGGGCCCCTCTTCAGAGCTTTTCTGGCATTTGGCCATCCTCACATCAGTAGGTACCAAGAAAGACTGACTCTGTCCTTGGTAAATCCAAACAAGTGAGACCACTGGGACTGGTACTGGGACTGGCTCTGTGTGCCTGGTTTCCTGGATCCCAAGTTCAGAGATTCCATCACCAAGAAAGTGAGGTAGGTCACTTCCTTCAGGAACTGAATTAGGTCACAGCCTTGGCAACCACTTTGTCCTAACAGATGCTTCCAAGGGTCCCATGAGATGGAGGCTGCACCTTCTTCCTCTGACATTTTCATAAGATAGAATGGTATATCAACCATAGGTACTGGGGAACAGCTCTCCACAGAGGCTTGGTTTGGTCCATCTTCTCTACATTAAGAAGAGAGATTCTGATTAAGACACAACCCTTTATCCTGACCATGTTTTTTTGCCATGGAAGATGACTTTTGCCCTCTCAGGTCGTTCATAGCATCCTACACATTCTCCAGGGATTATTTCTACATGGACCTTTGAGGTTCTCAGCAGGTGGAAGATCCATACATTCCTGTATTGTAATACCAACTCTGTCTCTGCTCTTATGTAAAGTTAGATTGAGGAACAGTGTATGGTTAGGATTAATAACGTGTTCAATATGGGTTAGGAATCATTCTGCTTGATGAACAATGTTATTGGAAACCTGCGATATTTACATGAAAATATAGGTGAAATATAAGTATTGAAATATAAATCTAGGTAAGATTTGAATCCTAGAAGGGAATTTGGCCTTTGAGTGGGATACTTAGCTTTGAATTATGTTCTGCACATATGTCTCAGATAAATTGATATGCAATGGCATAGATCCTTGGACCTTCGATGATTGAATGTAGAAGAGAGCATCCAGTTAAAAAAGGGATTTTTGCTAGGATTAGGAATATAGTCGGTAGGATTACGAAGAAGATTGAGTATAGAATTTGGACCAAAAGTTCTTTAGCAATAGGGTTTTTGGTAGAGATTGAATATAAATGTCAGCACATGTGAAGAGTCAGTCACAATGATGAACTGGGGAAAAAAGTAGGAAAGCAGATGTGAATAGAGAGTAGGAAATCAGGCAAATTATAAAATGAGTGAGAGGTTTAGACAGTTTCAACAGGGTGAGATTGAAAATGTAGTCTTAGGAAGAAACACATATGTAATCACCAATAGGATTGACATTTGAGAGCATTAGGCAACCTGGACATGGATGTTTTTAGTAATCCATGTTCACTTTCCATTTAGGCTTTGGGACAGTCATAAGTGTGACCTTTGCATTTTGTGTCCAGAATATTACTGTGATAAAATGTATATGTAGATCAGTTGACATGCATATTTTTTCCACCATTTCTGGGAGCAATATTTTGAAGATATAGAAATTATTGTTGGGAGTACACAGAGGTGTACCATGTGTCTATCAATATATAGACAATGCATGAATAGACCATACTCTGAATAAATGATATAACTGGTTTCACTTTGAATAATGGATTGAATTGATATCTGAAAGTATACAAGAAATCTTATATTGATGTACAATCATTCATTTAAACCAGTTTTACATCTAATGGTAATATTAGTGTTATGTTTTATCATGACGGGTGTGTCAGTTTTGCTTCAAAAGTGATAATGGAAATCGAAAATAATGTGTTTGGAAAGAAGTGTCACAAAAAGAGAAGTCAAGAAACATGGAGGAATACATGTGTTCTGAAGCAAAAGTGATTGAAAGCAAAACAAATGTGTATATATTTGCTAAATTGTGGATGAAGTATACATCCTATGATGTTCATTAACTGGAGAAATAGTAATGTACCAGTGTTGAATAAAAATGAACGTCAAAATACACATTATATCACATAGGAATCTTCTTGCATTGATGTTAAACTGGGTCAGTTACTGTACAAATATTAGAATTTTATTTTGGTGTTATAATACAATTTATTTTAGCACTAGCATGCCACAGAATGTAGAAGAAAGAGCAATGGATTTTTAGTTATAACACTAATAATCTAGCATTTAATGATTATTTCGGGGAGTCTAGAATTTACATAAGGCTATGCAACATAATTTTTTGTATTTAACATTCATAAAATCTTGGAATTTTGGTAATATTTCTCCTTTTTTTTATTTTTTCAGTTGTTGATAGATCTTCATTTTATTTATTCGTATGTGGTGCTGAGAATATAACCCACTGCCTCACACATGCTAGACAAGCATGTTAACACTGAGTCACAAACCCAGCCCCTCCACTTTTATTTTTTCATCAAACACTCCTCTCCCTCTTCTTTACTCACTTTCTTCCTCATTTTCCCCCTTCTCTCTCTTCCTTTTTCATTTTCCCTCCATAAGTATTTTTCTTTCATAGCATTACAAACAGTACTATGCTATGAAATTTACATTTAAAACTGTTTTTTATAGTCATTCTTTTTTCTTGAGAAAATTTAAAAATTATAACCACCTGATAAATATATTACAATACATTTATTATGCATATGTATCTATATTCATGCATATGTGTTACATATATATATATATATATATATATATATAATATATATATATCATATATATTTAAAAGTACTTTGATTAGCCTGTTAGAAATAATATAGACCAAGTCTTTCTTAATTCTCAAGTCTTCCAGAATTAACATCTTACAGTGAAAATCAAATAAACATATTTAAGTAAACAGGTATCATTCTTATTTATCAATACTGATAATTTAAGGTTTTTATATCACATTTAGCTGTAATATGGCATATTAACTCTTTTGAATTAGAGAATTTTTTTTTGAACAACCTATTATTTAAGGACCATATGCACTGACATTTTAAATGGCTTTCTTGTGATTTCACTTTCTATCAATTGCATATTAATTGCCAAATCTTATTTTAGTAATTTTCATATTCATAATTGATATAAAGTCAATTGATTAATTCTTTTTTAAGGAGTTACTAATTACAGTAGGGACAGTATTAATAATTCTAAATCTTTATAAAAATGGTACAAAAATATTTTCATGCAAAATTATGTATAATTGCATGCTCTAAATGTTTGATTGTTGATACATATAATAAAGAGCTTTTGATGAGTCTCTTCCCCAGTAAAACAGAAAATGCAAAGATATAGTTGGGTATGTATGTCCAAACAAACATATGGAAAAATACACATTATCATCTAGAAACTATTAAATAAAAGATGAAAAGAACAATCCAACACATTGTACCAACTTGTCAGATGAGGTAGTATTCTGGAAGAATAGCCTAAGTCTAGACCTGGTCCATGTCAAAATATTCACAAAAAAATAAAATATGAAAAATATAGGAAATGCTATGAGTTTTTCTTGAAGGTAAGTGGATTATCCTTTAATCTCAATTATGTGCATTTTTAAAAGCCAGTTTTCTGGTAAAATAAATTTGTGATAGTTACAAGTACACAAAACAAAGATTCTGCTTAGCAAAATGAATGCATCTCAACTCTTTTTTAGCTGATTTCTTCCCACTCAACTTTAAACCTTTATTTATTTATTTTTTATTGGTTGTTCAAAACATTACAAAGCTCATCCTATATCATCTTTCATACATTTGACTCAATTGGGTTATGAACTCCCAATTTTCCCCAAATACGAGTTGCAGAATCACATCGGTTACACATTCACATTTTTACATAATGTCATATTAGTGACTGTTGTATTCTGCTACATTTCCTATCCCCTACTATCCCCTACTATACCCCCTCCCATCCCCTCCCATCTTCTTTCTCTACCTCATCTGCTGTTGTTCACTTCTCTCCCTTGCCCCACCTTTCCCCAATTTTCCCTACCCCATTGTTTGAAGATGCTATCCTACTTCCATTGCATGCTTTTAGCCCCTTTTTCAAATATAAGAAAGTTGTAATTTTGAGGATTGGTTTCTGTGTCCTCTATTCTGTACCATTGTTCCACCTGCCTATTTTGTTACCAGTACCACGCTGTTTTTGTTACTATTGCTTTTAGTACAGTTTGAACTCTGGTATCACTGTACCTCCAGATTCATATTTTCTGTTTAGAGTTGCTTTTGCTATTCTGGGTCTTTTGTTTTTCCATCTTCTAAGATCTTCTTCTCTCTCTCTCTTTAGGGTTCTGTAGTTTTCAGTATATAAAACTTTCACGTCTTTTGTTAGGTTGATTCCCAAGTATCTTATTTTATTTGAGGATATTGTGAATGGAGTGGTTTTCCTCATTTCCATTTCAGAAGTTGTGTTGCTGACATACAGGAATGCCTTTCATTTATGCGTGTTAATTTTATATTCTGCCACTTTGCTGAATTCATTTATTAACTCTAGCCGTTTCATTGTAGACCCTTTGGGGTCTGTTAAATATATTTTCATGACATCTGCAAATAGCGATAATTTAAATACTTCTTTTCCTATTTTTATGCCTTTAATTTTTTTTTGTCTGTCTAATTGTTCTGGCTAGTATTTCAAGAACTAAATTGAATAGAAGTGGTGATAGAGGGCATCCCTGTTTTGTTCCAGATTTTAGAGGGAATGCCTTCAGTTTTTCCACATTTAGGATGATGCTAGCCTGAGGTTTAGCATATATAGCTTTTACAATGTTGAGGTAAGTTCCTGTTATCCCTAGTTTTTCTAGTGTTTTGAACATAAAATGATGCTGAACTTTGTCAAATGTTTTTTCTGCATCTATTGAGATGATCATATGGTTCTTGTCTTTATGTCTATTGATGTGGTGAATGGCATTTATTGATTTCCGTATATTGAACAAGCCTTGCATCCCAGGGATGAATCTTACTTGATCATGGTGCACAATTTTTTTGATATGCTTTTGTATTTGATTCGCCAGGATTTTATTGACAAGTTTTGCATCGAAGTTCATTAGAGATATTGGTCTGTAGTTTTCTTTCTTTGAAGTGTCTTTGTCTGGTTTCGGCATCAGGGTGATTTATCCTCATAGAATAAATTTGGAAAAGCTCCTTCTTTTTGTTTTTCTTGAAATAGCTTGAAAAATATTGGTATTAATTCTTCTTTAAAGGTTTTGTAGAACTCTGCTGTATACCCATCCGGTCCATGGCTTCTTTTGGTTGGTAGTTTTTGATGGCTTCTTTCATTTCTTCCTTTGTTATTGGTCTGTTTAAATTGCGTGTGTCTTCCTGACTCAATCTGGGCAGATCTTATGACTTAAAAAATTCATCGATATCTTCACTATCTTCTATTTTATTGGAATATAGTGTTTCAAAATACTTTCTAATTATCTTCTGTATTTCTGTAGTGTCTGTTGTGATATTGCCTGTTTCATCCCATTTGTTAGTAATTTGAGTTCTCTCTCTTCTTCTCTTCATTAGCATGGCTGTGGGCCTGTCAATCTTATTTATTTTTTCAAAGAACCAACTTTTAGTTTTATCAAATTTTTTAATTTTTTTTTGTTTCAATTTTGTTGATTTCTGCTCTAAATTTAATTATTTCTTGTCTTCTACTACATTTGCTGTTGTTTTGCTCTTCCTTTTCTAGGTTTTTGAGGTGTAGTGTGAGTTCATTTATTTGTTGATTTTTTTCTTTTTTTGAGGAAAGAACTCCAAGAAATGAACTTCCCTCTTAAACTGCTTGCATTGTGTCCCATTGATTCCGGTATGTTGTGTCTGTATTGTCATTTGTCTCTAAGAATTTTTTTTATCTCCTCCATTATGTCTTCTGTAACCCATTGATCATTCAGTAGCATGTTGTTCATTTTCCATGTGATGTAGGATTTTTCCTTCCTTCTTTCATCATTGATTTCAAGTTTCATTCCATTATTATCAGATATAGTGCATGGTATAATCTCCATGCTTTTATATTTACTAAGAATTGCCCTATGGCATAATATATGGTCTATCTTTGAGTAGGATCCATGTGAAACTGAGAAGAACGTGTATCCACTTGATGATGGCTGATATATTCTATATATGTCGTTTAAGTCTAGGTTACAAATTGTGCTGTTGAGTTTGATAGTTTCTTTATTCAGTTCTTGTCTAGAGAATCTGTCTGATGCCGAGAGTGGTGTCTTGAAGTCACCCATAATTATTGTGTTGTAGTCTATTTGGCTATTGAACTTGAGGAGAGTTTGTTTTATGAACATTGCAGCTCCATTGCTTGGTGCATACAAATTCATAATTGTTATGTCTTGTTGGTAGATGGTTTCTTTTAACAGAATATAGTGTCCTTCTTTATCCCTTTTGATTAACTTAGGTTTGAAGTTGATTTTATTCCACATGAGTATGGCCACTCCTTCTTGCTTCTGAGGGCCATGTGAGTGGTATGATTTTTCCCAACCTTTTACCTTCACCCTGTGTATGTCTTTTCCTATCATATGAGTCTCCTTAAGGCAGCATATTGTTGGATTTATTTTTTTTGATCCAGGTTACTAGCCCATTCTCTTGATTGGTGAATTTAGGCCATTAACATTTAAGGTTACAATTGAAATATGATTTGTTCTTCCAATCATGTTTATTTATTTATTATGTTTTAGTTTGGCTAGTTTTTACTTTTTTGGTTATTTTCCTCCCCCTTTACTGAGATACCTCCTGCTCTTAGTTTTCGGCACTATTTATCAATTCCTCTTCTTGTAGTATTTTGCTCAAAATGCTTTGCAGTGCTGGTTTTCTGGCTGCGAATTCTTTTAGCTTTTGTTTATTGTGAAAGACTTTAATTTCGTTTTCAAATCTGAACCTTAATTTTGCTGGATACAGTATTCTTGGTTGGAATCCATTATTTTTCAGCATTTGAAATACATTGTTCAAGGATCTTCTCGCTTTCAAAGTCTGTGATGAAAAATCAGTCATTAACCTAATTGGTTTTCCCCTGAATGTAATCTGCCTCCTTTCTCTTATAGTGTTTAATATTCTCTCCTTGTTCTGTATGTTGGCTATCTTCATAATTATATGTCTTGGAGTTTGTCTATTATGATTTTGAATGTTTGGGGTCCTATAGGCTTCCAGGATTTGACAATCCGATCCATCTTTCATCTCTGGGATGTTTTCTAGAATTATTTTATTTAATATGTTCTCCATTCCTTTGGTTTGAATCTCTATGCCTTCTTCTATCCCAATGACTCTCATTTTTTATGACATCCAATATCTCTTGAATAGATTGCTAGTGGGATTTAAGCCTCTTTTCTGTGTTGATTATATTCTTTTCAAGTTGATAAACTTTGTCTTCATTATCTGATATTCTGACTTCTGCTTGATCTAGTCTATTTGTAATATTCTCGTTTGAGTTTTTAATTTGGTTAATACTTTCCTGCATTTCTAGTATTACTGTTTGATTTATTTTAAGATCTCTATCTCCTGGTAAAGCTCGTTGTTTGCCATTTGAGTTTGTTTGTTTAATTCATTTTCAAAATATACTTTTATTGCTTGGACTTGCTGCCTCATGTCTTCTCTAATATTCCTTTCCATCTGAGTTAGGTATGCCTTAAGCTCTTTCCCTATCCCTGTTTCTGATGCTTCTAGGTCCTCCTGTAGAATTAAGTTGTCCTGCATTGTTTGTACTCCTTTCTTTCCCTTGTTTTTTCATGATGCTCATGTTACTTTCCAGCTCTATTTGATTGCTGTGTTTCTGTTTTATTCTATAGATTTGTTTCGGTGTTGTGTATCTCTGTTGTCTCTCCTTTGTGTTGGTAGACTATGCCTGCTAAAGTGGATTCCACTTGTAGGAAATTCCGAAGGCCGAGCTCCAGTGACGTCACCCCTCTGCTTTGGCGGGCCCAGGCTCCTTGCCGAAATGTTCGAATACGGGGATGGAACTGGACTGTCTCCAGTTGGTTTCAGCTCTAGGTCACTGGCGGGTGGGCAATCACTAGCCACCCAGTGGCGCAGTCGGTCTCCTGCGCGCCGGTGTTCTCCAGACGCCCAGTCACGCAGACAGCAGGTGGACTGTCACCTGCGCTTCTGTGTTCTCCAGCTTCCCAGTCACAAGAGCCTGGCCTCTAGTCCCCTGGTTTCTCCTGCTAGTCCTGGTTTCTCCTGCTAGACTAGATTTCCCCTGAGTGATGCTTCTCTGCAGTTCAATCTGTATTCTGGGCCTGTCATTTGTTGGGTGTGGAGGGTGTCTATTGGAACCCAGACACTCTATTGTTTTGAGGATCAGTCAGACCGGATCTCCGGTTGCACATTTGGCTCGTTTTTCAGACCCAATTACCAGATCTCAGTGCTAAAAATCTTTCTTATAGGTTTTGGTGCACCCCCATTTTGCTGTAAGTTCTTAACAAGATAGTTTTTTGTGGTTCTATCTCGTTATTCACCTGTGCAGTGGTGCGTTACACTGGGTGTGATGCACTCTATTCGTGGCCATCAGGCAATGATGAAATATTATGCTTTGTATGCAGCATTTACTGAAGTTAGTTTTAAGTATTAGGAAACAAATATGTATTTCAGGTGAATGAATAATCTGAATTTCTGAGAATAATCTTGTGAAAAGTTGATTATAAATCCACATACGTGAATATGAATGATTTTAGGGAGTGTATAATAAGACACATATATTTCATATTTTGAAAAATCTGGAGAGTGATATATATATATATATATATATATATATATATATATATATACAGAAGCACACTCACAGACATTAAAAAGTAGCTTTATATATGCCAATCGAAATTCAAAATGAAATACATATCCTTCACATATCCAAAAAAATACATTTTACTGAAAATGGATTTATGTATAATGTTGTTCAACTAGGAGGCTCACCCATAGGTTGAAATTTCAGTTCCAAAAGGGTTTAGGAGGAGTGATCTCTTCTCACAATTTGTATCTGCCAAGTCAGCCACCTCAGAAGAAAGTCTGTGTGATACCAGGTAGTATTCTATATGAGCATATAAAAATACATGTGCTGAATAGGTGACAGAGAAAGGGAAGAGGAATTCACATATTTGTTAACGAACTGAAGTGATTCTGCAATCTGTATATGGGGTAAAAATGGGAGTTCATATCCCACTTGAATCAAAGTGTGAAATATGATATATCAAGAACTATGTAATGTTTTGAACAACCTACAATAAAAATTAATTAAAAAAAATAAAAAAAATAAAAAATAAAAAAATAAATAAAAACTGTTTCAATAAAAGTTTAAAAAAAAAAAAGTTTAAGAGGCTGGGGATGTGGCTCAAGCGGTAGCGCGCTCGCCTGGCATGCATGCGGCCCAGGTTCGATCCTCAGCACCACATACAAACAAAGATGTTGTGTCGGCCGAAAACTAAAAAAAATAAAATAAAAATAAAAAACTCTCTAAAAAAAAAAAAAACACATGGAGAAATATTTCAATAAACATTGACTATATTTATAACTCCAACCCCATATAATGCAAAAGGGAAGTCCAAGTATACACCATGCCTTCTCTGAACTGTTTGTATTTCCATTCTGTTAGGGTTACTATTCTCCATCATATTAGGATTAGTAGTCAGAGTCTAGTAGGTTATGGATTAGTGTCAGAGATTCAGTATTTCGAATAGAAAATAGGAAAATAAACCCATTGTGTTTGCAAATATGTGTGATACAAAAATCTTCCCACTCTCATTCAGAACAATGCCTTGACATTACCTTCTCCCCTAATAAGACACAATTAGAGGAGAAGAGTTAGAAAATCTGTGAATACATATCTGGAATGGAATATTCTCGGTGTTCACAAGCTTGGAGGTGGTAGAGGAGTTTCCAAAAGTAAGGGACAGGGTAAACACTCCACAAACATGGAGCTCAGCAGGCCTAAAGACATATTGAGAAACTGCCACTGAGTTTGGGCACTTAAAATGTATCTTGTGGTCCGAAGCTTTAGCTTCCTCTATAGTGAGAGCATCAAAACTGGTCTGCATCTATGTGACCTGGGGGACATTGTATCTTATTTTCCAATGAACATGAGGCAGCAGTGCTGAATTCTCACTTTGTAGGTAAACTGTGGCAACTGGAGTCTAAGGGTCTCTCTGTGTGGACTGTGAAGCTAATTGATCATGCTCTACTTTTCTTAGTAGAGCACTGGGAGTTTGTTATTTGCTTCACAAATACAAGGAGTTCTACTTGGTCAGAGTGCTGGAGGGAGTTCTGTCACATGTGGTGCCTCAGGGTCTGCAGGAGAATGCACCAGTCAGGCTTCTATTTCACATAGTTTGCCCCCTTGACCATAGCATCCTGATTCTGAACATTGCCCTGAAACCTCTCCATATAACAAGATGCCTTTACATATAAGGGTCTGCTTGCTGCACCATGTCAGTTACAAGCCATTTGGAAGCCAATGGCAGATCTACATGGCCCCAACACAGATGTTTTATCACACACCTGCCCACCACTGTTCTAGGCCCACTACTCAGCAGGCTCCAACTTACTGGCATCTCTGTTCTACACCATTTTTAAGAAACGCAGTCAATCAAGGCACCGTCTGGTATACTCATGATCAGCAACTGGACATCAAAAAGTTCTCCAGTGCCACCTGGTCATGAAAATTTCAAAAATTCCATGGTATTTCTCTAGCCATTTTTCAAGGATGAAGTTGGAGGCACTATGATTTTCAATTCACTCAGGAACCATTAAATGTTGAGGAAGCTCATTTCAATGAAAGCTCTGGAGAACACTCACAGGCAAGGCTTCCCAAAGGGTCGCCAAAAGGTCACATGAAGCCAGGCCCATTGAGGTCTGCAATGTAAGATCATGTGTGTTTTGCCTCTCAACTATGGCTGCCAAGTCTTTCAGAATAAAATCATGTGATATTCTGGCTGAGATTCCTCGTGCCTTGTGGAAAGCCTTTCTGGGCACAGATCTCAGTTTCAAAGGGCGACTGTCATTCATGGCCTCCTAAAATCCCAACACAACTCATGGCAATAATTCTCTGAGGTCAGTTCCAGAACTCAGTCTCTAAGGGGAATCACACCAGAGTTCAAGACCAGGTGGAGCCAGTCATCTTTTTCAACCGCCACACAAACTTCCAAAATTAAAACCCAAACACTCCCACAAGGCCCTCATCTTCTTCCATATAGATACTCATTATAAACTCTGGCTGGAGGTTTCCATGAGGGATGCAGAACAAGACAGTGTCCAAAGTTAGCTCCCTTGCCCCTCATTTGCCTAAAGTCGGGGTGGCCTGAACACCTTCCTGTGAACCTGGAGTGATCAAATAGTGTGCCGTTAATACTGCTCTGCTTCTCCAATTTGAGGACGACTGACTGTGGGGTTTAGATTCTTTATGTGAATTGGAAGCATGAGAAAATGCAAGCACCTTTGGGCTTGCCTCTCCTTGGCTTTGAAGAATGCATTTGACCCAAAGAATCCCTCTTCTCACTTGATGGAGGTCAGGAACCTTACAGAGGAAGGCAAGAGACTTCATCCGCAATGACTGCTCTTTTGATCATTTTGGTTTTGGATGAACACATGGGATCCATCAGGTGCTGAGAATCTAACCACAGCCTCACACAGGGCCAAGAGGCTGTTTCAGACAAATCCATTTCCAAAGCAATTAAGCAAAGAGCTACAGGTGATGTCCATTCATTTCCATTTGAAAACTTTTTTCTTCAGGCTTCACAAAGAATTGGCCTGTGGTAAATACCTTCCTGATATTCAGGGCAACAGAACAATAGGTAAGCAAAAAGCCCAAATCAGGGTTTCTCCACTGAGACTTTCCTGGTCACACTAGCTACCCACTACATGGCCATATAACAGAGCTTTTAGGTGGTAAATATCTTGGACACAAAACCATGAAGCTATTCTGCAGAGTGTCCAGAATTCAGAAAGAAAACAGAAACTTATGAAGATATCAGGTGTTGCCCTTTGATAACCAAAGCCACAGTCCATTTATAAATTGGGCAAGATGAATGCTGGGAAGCTTTCTACTAGACAGGACACATCCTTTGATGCATTCTTATTTCTAATGTCTACAACCACGGACACAGTGGGATACACAGACATAGAAGCACTCGCATTGCAAAACGACTAACTAGAAACAGTCCACGCCAATCCAAACAAACAGTCTTTCCTACCTATTCTCAGAACATGAGACAAGACCATGAACATACACCCACACCCACAAAGGCACCACCTTTGCTCCAAGTAGTTCTGTGATTACCCAGAGTGTCCTCTGAATGATGGGCCATACTATATTCCCACCAAATGGCCTGTCCGGTCTCAAATCTGGTCTCCTTGGCCAATTCTGTGAAGTTGTCATTAGCCATGGGTGAGCCACTACCTGTTTTCTCAGGAAAGGCCCCTCTTCAGAGCTTTTCTGGTATTTGAACATCCTCACATCTGTAGGCACTAAGAAAGACTGACTCTGTCCTTGGTAAATTGAAGCAAGTGAGACCACTGGGCCTGGGACTGTGACTTGCTCTGGGTGCCATTCTTCCTGGATCCCAAGTTCAGAGAGTTCCATCACAAAGGAAGTGAGGTGAGGTCACTTCCTTCAGAAACTGAATGAGGTCACTGCTTTGGCAACAACTTTGTCCAAATAGTTACTTCTAAGGGCCCATGAGATGGAGGCTGTTCCTACTTCCTGTAACACTTTCAAAAGTTAGAATGGTATATCAACCATAGGCACCTGGGAACACCTCTTCACACAGGCCTGGTTTGGTCTATCTTCTCTACATTAAGTTGATAGAGGCTGATACAGACACATCCCTTCATCCTCACCAGGTTGTTTGCCATGGAAGATGACTTTGGGAACTTCACAGCTGCCTACATCTTCTCCAGGGATTATTTCTACATGGACCTTTGATGTTCTCAGCAGGTGGAAGATTTCCTACATTCCGGTATTTAAAGAGAAACTCTGTCCCTCCTCTTCTGTAAAGTTAGATTGAGGTAACAGTGTATATTTAGGGTTAATAACATGTTCGATTTGGGTTAGGAATCTCTCTGCCGGATGAATAATGGTATTGGGAACCTGTGATATTTACAAGAATATATAGGTGAAATATAAGTATGAAAACAGAAATGTAGGTAAGATATGAAGCCAGAAGGGCATTGGGCCCTTGAGTGGGATACTTAGGTTTGAATTATGTTCTGCACATGTGTCTCAGATGAATTGATATAAAATGGCATAGGACCTTTTACCTTGAATGATTGATTGTTGAAGAGAACATCGAGTTAAAAAGTGATAGTCAGTAGGATTAGTAAGATAGTCAGTAGGTTTATAAAGAAGAGTGAGTATAGGATTTGGACCAAAAGTTCTTTAGCAATAGAGTTTCGGGTAGAGAGTGAATGTAAATGTCAGCATATGTGAAGTATGAGTCACAGTGATGAACTAGGGAAAATATGTAGGAAAGCAGATATCAATAGAGATATTAGGAAATAAGGCAAAGTGTAAAGTGAGTGATAGAATTAGACATTTCCAACAGGCTTGAGGTTGAATATATAATCTTAGGAAGAAACAAATATGTAGTCATCAATAGGATTGACATTTGAGAGCATTAGGTAACCAGGACATGGTTGTTTTTGGTAATCCATGCTCACTTTCCATTTAGGCTTTGATACAATCATGAGTTTGACCTTTGCTTTTTGTGTCCAGAATATTACTGTGATAAAATGTATATATAGATAAGGTGACATCAGTATTTCTTCCACCATTTCTGGGAGCAATATTTTGAAGAGGTACAAATTAGTAATGGGGGGACAAATAGGTGTACACTGTGTTTATTAATATAGAGATAATGCATTATTAGACCATACAGTGAATAAATAACATAACTGGTTCCAACTTTAATAATGGATTGAATTGAAATGTGAAAATATACAGGAAATTTTATATTGATATGCATACATTCATTCCAACCAGTTTTACATCTAATGGTAATATTAATGTTATAGTTTATCATGAAGAGTGTGTGAGTTTAGCTTCAAAATTGATTATGGAAATCGAAAATAATGTGTTTGGAAAGAAGTCTCATGAAAAGACCAGTCAAGTAACATGGAAGAATTCATGTGTTCTGAAGCAGGAAGTGAAACAAATTCTTATTAATTTGCTAACTTGTGGATGAAATATATGTCCTATGATGTGCAAAAACTGAAGAAATACTAATGTACCAGTGTTGAATTAAAATAAGGTCAAAATAGACATTAAGTCCCATAGGAATCTACTTGCATTGATGTTAAACTGGGTCTGTTACTGTAGAAATATTAGGATTTGTAAGCACCATTGATTGAAGTTAGTTCTCATACTGGGAAACAAATATGTATTTCAGGTAGATGAATATTTCTGAGAATAATCTTGTGAAAAGTTGATTATAAATCCACATACATGAACATGAATGAATTGATGGAGTGTATATAAGAGACATATATTTCATATTTTATAAAATCTGGAGAGTGTGTGTGTGTGTGTATATATATATATATATATATATATATATATATATATATATATATAAATATATATACAGAAAAACACAAAATACATTAAAAAGTATCAATATATATGCCAAACGTAATTTATCAGTAATATATATCATCCACAGATGAAAATATATTTATTTTACTGAACATGGATTTATGTATAAATTGTTCTACTGGGAAGCTCACCCATAGTTTTAATTTTCAGTTCCACCAGCGTTTACGAGATCTCTTCTCACAACTTGTTTCTGCCCAGTCAGCCAACTCAAAAAAAATGTACGTGTGAGACCACGTAGGATTCTATATTTGCATATAAAAATACATGTGCTGAGTAGGCTACATAGAAAGGAAGACAGGAATTTACATATGTGTTAACATTAAAAACACATGGAGGACTATTTCAATTAAAAATTGAGTAGATTTAGAATACCTACCCTCTATCATGCAAAAAGGAAGTCCAACAATACACCATGCCTGCTGTAAACTGCTTGTATTTTCATTCTGTTTGGGTATTTTTCTCCATCATATTAGGATTAGTAGTCAGAGTCTAGTAGGGTATGAGTTAGTGTCAAGAATTCAGTATTTCAAATGGAAAATTGTAAAATGAATCAATGTGTATGCAAATGTGTGCTACACAAAAATTTTCCCACTGTCATTCAGAACAATGCCTTGACATTACCTTCACCCCAAGTAAGACACATTTAGAGGAGAAGAGTTAGACAATCTTTGAATACATATCTGAAATGAAAATGTTCAGGAGTTCACAACCTTGGAGTTGGTAGAGGAGTTTCCAAAAGTAAGGGACAGTGTAAAATCTCCACAAACATGGAGATTTACCAGCCTAAAGACTTCTGGAGAAACTGCCTCTAGGTTGGGCACTTGAAATATATGTTGTTGTCAGGAGCTTTAGCTTCCTTTCTAGTGAGACAATCAAAGCTTGGTCTGCACATCTGTGACCTGGAGGACATGGTTTATAATTCTCCAATGAACATGAAGCAGCAGTGTTGATTTCTCTCTTTGTAGGTAAACTATGGCCACTGGGTCTAAGTGTCTCCCCATGTAGACTGCTAAGCCATTAGGTCATCCTCCACTTTTCAAAACGTTTCTTGATACTGCACTCGGAGTTTGGTATTTGCTTCATGAAATACAAGGAGTTCAACTGGGACAAAGGGCTGGAGGAAGTTCTTTCACGTGTGGTGGGTCAGGGTCTGCAGGAGAATGCACCAACAGGGCTTGTATACCACATAGGTAGCTCCCTTGACCATAGAAACCTGATTTTGAACATTGCCCTGAAACCTTTCTATATAACCAGATGTCTTTACATACAGGATCTGCTGGCTGCACCATGTCAGTCTCAAGCCATTTGGAAGCCAATGGCAGATCCACATGACCCCACCACAGATGTTTTATCACACACTTGCTCACCACCGCTCTGGGCCCATTACTCAACAGGCTTCAAATGACTGGCATCTCTTTTCTACAACATTTTCATGAAAACCAGTCAATCAACACACTTTCTGGTACACTCATGATCAGCAACTGGACATCCAAATGTTCTCCAGTGCCACCTGGTCAAGGAAATTTCAAAAATTTCATGGTATTTATCTAGCCAATTTTCAAGGATGAAGTTGGAGACACTGTGGGTTTCAATTCATTCAGACATTATTTAATGGTGAGGAAGCTCTTTTCAATGAAAGCTCTGGAGAACTCTCACAGGCAAGGCTTCCCAAAGAGTGGCCAAAAGGTCACATGAAGCCAGGCCCATTGAGGTCTACAATTGAGGTCCATGTGTGTTTTGACTATCAAATATGTCTGACAAGTTTTTCAGAATAAAATTGTGTGATATCCTCCTGAGATTCCCAGTGCTCTGTGGAAAGCGACACTGGGCCTAGATCTCAGTTTCCAAGGGTGACTCTCATGCGTGGCCTCCTAAATCCCAACACAATTCATGGCAATATTTCTCTGAGGTAAGTTCCAGAACTCAGTCTCTAAGGGGAATGACACCATAGTTCAAGCCCAGTTGGATCCAGTCATCTCTTCCAACCGCCACACGAATGACCACAATTAAAACCAAAACACTCCCACATGGCCCTCATCTTGTTAAATATAGACACTCATCATAAACTCTGGCTGGAGGTTTCCATGCGGGACGCATCCCAAGACAGTGTCCAAAATATTCTCCCTTTCCCCTCATTTGCCTAAAGTCAGGGTAGCCTGGACACCCTTCCTGTGAACCAGAAGTGATCAAATAGGCCTGCCGTTAATACTGCTCTGCTTCTCCAATTTGAGCCCTATCGACTCTCAGGTATAGATTTTTTTATGTGATTTGGAGTCACGAGAAAACACAAGCACCTCTGCAGGACTTTGAAAAACTCATTTGACCAAAAAGATCCCTGTCTCACTTGATAGAGGTCAGGTACCTAACAGAGGAAGGCAAGAGACTCATCCACAATTACTGAATTTTTGCCATTATGGTTTTGATTGCACACATGGTATCTATCTTTAGATCCATCATGTGCTGAAAATTTAAGCCACAACCTCATACAGGGCTAGGAGGCTGATTCAAACACATCCCTTTCCAAAGCAAAGAACCACAAGTTATTCCCATTTATTTCCATTTTAAAACTGTTTTATTCAGGCTTCACAAAGGGGTGGCCTGAGGCAAAGACCTTCCTGACATTCAGGGCAACAGAACAATAGGTAAGCAAATGAACCAAAATATGGTTTCTTTACTGAGCGTTTACTGGTCACAATGATGTCTGAGTTTTCTAAGATGTTCCCATTTCCTATAGCTATCAAGTACATGGCCATGTCACAGAGCTTGGGGGTGGTATGTATCTTGGACACAAAACTATGAGGCTATTCTGGAGAGTGGCCAGAATTCAGGAAGAAAACAGGAACTTAGGAAGTTAGTAGGTGTTGCCCATCCATAAGGAAAGCCACAGTCCATTCATCAACTAGGCCTGATGAATGCTGGAAAGTTTTCCACTAGACAGGACACATACATTGATACATTCTCTTTTCGAATGTCTACAACCATGGACAGAGTGGGATACACAGACATAGAAGCACTCGCCTAGTCAAACGACTTTCTAGAAACAGTCCACTCCAATCAAAACAACAGCCTTTCCTACCTATTCTCAGAACATGAGACAAAACCACAAACTCACACCCACACCCACAAAGGCACCTCCTTAACTCAAGTAGGTCTGTGACTATCCGGAGTGTCCTCTGAATAGTGGGCCATACTATGTTCCCCTAAAATGGCCTGTACTGTCTCAGATCTGGTCTCCTTGGCCAACTCTGTGAAGTTGTCAACAGCCAGCGGTGAACCACTACCTGCTTTCTCAGTAAAGGCCCCTCTTCAGAGCTCTTCAGGCATTTGGCAATCCTCATATCAGTAGGTACCAAGGAAGACTGACTCTGTCCTTGGTAAATCCAAACAAGTGAGACCACTGGGATTGGGACTTGGACTGGCTCTCGGTGCCTGGCTTCCTGGATCCCAAATTCATAGATTTCCATCACCAAGAAAGTGAGGTGAGGTCATTTCCTTCAGGAACTGAATGAGGTCACTGCCTTGGCAACCACTTTGTCCTACCAGATTCATCCAAGGTTCCCATGAGATGGAGGCTGCCACTACTTCCTGTGACACTTTCACAAGTTAGAATGGTATATCAACCATAGGCACCTGGGAACAGCTCTCCACACAGGCATGGTTTGATCAATCTTCTCTACATTAAGAAAGGAGAGGCTGATTCAGACACATCCCTTAATACTGACCAGGTTGTTTGTCATGGAAGATGACTTTTGCTCTATTAGGTCCTTCATAGCTGCCTGCAACTTCTCCAGGGTATCATTTCTGCTTGTACCTTTGATGTTCTCAGCAGGTGGAAGAGCCCCTACATTACTGTATTTTAAGACAAACTCTCTCCCGGCTCTTCTGTACAGTTAGTTTGAGGGTACAGTGTATGGTTAGAGTAATAACAGGTTTGATTTAGGTTAGAAATCATACTGAGGAATGAACAATGGTATTGGGAACTCGCGATATTTACGAGAATATATAGGTGAAATATAAGTATGAAAACAGAAATCTAGATAAGATTTGAATCCAAGAAGGGCATTGGGCTGTTGATTGGGATACTTAGCTTTGAATTATATTCTGCACAGATGTCTCAGATAAATTGATATACAATGGCATAGGACCTTGTACCTTGGATGATTGATTGTCAAAGAGAATTTCCAGTCAAAAAGGGATAGTCGGTAGGATTAGGAAGATAGTTGGTAGGTATAGAAAAAAGAGTGAGTATAGGATTTCGAACAAAAGTTCTGTAGCAATAGGGTTTCGGATAGAGAGTGAATGTAAATTTCAGCACATGTAAAGAGTCAGTCACAATGATGAACTCAGGAAAATATGTATGAAAGCAGATATCAATGGAGACATTAGGAAATCAGGAAAAGCATAAAGTGGGGGTTAGTATTAGTCATTTTCAACAGGGTTGAGGTTGAATATATAATCTTAGAAAGCAACAAATATGTAGTCACCAATAGGATTGATTTGCGACCATTAAACAACCTGGACATGGATGTTTTTAGAAATCCATGCTCACTTTCCATTTAGGATTTGGTGAAAGGTTAATAAGATAGGTACTTGTCACTTCCTGTTTTTCTGTATGCTTAACAAAACACTGTTGAAACCTTGAGGACTGTTTGCTAATTTTTTTCCCAGAATGTGCTGTCCCCGACTGCCAAACAGAGAATGTACACCCTCACCTGTTTGCACGCAAACCGCCCACTCGCCCTGACCCATAAATAAGCTTCCCTCCCTGCCCTCTTCAAGGAAAGTATATAAGCTCTGCTTAAGTTGTTCTCATTGCTCTCTGCTCTATTCAAGTGAGCACTGAGCCCCAGATTGCTAGACTCCCAATAAACCCAGGGTAACTTTTGATGTGGAGGGGACCCCAGTAAACTTTGAAGTGGATACAGGGGCAGTATACTTAGTCCTTAAGGCCCCACTGGGCCCTCTATCAAATAAAAGCTCTCTAGTTCAAAGTGCTAACACCAGTAAATATGGGAATTAGACAACTAAGAAAACCATGGACATGAGGAAAGGAAAAATCCATCACTCCTTCCTAATAATCCCAGAATGCCTGGCCCCATTGATGGGCAGAGATCTGCTCACCAAGCTCTGGGCCAAAATGACTTTTAACCATGAAGGCCCCAAAATGATATTTCTAAATCCTTTAGTATAAACTCCTATATTCACGGCTTTAAATATGTCAGTAGAAGATGAACAGCAACTCTTCACACCCCCCAAGACTGATCAAACAGGCAAGCTACCCCAGAAATGGATAACAGATTACCCAGATGCCTGGAAAAAAACTGCTGGGTTAGGACTAGCCATGAAACAACCTCCAAAAACAGTGGAGTTCAAAACCTCAGCCTCCCCAATCAATGTCAAAAAATATCCTCTGAGCAAAAAAGCTAAAGATGGGATAAGGCCCCATATTCAGAAATATCTGGCCTTAGGGTCCTAAGGCCTTGTCAATCATCCTAAAACACTCCCCCGCTACCAGTATAAAAAGCCAGGAGCCGGGGACTATCCCCCATTAAAGACATAAGAGAGACCTACAACAGAGTGTAGGACATTCACTCCAGTGTACCTAATCCGTACAATCTGCTTATCACTCTGAACCCTGAGAGGAAATGGTATACTGTTCTGGACTTAAAAGATGCTTTCTTTTGCTTGCCTCTGCATAAATATAGTCAGTTGCTGTTTGCTTGCTAGTGCGTAGACCCAGAAACTGGAACGTGTGGTCAACTAACTTGGACTAGACTCCCCAAAATGGTTGAAAAACTCCCCCACTCTCTTTGATGAAGCCCTCCAAAGAGATCTCAACAGCTTCAGAACTACGCACCCCGAAGTCACCCAGCTTCAATACGTGGATGACCTGCTACTGGCACCCAACACCAAGGATATCTGTGAATCTGGGACCCAAGCAGTATTATGTGAGCTTCCTCAACTCGGGTATAGAGCTTCTTCCTAAAAGGCCCAAATTTGCCAGCAAGAAGTAATCTTCCTGGGCTATTCCTTTAGGGGCAGTAAACGATGGCTCACTGAGCCCAGAAATCAAACGGTTGTGCAGAAACCACCCCCATCTAACAGCAGACAACACAGAGAGTTTCTTGGGACTGCTGGGTTTTGCAGGTTAAGGATTCCTGTGTTTGGGTCCTTAACTTCTCATTTACACCCGCTGTTAAAGGGAGATGCCCAATTCTAATGGACCCCTGAGATCCAGCAAGCTTTTGATAACATCTAAGGACACTGACACTGTACTCCTCAACTTCACTGAGCAAAGCCTGAAATTTCAGAAAGCCCTACACTACGTTACAAATGTACATCAGTTCACTCACCTTGGTTCAAAGAAATTGCAGGCATTCCTGAAGGATCAAGAACAGAGTTTTCCACTAACCGACTCACAGTGAAAGGAAATAACTGAACAGGTAAAAAAAAGCCTGTCGGGTCTGTCAATAGGTTAATGCTTACACTTCCAAGCTTCCTGCAGGAAAGCACCTAGGAGGAACCAGACCAGGACAATTCTGGGAAGTGGACTTTACTGAAATTAAGCAAGCATGGTATGGACTTAAATATCTCCTACTCTTTGTAGATATATTTCAGGATGGATTGAAGCCTCCCCCCCCCAAAAAAAAAAGGCGCAAATGGTGGTCAAGAAGATCCTGAAAGATATTTTTCCAAGGTACGGCCTGCCTAAGGTAATAGGGTCTGATAATTGACCAGCGTTCATGGCCCAGGTAACTCAGGGGTTAGCCAGGACCCTGGGGATTAATTGGAAGTTACATTGTGCTTATAGACCCCAGAGTTCAGGACAGGTAAAAAAATTAAATAGAACCATTAAAGAGACCTAAACGAAATTAAGCTTAAAGAGTAGCATAAAAGATTGGACTATGCTCCTGCCTTATGCACTATTTCATGCAAGAAATACTCCCTCTGTTTCTTTGTGTAACCTCACCCCCTATGTAATTCTCTATGGGGCCCCATCTCCAGTAAGGGACCTAACCCTAACTCAAAGATCTAACGATCCCTTCCACACCACCTTGCTTGACAGACTTAAAGTTCTGGAAGGAACTCAGCAATACCTGTGGAAACAGCTGGCCACTGCCTACCAACCTGCTGAAGAGGGTACTCCACATCTATATCAAGTAAGAGACTTTGTCTACATAAGACAACATCAGGTGTCATCCCTGGAACCCGGCTGGACAGGACCATACCAGGTGCTACTTATAACACCTACAGTGCTAAAGTTAGACGGAATCACTTCCTGGTTCCTAATTCTCATCTCAAGCCTGTGCCCTGTCCAGAATCTGGCTGAAAAATGGAAAAGACTGGTAACATTTTCAAATTGTATATTCGCCATATGAATAAGACTATAGACTCTCCAATTGGTCACCAGTAGTCCTAACCCTCATCAACCTGTTCAGCAGCGATGGCTGATCACAAATCCTACTAGACAAGAAGTATGGTCTATCGCACATACAGCCCACTTAGGGACCTGGTGGCCATCTCTCCACCAAGAAATTTGTCAGCTGGCTATACGTCTTTCCTATTGGGAAATCCCTGATGAAGAGGATCCCCAAAAATTCCATTAAATACTTTCCATACAATAGATAATGGAAACAAACATTATGGATGTAGGGACACGCGAGCCAGATGCAGGTTGGCTAGCCTAGATTACTATGTTTGCCTGGCGGACTACCAAAGCCAAAAACAGCCACGACTGTGTGGGGGAAAAGCCAACTTCTTCTGTAAATAATGGGGATGTGAGGATACAGGGGCTACCTGGTGGAAGCAAAACTCCTCATCAAATTCAGTACACAGAATTGGCCATATTACCAGTTAGATAACAAAAACCGATGGCCACCAGAGGGGTCTCTAGATCCTCAAATTTTGCGTGACCTTTTCAACTTCGACAAGTGCTCAAAAGTGTGGAAGGAAATTCCCCTACGTGTAGGCCTTTTCCCTCCTATGCTCAAATCCTGAACTATGCTTCTCCAATAGATACTCACCCGCAGCCTTCTGCCCCAGACTCTCTGCTGTCACTCCCACATCAGCAACCTGATTTCTCAGCTCCAGTTACTAGATCAAAAACCCAAATTTCCATCGGTTCTCACACCATTGCCCCTTGCTGAGCTTGCAGGTACTGAGGTACCCTTCCACCCACTCACTCCTCTCTCCTCCTGTCAGTGCCCACACCGGGTCCCACCAGGTCCTCTTACCAGCTAACCCAAAGCTCAAACCAGCAAAGGAGTGCCCTCAGACGCCTATCAAAGATGTAATTAAAATGGCCTTTAAAGTTGCTTTGTCATCACTGAAAACAGGTTACTAAGAATTTAAAGTCCCTCACAGGCTTTTTGGGATACTCACTCCCGTCTTCCCCTCTGCTCTACCTGTTCTACTGCTCAAGTTTTGTTGCCAGGAAAATCCCAAACCCCTTTCCCATAATTCTTTTATATCTCTTTTTCCTCATCCTCAGATCCACGGAGCTGCTCTCATCCCCTGCCTTCCCTGTCTTCCCCTCTGTACCAGGCCCACAGAAAAGTCTTAAATGACCTTCTCCAGAAGTCTTCACCATGGCTGACTTTAAGCCTTTCAGCAACACAGTTCCTATAAAAGAGTTCAATGTAGATAAACTTCCTCTATTCGTGTTGCTCTGTTCTACTTGGCCACTGGCTGGAAAAATCAGCACTCCTAAGCTAGACACCCCCTTAGTAGTTTTTAACAAAATATATGAAGAAGGCCTCTGGCCTAGAGCTGGGGCTTCATAGAGATGGCTACATTTCTAAGATATAGAAGTTACCAACTGGGCTCCATGGTAACAGCTGGCAGGGAGGAAAAGAAAAAAAAAGAAGAAAAAAGCTCTCCCCCTCCCAGGTGTCCTTAAGAAGTTAACTTTCCCAGAACAGAGGAAAAAAAAACAGAAACAAAAACTGCTTTTTGTGAACTTCTGCAGACTGTGAACTTCTGAGCCCCTTCCCTTACATGCTGGGTACAAAATTCTGAAACAACCTAAACTTTGGGTTCAGGGATTAATTGATTACAACAGAAGCAATGCCCTCTAAATCCGGATGCAACCAAATAAGACTGTTTCCCTGTCTTCTGTGCTATCTTAGGTACCTTGCCTTGTCCATCTCTACAGCAGTACAATTCTATACACTTAAACATTGTTTATGTTTTCATAAAATGGTCAACAGATGTGATTAATTATGTAATGGTGCAGATGTTTTCCAGAGTGCTCTATCATGACGCAGGTACATTTAAATATCAAATAGGGGGGCAAACAACCCGGTTCTGCCAGGAACCTGTATCCCTCACTTTAGTCATCGAATTATGAATAGGAGTTGCTGCAGGGGTGGGCACAGGAACCACTGCTCTGGTCCATGGGACACAACAAATGACCCGATTAGAAGCAGTAATAGACCAAAACTTAAAGATATTAAAAACCTCCTTCACAGCTTTACACGAATCTTTAACCTCTCTCTCTGAAGTTATTTTACAGAACAGTCGAGGGTTGGACCTCCTCTTCATGAGAGAAGGGGCCTTCGTCCTGCATTGAGGGAAGAATGTTGTTTTTATGCCGACCATACTGGAGTTGTAAAAGAATCTATGATTAAATTAAGAAGATGCCTTGAAGAGCATCAACAAAAGAGAGAGGCCCAAAAAAGGTGGTTTGAGTCTTGGTTCACAAAGCCCCCTCATTAACTACGTTTTCATCAGCCCTGGCCGGTCCATTAATAATCCTCATATTATTGGTAATTGTAGGACCCTGTTTGATCAACCGTGTAGTTTCCTTTCTCCATGCTCAAATTGGACAAGTTAAACTTATGGTAATCAGAAAACAATATACCACACTAGTAAACATAAAATGTGACACCCCCAATGATCATTTTTATGATTAAAAGTAACCAAAAGAAGAAGTGGGGAATGAAAGGTTAATAAAATAGGTACTTGTCACTTCCAGTTTTTCGGTATGCTTAACAAAACACTGTTGATGTCTTGAGAACTGTTTGCTAATCTAGTTCCCTGAAAGTGCTGTACCCAACAGCAACACTGCAGAATGTACTTCCTCACCCATTTGGACGCAAACCGCCCACTCGCCCTGACCCATCAATAAACTTTCCTATCTGCCCTCTCCAAGGAAAGTATATAAGCTCTGCTTAAGCTGTTCTCAGGGCTCTGTGCTCTATTCAAGGGAGCTCTGACCCCAGCATGCTGGACCCCCATAAATCCTTGGCTGTTGCATGAGTCTCTGGTAGTCTCTTCCTCCGACACTCGCCTGACCTTTACATTGGTAAAATAATAAGTGTCATCTTTGCTTTTTGTGTCCAGAATATTACTGTGATAAAATGTATATGTAGATAAGGTGACGTGAGTATTTCTTCCACCATTTCTGGGAGCAATATTTTGAAGATGTATAAATTAGTATTGGGGGTACAAATAGGTATATCCTGTGACTCTGAATATAGAGATAATGCATGAATAGACCATAATGTGAATAAATAATATAATGGGTTCCAAATTTAAATAATGGATTCCATTGATGTCTGAAAATATACAGGAAATCTTATATTGATATACATACATTCATTTCAACCACTAATACATCTAATGGTAATATTAGGATTATGGTTTATCATGAAGAGTGTGTGAGTTTTGCTTCAAAAGTGATCATGGAAATTAAAAATAATGTGTTTGGAAAGAAGTCTCATGAAAAGCCCAGTCAAGAAACCTAGAGGAATTTATGTGTTCTGAAGCAGGAAGTGATGAAAGTGAAACAACTGCCTATAAGTTTGCTAACTTGTGGATGGAATATATATCCTATCATGTGCATAAATTGAAGAAATAGTATTGTACCAGTGCTGAATAAAAATGACCTTCAAAATACACATCATGTCCCACTGGAATCTACTTGCATTGATGTCAAACTGGGTCAGTTACTGTAGAAATAATAGTATTTGTATGCAAAATAAACTGAAGTTAGTTTTAAGTACTGGAAACAAATATGTATTTCAGGTGGATGAATATTTCTGTGAAAAATCTTGTGAAAAGTTGATTATAAATCCATATACATGAACATGAATGAATTTAGAGAGTGTATATAAGACACATATATTTCTGGAGAGTATATATACATATATATATATATATATATATATATATATATATATATATATATACACACACACACATACACACACACACACAAAATACACACACACACACAGACATTAAATTAGCAATATATATGCCAATCGAAATTTATCATGATATATATATCATCCACAGATGCAAAAATATTTCTTTAATTGAACATGGATTTATGTATAATGTTCTTCATCTAGGAAGCTCACCTATAGGTTGAATTTTCAGTTCCAACAGCGTTTAAGAGGAGTGATCACTTCTCACAAATTGTATTTGCCAAATCAGCCACCTCACAAAAATGTACATGTGATACCAGGTATGATTCTATATGTGCATTTAAAAGTACATGTGCTAAATAGGATACAGAGAAAGGGAGACAGGAATTCACATATTTGTTAACCTTAAAAACACATGGAGAACAATTTAAATTAAATATTGACTAGATTTATAACACCTACCATTAATCATGCAAAATACAAGTACAACTATACACTATGATTTCTCCTAACTGCTTGTATTCCTATTCTGTTTGTGTTATTTTTCTCCATCATATTAGGAGTAGTAGTCAGAGTCTAGTAGGGTATGGGTTCATGTCAGAGATTCAGTATTTTGAATGGAAAATTGTAAAATGAATGCAATGTGTATGTAAATATGTGCTACAAAAAAATGTTCACACTCTCATCCAGAACATTGCCTTGACATTGCCTTTGTTCCGAGTAAGACACAATTAGAGGAGAAAAGTTAGAAAATCTGTGAATATATATCAGGAATGAAAAATGCTCAGGAGTTCAAAACCTCCGAGGTGGTAGAGGAGTTTTCAAAAGTAAGGGACAGGGTAAACATTTCTCAAACATGGAGCTCTGCAGGTGTAAAGACTTCTTGAGAAACTTCCTCTGAGGTTGGGCACTTAAAAATATATGTTGTTGTTAGGAGCTTTAGCTTCCTTTGTTGGGAGACCATCAAATCTGGGTGTGCAACAATGTGACCTGGAGGATATTGTTTCTAATTTTCCAATGAACATGAGGCAGCCATGCTGAATACTCTCTTTGTAGTTTAACTATGGTCACTGGGTTGTAAGTGTCTCCACGTGTGAACTGTGAAGCCATTTGGTCATTCTCCAATTTTCGTGGTGTTTCTCACAGGTGCACTGGGAGTTTGGTATTTGCTTCATGAAATACAAGGAGCTAAACTGGGACACAGTGCTGCAGAGAGTTCTGTCCCGTGTGGAGGGTCACATTCTGCATGAGAATGCACCAACCAGGATTCAATTCCACATAAGTTGCCCCCATTTCCATAGCAACCTGATTCTGAACATTGCCCTGAAACCTCTCTATATAAAAAACACCTTTGCATAGAAGGTTCTGCTGGCTGTACCATGTCAGTCACAAGCCTTTGGGAAGCCAATGGCAGATGCACATGTCACCACCACACATGTTTTATCACACACCTTCACACCACTGCTTTAGGCCCACTAATGAGCAGGATCCAACTTACTGGCATCACTGTTCTACACACATTTCATGAAACCCAGTAAATCAAGGCACTGTCTGGTACACTCATCATCAGCAACAGGACATCCAAAAGTTCTCCAGTGCCACCTGGTCATGGGAATTTCAAAAATTTCATGGTATTTATCAAGCCATTTGTCAAGGATGAAGTTGGAGGCTCTGGGGGTTTCAATTCATTCAGGAACCATTAAATGTTGAGGAAGCTCATTTCAATGAAAGCTCTAGAGAACACTCACAGGCAAGGCTTCCCAAAGAGTAGCCAAAAGGTCACATGAAGCCAGGCCCATTGAGGTCTACAATGTGAGGTCCATGCGTGTTTTGACTCAACTGTGGCTGCAAAGTCTTTCAGAATAAAATCATGTGATATCCTGGCTGAGATTCCCAGTGCTCTGTGGAAAGCCACTCTGGGCCTAGATCTCAGGTTCCAAGGGCAACTCTCATGCATGGCCTAGTAAAATTCAAACACAATTGATGACAATGCTTCTCTGAGGTCAGTTCCAGAACTCAGACTCTAAGGGGAATCACACCAGAGTTAAAGCCCAGGTAAACCCAGGCATCTCTTCCAACTGCCACACAACTTACCACAATTCAAAACAAAATTCTCCCACATGGCCCTTATCTTCTTCCATGTAGACCCTCATCATAACCTCTGGATGGAGTTTTCCATGAGGGGCACAGACCAAGACAATGTCCAAAATAACCTACCTTTCCCCCGATTTGCCTAAAATCAGTGTGGCCTGGAAACCCTGACTGTGAACGAGGAGTGATCAAATAGGTCTGCCATTAATACTGCTTGGCTTCTCCAATTTGAGGCCTACTGACTGTGGGGTTTAGATTCTTTATGTGAATTGGAGTAATGAGAACACCCAAGCACGTATGGGCTAGCCTCTGCAGGGCTTTGAATAACTCACTTGACCCAAAGGATCCCTATTCTCACTTGATGGATGTCAGGAACCTTTGAAAGGAAGGCGAGAGTCTTCATCCACAATGACAGCTCTTTTGGCTATTTTGGTTCTGTATGCATCCATGGGATCTTTCTTTAGATCCATCAGGTGCTGAGAATCTAAGCCACAGCCTCACACAGGGCCAAGAGGCTGATTCAGACACATCCCATTCCAAAGCAATTAAGCAAAGAGCCCTAGGTGATGCCCATTCATTTCCATTTGAAAACTGTTTTCTTCAGGCTTCACAAATTGGTGGCCTGAGGCAAAGAACTTCGTGACATTCATAGCAACAGAATAATAGGTAAGCAAAAGGCCCAAAGCAGGGTTTCTTCACTGAGATTTAGTGGTCACACATATATCTGATTTTTCTGAGATGCTCACAATTCACTTGAGCTATCCAGTACATGGCCATGTCACAGAGCTTGGAGGTGGTACATACCTTAGAGACAAAACCATGAGACTATTCTGGAGAGGGGCCAGAATTCTGGAAGAAAACTGTAACTTAGGAAGATTGCAGGTGTTACCCATTGATAAGGCAATCTGAACTCCATTCATAAATTGGGCAGGATGAATTCTGGGAAGCTTTCTACTAGACAGGACACATCCATTGATGCATTCTTTTTTTCTAATGAGTACAACCACGGACACAGTGAGGTAAACAGACATAGAAACACTCGCCTTGTCAAATGACTTACAATAAACAGTTCATTCCACAGCACATAAAGCACCTTGCCTACCTATTCTCAGAAAATGAGACAAAACCACAAACCAACACCCACAAAGGCAGCTCCTTCCCCCAAGAAGGTCTGTTACTATCCGGAGTGTCCTCTGACTGGTGGGCCATATTATTTTCCCCCTAAATGGCCTGAAATGTCTCAGATCTGGTCTCCTTGGCCAACTCTGTGAAGGTGTCAGGACCCAGAGGTGAGCCACTACCTGCTTTCTCAGGAAAGGCCCCTCTTCAGAGCTTTACTGGCATTTTGCAATCCTCACATCAATAGGTACCAAGAAAGACTTACTCTGTCCTTGGTAAATCCAAACAAGTGAGACCACTGGGACTGGGACTGGGACTGACTCTGGGTGCCTGGCTTCATGAATCTCAAGTTCTGAGATTTCCTTCACTAAGGAAGTGATGTGAGGTCACTTCCTTCAGGAACTGAATGAGGTCACTGCCTTGGCAACCACTTTGTCCAACCAGTGGCTTCCAAGTCTCACATGAAAAGGAGGCTGTCCCTAATTCCTGTGACACTTTCACAAGTTAGAATCTTATATCAACCATAGGCACCCGGGAACAGCTACCCACACAGGCCTGGTTTGGTCCATCTTCTCTACATTAAGAATAGAGAGGCTGATTCAGACAGAAACCTTCATCCTGACCAGGTTGTTTGCCATTGAACATGACTTTTGCTCTCTCAGGTCCTTCATAGCTGCGTATATATTCTCCAGTGATCATTTCAGCATGGAACTTTGAGGGTCTCAGTAGGTGGAAGACACCGTACATTTCTTTACTGTAAGACCAACTCTGTCCCTTCCCTCTGTAAATTTAGATTGAGGGAACAGTGTATGGTTAGGGTTAACAACATGTTTTATTTGTGTTAGGAATCATTCTGCTGGATGAATAATGGTATTGGGAACCTGAAATATTTATAAGAATATGTATTTGAAATATAAGTATGAAAAGAGAAATCTAGGTAAGATTTGAAGCCAGGAAGGGCATTGGGCCCTTGATTATGATATTTAGCTTTGAATTACATTCTGCAATGTGGTCGCAGGTAAATCTACATACAATGGAATAAAACCTAGTACCTCAGATGCCTGAATGTCGAAGAGAACATCCAGTAAAAAAGGGATAGTCAGTAGGATTAGGAAAATAGTAGGTTTAGGTTGAAGAGTGAGTCTTTGAGTTGGAAATATAGTTCTTTAGCAATAGGGTTTCGTTTAGAGAGTGAATGAAAATATCAGCACATATGAAGAGTCAGTCACAATGATGAACTGGGGAAAATATGTAGGAAAGCAGATATAAAATAGAGACATTAGGAAATCAGGCAAAGTATAAAGTGAGTAACAGGATTAGACATTTTCAACAGGGTTGAGGTTGAATATATGATATTAGAAGAAACAAATATGTAGTCACCAATAGGATTGAAATTTGAGAGCATTAGGCGACCTGGACATGGATGGTTTTAGTAATATATATTCACGTTCAATTTAGGTTTTGGTACAATCATAAGTGTTACCTTTACATTTGTGTCCAGAATATTACTGTGATAAAAATGTATATGTAGATCAGGTGATATGAGTATTTCTTCCACCATTATGGGGAGCAATATTTTTACAACCTATAAATTAGTATTGGGGAAAAAAATAGGTGTACCCTGTTTTGATGAATATAGAGATGATGAATGAATAGACCAAACTGTGAATAAATAATATAACTGGACCCAACATTAGAAATTGGAATTGGAATAAATTGATATCTGAAAATATACAGGAAATCTTATATTGATATTGGCATACATACATTCATTACAACCATTTGTACATCTAACGGTAATATTAGTGTTACGGTTCATCATGAAGAGTGTGTGAGTTTTGCTTCAAAATTGATTATGCAAATCGAAAATAATGTGTTTGCAAAGAAGTCTCATGAAAGACCAGTCAAGAAACATGGAGGAATACATGTGTTCTGAAGCAGGAAGTGATTGAAAGTGAATCAAAAGTTTTAAATTTTGAAATTTTGGATGAAACATTTATCCTATGATGTGCATAAACTGAAGAAATAGTACTGTACCAGTGTTGAATAAAAATGAATGTCAAAATACACATCATGTCCCATAGGAATCTACTTGCATTGATATTAACCTGGGTAAGTTACTGCAGAAATATTAGGATTTGTATGCACCTTTCATTGAAGTTAGTTTTCAGTACTAGTAAACAAATATGTGTTTCAGGGGGATGAATATTTCTGAGAATAATCTTGTAAAAATTTGATTATAAATCCACATACATGAATATGAATGTATTTAGGGAGTGTATAATAAGACACATATATTTTATATTTTAAAAAATCTGGAGATTGTATATATATATATATATATATATATATATATATATATATACACACACACAAACACAAAACACACACAGACATTAAAGAGTAGCAGTATATATGCAAATCGAAATTCATGGTGAAATATATATCGTCCACTGATCCAAAAATATTAATTTTACTGAACATGGATTTATGAATAATGTTGTTCAACTAGGAAGATCACCCATAGGTTGAATTTTAAGATCCAACAGCATTTACGAGGAGTTATCTCTTCTCATAATTTTTATCTGCCACGTCAGCCTCCAAACAAGTATGTACATGTGATACCAGCTAGGATTCTATATGTGCATATAAAAATACATTTGCTGAATAGGCAACAGAGAAAGGAAGATAGAAATTCACATATTTGTTAACTTTAAAAACACATGGAGAACTATTTCAATTAAAAATTATCTAGATTTATAACACCTACCCTACATAATGCAAAAGGCAAGTCCAACTATACACCATGCCTTCTCTGTACTGCTTGTATTTCTATTCTGTTTGGGTTATTTTTCTCCATCATATTAGGATTAGTAGTCAGAGTCTAGTAGGGTATGGGTTCGTGTCAGGGATTCAGTATTTTTAATGGGAAATTGGAAAATGAATCCAATGTGTATGCAAATATGTGCTACACAAAAATCTTCCCACTCTCATCCACAACAATGCCTTGACATTACCTTCACCCCAGGTAAGACACAATTAGAGGAGAAGAGTTAGAAAATCTGTGAATGCAAATCTGGAATGGAATATGCTCAGGAGTTCACAACCTTGGAGGTGGTAGAGCAGTTTCCAAAAGTAAGGGACATGGTAAACACTCCACAAACATTGAGCTCTGCTGGCCTAAAGACTTCTTGAGAAACTGCCTCTGAAGCTGGGCACTTGAAATATATGTTGTATTAAGGAGTTTTAGCTTCTTTTGTAGTGAGACCATCAAAGCTGGGTCTGCATCTATATGACCTGGAGAACATGGATTCTTATTTTCAAATGAACCTGAGGCAGCAGTGCTGAATTCTCTCTTTGTAGGTAAAGTGTGGCCACTGGAGGCTAAGTTTCACCCCGTGTGGACTGTGAAGCCATTTGGTCCTCCTCAAATTTTTGTGGTGGTTCTTGCTGCTGCACTGGGGCTTTTGGTTCTTGCTGCTGCACTGGGCTTTTTGAACAACAAGTTCAACTGGGACACAGTGCTAGAGGGAGTTCTGTCACGTGTGGTGGGTTAGGGTCTGCAGGAGAATGAAACAACCAGGCTTCTTTCTCACATAGCTTGCACCCTTGACCATATCAACCTGATTCTGATCATTACCTTGAAAGCTCTCCAAATAAAAAGATGCCTTTACAAATAAGGGTCTGCTGGCTGCACCATGTCAGTCACAAGCCATTTGGAAGCAAATGGGCTAATCACATGGACCCACCACAGATGTTTTATCACACACGTGGCTACCACTGCTCTAGGCCCACTACTCAGCAGGCTCCAACTTACTACCATCTCTGTTCTACATTATTTTTATAAATTCCAGTCAATCAAGGCACTCTCTGGTACACTCATGATCAGCAGCAGGACATCCAAAGATACTCCAGTGCCACCTGGTCATGGGAATTTCAAAAATTTCAAAGTATTTATCTAGCCATTTTTCAAGGATGTAGTTGGGAGGCACTGTGGCTTTCAAGAACCATTAAATGTTGAGGAAGCTCATTTCAGTGAAACTCTGGAGAACTTTCATAGGCAACGCTTCCCATAGAGTGGCCAAAAGGTTACATGAAGCCAGGCCTATTGAGGTCTACAATGTGAGTTCCATGTGTGTTTTGACTCTCAAGTATGGCTGCCAAGTCTTTAAGAATAAAATCATGGGATAATTTGGCTGAGATTCCCAGTGCTCTGTGGAAAGCCACCCTGGACCTTGATCTAAGTTTATAAGGGCGACTCTCATGCATGGCTTCCTAAAATCCCAACTCGATTCATGGCAATACTTCTCTGAGGTCACTTCCAGAACTCAGTCTCTAAGAGGATTCACACCAGAGTTCAAACCCAGGTGGACCCAGTCATCTCTTCCAAGTGCCACACAAATGACCACAATTAAAACCAAAATAGTCCCACATGGCTCTCATCTTCTTCCATATAGACACTCATCATAACCTCTAGCTGGAGGTTTCTATGAGGAGCGCAGGACAAGACAGTGTCCAAAATACGCACTCTTGCTCGTCATTTCCATAAAGTCAGAGTGGCCTGGACACCCCTTCTGTGAAGCAGAAGTGATCAAAAAGGCCTACCATTAATACTGCTCAGCTTGTCCAATTTGAGGCCTACTGACTGTGGGGTTTAGATTCTTTATGTGCATTGGGGTCATGAGAAAACCCAAGCACCTATTGGCTAGCCTCCGCAGGGCTTTGAAGAAGTCATTTGACCCAAAGGATTCCTATTCACACTTGATAGAGGTCAGGAACCTTACAGAGGAAGGCAAGAGATTTTATCCACAATGACTGCTCTTTTGGCCATTTTGGTTTTGGATGCACACATGGCATCTTTCTTTAGATCCATCAGGTGCTGAGAATGCAAGCCACAGCCTCACACACAGCCAACAGACTGGCTCAGACACATCCCTTTCAAAAGCAATTACTCAAAGAGAGACAGTTGATGCTCATTCATTTCCATTAGAAAACTGTTTTATTCAGGTTTCACAAAGTGGTGCCTTAGGCAAAGACCTTCCTGACATTCAGTGCTACAGAACAATAGGTAAGCAAAGGCCCAAAGCAGGGATTCTCCACTGAGACTTTCATGATCACACAGATATCTGAGTTTCCTGAGATTCTCGCCATTCCCTTCAGCTATCCATTACACGGCCATGTCACAGAGCTTTGAGGTGCTACATATCTTGGTCACAAAACCATGAGTCTATTCTGGAGAGTGGCCAGAATTCAAGAAGAAAACAGAAACTTAGGAAGACAGCAGGTCTTGCCCATCAATAAGGCAAGCCTCCGTCCTTTCATAAATTGGGCAGGATGAATGAGGGGAAGCTTTCTCCTAGACAGGACACATCCATTGATGCATTTTCTTTTGTAATGTCTACAACCATGGACACAGTTGGATACACAGACATAGAAACACTTGCTTTGTCAAATGACTTACTAGAAACAGTCCATTCTAAACCAAAGAAACCGCCTTTCCTACCTATTCTCAGAGCATGAGACAAAACCACATACACACACTCATTCCCACAAAGGCACCTTTTTCCCCCAAGAGGGTCTGTGACTATCAAGAGTGTCCTCTGCCTTGTGGGCCATACTATGTTCCCCCAAAATGGCTTCTCTATTCTCAAATCTGGACTCCTTGGCCCACTCTGTGAAGTTGTCAGGAGCCAGCGGTGAGCCAATACCTGCTTTCTCAGGAAAGACCCCAATTCAGATCTTTCCTGGCATTTGGCCATCCTCACAACTGTAGATACCAAGAAAGATTGACTCTCTCCTTGGTAAATCCAAAAAGTGAGACTTCTGTGACTGTTATTGGGCCTGACTCTGGCTGCCTGTTTTCAGGGATCCCAAGTTCAGAGAGTTCCATCACCAAGAAAGTGAGGTAGGTCACTTCCTTCATGAAGTGAATGAGCTCACAGCCTTGGCAACCACTTTGTCCTAACAGTTGCTTCCAAGGGTCCCATGAGATGGAGGCTGCCCCTACTTCCTGTGACACTTTCACAAGTTAGAATGGTATATCAACCATTGGTACCGGGGAAAAGATCTCCACACAGGCCTGGTTTGGTCCATTTGCTCTATATTAAAAAGAGAGAGGCTTATTCAGACACATCCCTTCATAGTGACCAGGTTGTTTGCCATGGAAGCTAACTTTTGCTCTCTCAGGTCCTTCATAGCAGTCTACATCTTCTTCGGGGATCATTTCTGCATGGATCTTTGATATTCTCAGCAGGTGGAAGATCCCCAACATTCCTCTTTTGTAAGACCAACTCTGTCCCTGCACTGCTCTAAAGTTAGATTGAGGGAACAGTGTATGGTTAGGGTTAATAATATGTTCAATTTTGGTTAGCAATCATTCTGCTGGATGAATAATGTTATTGGAAACCTGTGATATTTACAAGAATATATAGGTAAAATATAACAGAAATCTAGGGAAGATTTGAATCCAAGTAGGGCATTGGGCCCTTGAGTGGGATACTTAGCTTTGAATTATATTCTGCACAGATGTCTCAGATAAGTCAATATACAATGAAATTGGATCTTGTACCTCGGATGATTGAATAACAAACAGAACATCTAGTCATTAAGGAATAGTCCGTAGGATTACCAAGGTAGTCAGCAGGTTTATAAAGAAGAGTGAGTATAGGATTTGGACCAAAAGTTCTTTACAAATAGGGTTTCGGGTAGAGAGTGAATGTAAATGTCAGCACATGTGAAGAGTCAGTCACAATGATGAACAGGGGAAAATATGTAGGAAAGCAGACATAAATAGAGACATTAGGAAATCAGCAAAAGTATAAAGTGTGTAATTGGTTTAGACATTTTCAACAGGGTTGAGTTTGAATATATAATCTTAGGAAGAAACAAATATGTTGTCACAAATAGGATTGAATTCGAGAGCATTAGGTAACCAGGACTTGGATGTTTTTTTGTAATCCATGTTCACTTTCCATTTAGGCTTTTTTAAAATCATAAGTGTGACCATTGCATTTTGTGTCCAGAATATTATTGTGATAAAATGTATGCGTAGATCAGGTGACATGAATATTTCTTCCACCGTTTCTGGAGCAATGTTTTGTAGAAGTATAATTTAGTATTTGGGGTACAAATAGGTGTACCCTGAGTCTATGAATATGCAGACTATGCATGAATAGACCATACTGTGTATAAATAATATAACTGGTTCCACTTTAAATAATGGATTGAATTGATATCTGAAAATATAAAAGAAATCTCATATTGATATGCAATCATTCATTCCAACCACTTATATATCTAATGGTAATATTAGGGTTATATTTTACCCTGAAAAGTGTGTGAGTTTTGCTTCAAACGTGATTATGGAAATCAAAAATAATGTGTTTGGAAAGAAGTATCATGAAAAGAATAGTCAAGAAACCTGGAGGAATTCATGTGTTCTGAAGCAGGAAGTGATTGAACGTGAAACACATGCATATAAATTTGCGAACTTTTGAATGAAATATATACAGTATGATGTGCATAAGCTGCAGAAATAGTAATGTAGCAGTGTTGAATAAAAATGAACATCAAAATACACATCATGTCCCCTAGGAATCTACTTGCATTGATATTAATGTGGGTCAGTTACTGTAGAAATATTAGGATTTTTATGCACCATTTACTGAAGTTAGTTTTCAGTACTAGGAAACAAATATGTATTTCAGGTGGATGAATATTTCTGAGAATAATCTTGTGGAAACTTGATTTTAAATCCATATAAATCGCAAAACATTATAAACAAAAAACACACACAGACATTAAAATGTAGCATAGTATATGCCAATTGAAATTCATCTTGAAATATATATCATCCACTGATCCAAAACTATTTGTTTAATGAACTTGGATTCATGAATAATGTTGTTCAACTAAGAAGCTCCCCCATAGTTTGAATTTTCTGTTCCAACAGTGTTTAGGAGGAGTGATCTCCTAAATGTGTAAGCAAATATGTGCTACACAAAAATATTTCCACTCTCATCCAGAACAATGACTTGATATTACCTTCACCCCAAGAAAGACACAATTGGAATAGAAGAGTTAGAAATTCTGTGAATACACATCTGAAATTAAAATGCTCAGGAGTTCACAACATTGGAGTTTGCAGAGGAGTTTCCAAAAGTAAGGGAGAGGCTTGATAGCCCCAACCTGATTTTTTATTAAAATTGGGAACCATCTTGCCACAAAGCCGTGAAAAGATAATTTTGGCTTTACTCTAAATTACTGCAAATTCTGAACCTACTTGGAACGCCTGCCCGTGCCTTGAACTCATCCACACCTGGCTCTCTGACCAGATAACAGTACTTTCTGAAACTTTAGTGACACCTCATAAATATTGGCCTTCCCTGGCCAGACAACAACCCTCTCTGAGGCTCTAATGGTCCTCATTATTTCTGATATTGGGGCCAGCAAAAAAAAAAAAAAATGTAAACTACCATTAGTGTGATGCTTTCAAAGTTTTGTTATCTGTAACCACCTGTTTGTGTAACTTTCTGGGCTATATAGCTGGGCTGTAGGAAAGGTGGGGTTGCTGTCTTGTTCCCGCCATTTTGGGAAGGAGAGGCAGCCCAGCCTGTTGAAATAATAAGCTTGCCTTAATTTGATTTTAATTGGAGTCAGTGGTCTTTTCTTGCATCCTAGTCCAAAATTTTGAAGTTCCCCAAGGAGATGACCCTGCCCGAGCAGATCACAAAACCAGACTGCTGAAAATTCTGAAGCTGGCCTTCCCTCCAGGGCACTGGGCTGGAGAACCACTCTAGGGGGTGCACAACTTGAGATGTTCCAAGGCCTTGGAGTGAGCCGTCAGTCTGGGGAGCACTGCAGTGAACCACCACACTAAAACTATTATCAAGCCCCTGGTGGAGGAGGCCTCCATAGGTAAGTGGCGCCTTTATAACATTTGATATCTGGTTAAGGGAGATCTCTTCTGATGACAGAGAGGTGGCCTGGGGAGGCTCACATACACTCCTGTCCAGGACAGTAATGAGAATCATGCTGTCCTCTGTTCTGTTCTGTAGGGAATTCCTCTGGAAGGGTAGAGAGGTGCCGATGGGCACACACACGCTCCTACCCTGGAGCTTTAGCAAGATGTTGCATTGCTCCTCTGTTTTTCTGTTTCGGCACCAGGATTCTGTTTTTCTGTGTTTTGTTCTGTGGTCTATATGTTTTTTGTTGTTTGTTTTTGTGCGTTTTTTTGTTTGATTTCTGTGGTAAAATTTTAAGGATATTGGACGTGAAAAAGGGTAACAAAGCAAGTAAGCCCTTTCGACTGTGTTTTAAGGAACTGTGATGAACTTTACCCACCTTTGTTAAGCAGGAAGAAAGAAGCCCCTAGCTGGCTGCCTGGAGCACACCCACTGCACAGGGCAATGCCTGCTGGGGAACGAAGAACTGAGTATATCCCAGGTTAACAAGTGAAACTCTTTAAAATCCCTTGTCCCTCCAGATCATGAGAGTCACAACCTTTTGGCAGAGTCCCCTTGTTTTTCCTTTGTTAGCAAAGCAATAAACCTCCATTTTATTTTTCTCAAAACCCTGTCCTCATTATTAAATTAGCATTAATTTGCTTCAGGGTCAGAAACCGAACTTTAAGTTACAAATTTTGATACCCGGCCCCGTCCCAGAACTTTTTGAGAGCTGATGACTGAAATGTTAGGAGATGGAGCATGCTTGGAGTGGACCCGAAACAGAAGAGCTAATCCTGTAAGTAAAAGGAGGGACTGAGGGACCCCAGCAACTGCCAAAGCCCTGTTGCTTCAGGGAATTCCCTCCTTCCTTCCCTGCACTGTAAGCATTATGACACCTCTGTCTTCTTTTAAAAGAGAAAAATAAAAAGGGGACACTAAATGCAGTAAAGTCACCATGGAGACCCTTGATTTTACATTTCAGGTAGCTTCTCTGTGAAAACATCTGGTCCCCTTGTGGGGACATCTGTGGTGCCACTGGTGCAGGAGATTTTTCTCTTATCTGCTCTGTTTTAAAGGCTTCTGTCTGTCAGCCATATTCTGCAGTTCCTTTCTGTCTGTCTTGTGCCTTTGTTTTTGGCCCTTTAAGACATGTGCAATAATGTGTTTATATTATCAATTGTTTCTTGAGAATGATCTTAGCTGAATGTGTGTCTAAATGATGATGTTTTATTGTAAAAATCTGGTATCTGAATGCGTTTTTTGAAGCATTGCACAATATTGCAGTTAAAAGTCGGGTTTAGGTAATTGTTTAGTTTTTGATTTCAGAAAATTCATGCCAGAGAACTTAAATACTTAGGATGGAAAACTAAAGAACTCTACTTCCAAGTTGGCAAGTAACTTCCCAATCATGCAGTCTTTTTTTCTCCAATTTTGAATTGGGTAGCCTGGGAAAATGTCACTGTGTTTACCAGTGCATTAATTTGGACAAGGATAGTAAATCATAGTATGATATCTGTTGACAAAACAAGATGTAAAGATATAAAATTTTGTGAATTGTATCTTAAACTTGTAGCATAATTTTCAACATCCTAACCAGAAAATTATGGTTAAAATGCCTCAGGCCTGAGGTGTCTGCTCAGAATAGCAGTTTTTTCCTGCTCCTTCCAGACCTCAGCCAGGACTTCTGTTGAAATGCAAATGAAAGTCTCCTGTAAGCTCAGTAGGAGACTGATATGAGGCCTAAGGGAAAAAAAATGGTAAATTTTATGGTATTTACTAATTACCGGCCAGTCATTTTTTCTAGGACTCATAATTTTTTCTTAGATTCTTTTTTTTTTGAGTTTATGATTTTGATCCTACAGACCTAGGTTAATGTTTTTCTGATCAGTTTTATCTTTGACCAACTGTGGAGTTTTAAAAACATTGCAATGGTGATTTCACCTGTGAAAAGCTACAAGGCCTTCACTATTATTAGGTGTGCACACTTTTGTTATGTGTTGTATGTCTATATATATATATATATATATATATATATATATATATATATATATATATATATATACATATGTCCGTATATCATTCAAATGATACACAAATTAACATATATAAGGAGCACTCATATAAAAAAGCACTCATAAAAACAAATTTTAAAAAGTGGACCACAGATCTTTAATTCACGTGGTTTAAATGTTTCAATTTAGATTGGATAAACAGATAAATATAAATGTCTTCAAATTTATGCCTATAAGTTTTTCTAGGTGTTCAAAAATCTAATAAAATATTATTGTCTACCAAAGGTCTATATGACTTTGTTCTAGGACTTTTCCTTCAACCAAAAAATGGTTTACACTGTTCAATACATTTGTCCAATATTTTGATTAAAAAGTAAAGTAAATTTGATTTGGATTTACTCATTCATGAGTGTTTTTGTTTGATATCTGATTGATATACTAAGGTCTATCAATTTTTAGTACAAAATCTGTATAAAATGTTTACAATCTTAAACAGACTTTCTACTAAAGTCTGTGTAAGATTGTAAAAATTAGTCATGTGTTAAAGAGACAAAAATTTCTTAAAACATAAGATTACTCATAACATTGTGTTTATTAAGTTTTATTTTTTCCAGAGCAAGCAACCATAAAAATTAAACAACTGTTTAAAACAGAACTGTTATTTTAGAGCACTGTACTGCCATTTCTTTAAAAGATAAACTTGGTTAATGTAGAAACATCAATGTAACTGTGATGCTATTAATGTGCTCATATCTTCGAGTTATACAACTCGATAAGGTAGAAAATTTAAAAGAGCATTATATCAAGCTGGTGTTCTGAAGTTGTATGGTAAATAAAATATATATTGGGGATTTATTTACCTGTTATCAATAAGATATGTAAAGTTTTATGTTACACTTTACATTGTGCAACAATTTAAATGTATTTTTAAATTAATGAGAGCCTAATCTATTTGAATGTTAAAAACATTCAGCCATTCTTTAATTCATGTTTCAAAAGTGATATTATATGGTGTTAGCTAATGTTCATGTGACCTCAAACAATTTATGTAAACTTTGTAAAAGGATATTAAAAAAAGAAGATGAGCTTTAGAACTAAAACACTTAAGATTTATAAAGAGCCCTGTCTTACCTGAGATAAGGCTCTGTGTCCCATCTTACTACATGTGAGAATGACTACGAAAGCAGTAGGTCAGATTTTATTTCATTTAAAGTTATGTTCAAAAGTTTTGTTTTTTTCTCTCAAGTTTACTAGGATCTCAAACAGGGAATATAAAGTATAACTCACCCAAAAAATTCAGGGTAGCATTACATTAACTAAGTATTTTTACTCTTGTTAAAAAATTTTGTTTTTTAATTTGCTTATAAGTGATCTAAAGATTCCCTGTTGGTGTTTTAACTATGGCTGGAATCTTTCAGAATAAAATATTGTGATATCCTGGCTTAGATTCCCAGTGCTCTGTGTAAAGTCACCCTGGGCCAAGATCTCAGATTCCAATGGTGAATCTCATGTGTGGCCTCCTGAAATCCCAACACAATTCATGGCAATACTTCTCTGAGGTCAGTTACACAACTCAGTCTCTAAGGGGAATCACAACAGAGTTCAAGCCCAGGTGGACCCAGGCATCTCTTCAAATTGCCACACAAATGATGACAATTAAAACCAAAACACTCTCACATGGCCCTCTTCATCTTTTTATATAGACACTAATCATAACCTCTAGCTGGAGGTTTCCATGAGGGGCACAGCCCAAGACAGTGTCAAAAATAATCTCCCTTGTCCCTCATTTGCCTAAAGTCAGGGTGGCCTGGACAACGTTAGTGTGAACCAGAAGTGATCAAATAGGCCTGCCGTTAATACTACTCCACTTCTCAAATTTGAGGCATACTGACTGTGGGGTATAGATTTTTAGTGTGAATTGGAGTTATAAGAAAACCCAAGCACCTATTGTCTCCCCTCTGCAGCCCTTTGAAGAACTTATTTGACACAAATGATCCCTATTCTCACTTGATGGAGGTCAGGAATCTTAAAGAGGAAGGCGAGAGGCTTCATCCACAATGACTGATCTTTTTTCCATTTAGGTTTTGGATGCCCACATGGGATCTTTCTTTAGATTCATCAGGTGCTGAAAATCTAAACCACAGGCTCACACAGGGCCAAGAGGCTGATTCAGACACATCCATTTCCAAAGCAATGAAGCAAAGAGCCACAGGTGATGCCCATTCATTTCCATTTGAAAACTGTTTTCTTCAGGCTTCACAAAGGGGTGGCCTGAGGCAAAGACCTTTCTGACATTCAGAGCAACAGAACAATAGGTAATCAAAAGGCCCCAAGCAGGGTTTCTCCACGGAGACTTTCCTTGTTACTCTAATATGTGAGTTTTCTGAGTTGCTCGCCATTCCCTTCAGCTATCCAGTACATGGCCATGTCACAGAGCTTGGAGGTGGTACATATCTTGTACAAAAATACATGATACTAATCTTGAGAGTGGCCAGAATTCATGAAAAAATGGAAAATTAGGTAGATAGCAGGTGTTGCCCATGGATAAGGAAAGCCTCAGTCCATTCATTAATTGGAAAGGATGCATGCTGGGAAGCTTTCTACTAGACAGGACACACCCAATGAGCTATTTTTTTCTAATATCCACAAAGAAAAACACAGTGGGATACACAGACATAGAAACAGTCTCCTTGTCAAATGACTTACTGGAAACAGTCCACTCCAATCCAAACAAACCTCCTTTTTTACCTATTCTCAGAACATGGAAAAAAACCACAAACACAAACCAACACCCACAAATGCAACTCCTTCCCCCAAGTAGGTCTGTCACTATCTGGAGTGTCCTCTGACTGGTAGGCCATACGATGTTCCCCACAAATGGCCTTTCTGTCTCAGATCTGGTCTCCTTGGTCAACTCTGTGAAGTTGTCAGGAGGCAGTGGTGAGCCAATTCCTGTCCTCTCAGGAAAGACCCCTCTTCAGAGCTTTCTTAGTATTTGGCAACCCTTACATCAGTAGGTACCAAGAAAGACTGACTCTGTCCTTAGTAAATCCAAACAAGTGAGCCCACTGCGACTGGGACTTGGACTGGCTCTGGTGCCTGGCTTCCTGGATCACAAAATTCAGAGAGTTCCATCGCCAAGGAAATGAGGTGAGGTCACTACCTTCAGGAAATAAATGAGGTCCCTGTCTTGGCCACTACTTTGTCCTAACAGTTGCATCCTAGTGTCTCCTGACATGGAGGCTGCCCTACTTCCTGTGATACTTTCACATGTTAGAATGGTATAGAAACCATAGTCACCTGGGAACAGCTCTCCACACAGGCCTGCTTTGGTCCATCTTCCCTGCATTAAGAATAGAGAGGCTGACTCAGACACATCCTTTCATCCTGACCATGTTGTTTGCCATGGAATATGACTTTTGTTCTCTCAGGTCTTTCATAGCTGCCTACATCTTCTCCAGGGATTATTTCTGCATGGATTTTGAGGTACTCAGCAGGTGGAAGATCTCCTAACTTCCTGTATTGTAATATCAACTTTATCCCTGCTCTTCTGTAAAGTGAGATTGAGGGAACATTGTATGGTTAGGGTTAATAGCATGTTCCATTTGGCTTAGGAATCATTCTGCTGGATGAATAATGGTATTGGGAACCAGCAATATTTATAAGAATATAGAGGTAAAATATAAGTATGAAAACAGAAATCAAGGTAATATTTGAAGCCCAGAAGGATTTGGGCTCTTGATTGGGATCCTTAGCTTGAGTAATGTTTTGCACCGAGGTCGATGCAAATCGATATACAATGGCATAAGACCCTGTACCTCAGATGATTGAATGTAGAAGAGAACATCCAGTGAAAAAGGGATAGTGTGTAGGATTAGAATGATAGTCAGTAGGTTTAGGAGGAAGAGTGAGTCTAGGATTTTGACCAAAAGTTCTTTAGCAATAGGTTTCGGTTAGAGAGTGAATATAAATGGCACCATATGTGAAAAGTTGGGCACAATGATGAACTGGGAAAAATATGTAGGAAGGCAGACATCAATAGAGACATTAGGAAATCAGGCAAAGTATAACGTGAGTGATAAGATTTGACATTTTCAACAGGGTTGAGGTTGAATACATAATCTTAAAAAGAAACAAAAATGTAGTCACCAATTGGATTGACATTTGAGAGCATTAGGCAAACTGGACATGGATGTTTTTAGTAATCTATGTTCACATTCCATTGAGGCTTTATTGCAATCATAATGGTGACCTTTGCATTTTGTGTCCAGAATATTACTGTGATAATATGTATATGTAGATCAGGTGACATGAGTATTTCTTCCACCTTTTCTGGGAGCAATATTTTGAAAACATATAAATTAGTACTGGGGATACTAAGAGGTTTACCCTGTGTTGATGAATATAGAGATGATGCATTAATAGACCATACTGTGAAAAAATTATGTGACTGGTTCCAAATTTACATAATGGATTGTTTTAATATCTGAAAATATAGATGAAATCATATATTGATATATGTACATTCATTCCAACAAGTTATATATCTAATGGTATTATTAGGATTACCGTTTATCATGAATAGTGTGTGAGTTTTGCTTCTAAAATGATAATGGAATCGAAAATAATGTGTTTAGAAAGAAGTCTAGTGAAAAGACCAGTCAAGAAACAGAGGAATATATGTGTTCCGAAGGAGGAAGTGATTGAAAGTAAACCAAATATTTATAAATTTGTGAACTTGTGAATGAAAGGATATATTTTATGATGTCCATAAACTGAATAAATAATAACGTACCAAGTTTGAATAAAAATGAACTTTAAAAAACACATCATATCCAATAGGAATGTATTTGCATTGATGTTAAACTTGGTCAGTTAGTCTAGAAATATTAGGATTTGTAAGAACCCTTCCCTGAATTTAGTTTTCAGTACTAGGAAACAAATATGTATTTCAGTGGATGTATATTTCTGAGAATAAACTTGTTAAAAGTTGATTATAAATCCACATATATGAATATGAATGAATTCAGGTGGTGTATAAGAAGACATATATTTCATATTTTGGAAAATCTGGAGACTATATATATATATATATATATATATATATATAGAGAGAGAGAGAGAGAGAGAGAGAGAGAGAGAGACAAACACACACACACATTATAATGTCGCAATATATATGTCAATCGAAATTCATCATGAAAAATAACTCATCCGCATATCCCAAAATATTCATTTTACTGAACATGGATGTATGTATAATGTTGTTCATCTAGGAAGCTCACCCATGGGTTGAATTTTCTGTACCAACAGCGTTTAGGAGGAGTGATCTCTTCTCACAAATAGTATCTGCCAAGTCAGCCACCTTACAAGAATGTACGTGTGAAACCAGGTAGGATTCTATTTGTGCATATAAAAATACATGTGCTTAATAGGCTACAGAGAAAGGGAGACAGGAATTCATATATTTCTTAACTTTAAAAACACATGGAATAGTGTGTAGTGTCCCTCTTTATCCCTTTTGATTAACTTTGGCTTAAAAAAAAGAATTTTATTGAGAATTTTTGTATATATCTTTGTCAGGAATATTGCTCTGAAGTTTTCTTTCCTTGATGTGTCTTTGTCTGATTTTGGTATGTGAGTGATAATAGCCTCATGGAATGAGTTTGGAGGAGTTCCATCCTTTTCTATTTTATGGAATAATTTGAGGAGTATTGTGATGAATGCTTCTTTGAAGGTCTTGTAGAACATGGCTGAGAATCTGTTTGTTCCTGGGCTTTGCTTGATTGGTAGGCTGTTGACAGCAACTTCTATTTCATTGCTTGAAATTGATTTGTTTAAATTGTTCACGTCCTACTAATTAAGTTTGGGTATATCTCTAAAATTTTATTGATGTCATCATGGTATTTTAATTTATTAGACTATAAATTTTCAAATTAGTTTTCAATTATTCTCTGTATTTTAGTTGTGTACTCTGTAAAAGTTCCTTTATGATCCTTAATTTTAGTAATTTGAGGTTTTTTTTTCTTCATTAGCTTGGTTAAGGAAGTGTCAATTTTATTTATTTTTCTAAGATTATATTTTGTGTTGTGTCAAAAAAAAAAACACATGGAAAATTATTTCAATAAATTGAATAGATTTATAACTCCTACCTTATATTATGCAAAAGGCAAGTCCAACTATACACCATGTCTCTTCTGAAATGCTTGTATCTATTCTGTTTGGGTTCTTTTTCTCCATTATATTAGTATTAGTGGTAAGAGTCTCGTAGGGTATATGAATGTTTCTGAGAATAATCTTGTGAAAAGATAATTATAAATCCACATTCATGAATATGAAAAATTTAGGAAGTGCAAAATAAGACACATATATTTCATATTTTGAAAAATTTGGAGAGTATATCTATATTTATATCTATATATCTATATCTATATCTATATCTATATCTATCTATATATATATATATATACACACACACACACACACACACACACACAACACTCACAGACATTAAAAAGTACCAATATAAATGCCAATCGAAATTCATCAGTAAATATATATCATCCACAAATGCAAAAAATATTTATTTTACTGAACATGAGTTTATATATAATGTTTTTCTAATAGGACGCTCTCCTATAGGTTGAATTTTCATTTCCAAAAGCATTTAGGAGGAGTGAACTCTTCTCACAATTTGTATCTGCCAAGACAGCCACCTCACAAAAATGTACGTGTGATACCTGGTAGGATTCTATATATGCATATAAATATACATGTGTGAATAGCCTACAGAAAAGGGAAACAAGAATTCACATATTTGTTAAGTTTAAAAACACATGGACAATATTTCAATTAAAATTTGACTAGATTTATAACTCCAACCTTATATAAGGCAAATGTCAAGTCCAACTATACAACATGTCTCCTCTGAAGTGCTTGTATTTCTATTGTGTTGGGTTAATTTTCCCGATTATATTAGGATGAATAGTCTGAGTCTACTAGGTATGGGTTAGTGTCAGGGATTCAGTACTTCAAATGAAAAATTGGAAAATGAATCCAATGTGTATGTAAATATACGCTGCACAAATATCCTCCCGCTCTCATCCAGAACAATGCCTTGACATTACCTTCACCACAAGTAAGACACAACTAGAGGAGAAGAGTTACAAAATCAGTGACTACATATCTGGAATGGAAAATGCTCAGGAGTTCACAACCTTGGAGGTGGTAGAGGAGTTTCAAAAAGTAAGGGACAGGGTAAACACTCCACAAACATGGAGCTCTGCTGGCCCAAAAACTTTTTGAGAAACTGCCTCTGAGCTTCCGCACTTGAAATATATGTTGTTTTCAGGAGATTTGGCTTCCTTTGTAGTGAGACCATCAAAGCTGGTTCTCCATCTATGTGACCTGGAGGACATGGTTTCTTATTTTCCAATGAACAAGATGAAGCAGTGCTGAATCCTCTCTTTGTAGGTAAACTGAGGCCACTGGGGACTAAGTGTCTCCCCGTGTGGACTGTGAAGCCATTTGGTCCTCCTCCACTTTTTGTGGAGTTTTTGCTGCTGCACTGTGAGTTTGGTATTTGTTTCACGAAATACTAGAAGCTAAACTGGGACACAGTGCTGGAGGGAGTTCTGTCACGTGTGGTGGGTCAGGGTCTGCAAGAGAATGCACCAACTAGGCTTCTATCTCTCACAGGTTTTCCCATTGCCCCCTTGCCCATATCAATCTGATTCTTAATTTTCCTCTGAAAACTCTCCATATAACAAGATGCCTTTACATATAAGGGTCTGCTGGCTGCACCATGTCAGTTACAAGCCATTTGGAATCCAATGGTAGATCCACAAGGCCCTTCCACCAATGTTTTATCAATCACCTCCCCACCACTGCTCTAGACCCACTACTCAGCAGGCTCCAAACTACTGGCATCTCTGTTCTACACCATTTTCATGAAACTCAGTAAATCAAGGCACTGTCTGGTATAATCATGATCAGCAATAGGACATCCAATGTTTCTCCAGTGCCACCTGGTCATAGGTATTTCAAAAATTTCATGGTATTTATCTAGCCATTTTTCAAGCATGAAGTTGGAGGCACTGTGGGTTTCAATTCACTCAGCAAAGATTAAATGGTGAGGAAGCTCATTTCAATAAATTCTCTGGAGAACTCTCACAGGCAAGGCTTCCCAAAGAGTGGACAAAATGTCACATTAGGCGAGGCCCATTGAGGTCTATAATGTGAGGTCCATGTGTGTTTTGACTCTCAACTATGGCTGCCATTTCTTTAAGGATAAAATCATGTGATATCCTTGCTGAGATTCCCAGGCCTCTGTGGAAATCCACCCGGGGCGTAGGTCTCAGTTTCCAAGAGCGACTTTCATGCATGGCCTCTTAAAATCCCAACAAAATTCATGGCAATGCTTCTCTGAGTTCAGTTCCAAAACCCAGTCTCTAAGGGGAATCACACCAGAGTTCAAGCCCACGTGGACACAGTCATTTATTCCAATGCCACACAAATGAGCAACATTAAAACCAAAACACTCCCACATAGCCCAAATCTTATTCCATATAGTCAATCATCTTAACATCTGGTTGGAGGTTTCCATGAGGGGCGCAGCCCAAGCAGTGTCCAAAATCAGCTCCTTTGCCCCTCATTTGCCTAAAGTCAGGGTAGGCTGGACACCGTTTCTGTGAACCAGGAGTGAACAAATAAATCTGCCGTTAATACTTCTGTATTTCTCCAATTTGAGGTCTACTGATTTTAGGTATCAATTCTTTAGGTGTTTTAGAGTCAAGCGAAAACACAAGCACCTCTGCAGGGCTTTGAAGAACTCATTTGACCCAAATAATCAATATTCTCATTTGATAGAGTGCAGCAACCTAACAGAGAAAGGCAAGAGACTTCATCCAAAATGAATGATATTTTTTGCCATATTGGTTTTGGAAGCTCACATGGGATCATTCTTAAGATCCATCAGGTGCTGAGAATCTAAGCCACAGCCACACACAGGTCCAAGAGGCTGATAAAGACACATCCCTTTCCAAAGCAATTAAGCAAAGAACCACAGGTGAGGCCCATTTATTTCCATTTGAAAACTGATTTCTTCAGGCTTCACAAAGGGGTGGCCTGAGGCAAAGACCTTCCTGACATTCAGTGCAACACAACAATAAGTAAGCAAAAAGCCCAAAGCAGTGTTTCTGTACTGAGACTTTCCTGGTCACACTGATATCTGAGTTTTCTGAGATGCTCGCTATTCTCTTCAACTATCCATACATGGCCATGTCACAGAGCTTGGAGGTGGTACATATTTTGGACACAAATCCATGAGTCTATTCTGGAGAGTGGCCAGAATTCAGGAAGAAAACAACAACTTAGAAAGATAGCAGGTGTTGCACATCGATAAGACAAGCTGCAGTCCATTCATATATTGGGCAGGATGAATTATGGGAAGATTTATTCTAGACAGGACACATCCATTAATGCATTCTCTTTTCTAATGTCTACAACAACGGACACAGTGGGATACACAGAAACAGAAACACTAGCCGTGTCAAATGACTTACTAGAAACTGTCTGCTCCAAACCAAACAAAACGCCTTTCCTATCTATTCTCAGAACATGAGACAAAACAACAAACAAACACCCACTCCCACAAAGGCACCTCCTGCCCCCAAGTAGGTCTTTGACTATCCGAAGTATCCTCTGACTGGTGGGCCATACTATGTTCCCCCGACATGGCCTGTCTTCTCTCACATCATGTTTCTTTGAACAACTCTGTGAAGATGTCAGGAAAAAGTGGTTAGCCACTACCTGTTTTCTCAGGAAAGGTCCATCTTCAGAGCTCTCCTGGCATTTGGCCATCCTCACATCATTTGGTACCAAGAAAACTGACTCTGTCCTTGGTAAATCCAAACAAGTGAGCCCACTGTGCCTGGGACTGGGACTGCCTCTGGGTGCCTGGCTTCTTGGATACCAAGTTCAGAGAGTTCCATCACCAAGGAAATGAGGTATGTCACATTCTTTGGAACTGAATGAGGTCACTGCCTTGGCAACCACTTTGTCCTAACAGTTGCTTTCAAGGGTTACATAAGATGGAGGTTTCCCCTACTTCCTGTGACACTTTCATAAGGTAGAATGTATATCAACCATTGGCACCCGGGAACAGCTCTCCACTCAGGCCTGGATTGTTCCACCTTGTCTACAATAAGAAGAGAGATGCAGATTCAGACACATCCCTTCATCCTGACCAGGTTGTTTGCCATGGAAGATGACTTTTGCTCTCTCAGGTGCTTCATACCTGCCTACAACTTCTCCAGGTATCATTTGTGCATGGACATTTGAGGTTCTCATCTGGTGGAAGATCCCCAAATTTCCTGTATTGTAAGAACCCCTCTGTCCCTGCTCTTCTGTAAAATGATTGAGGGAACAGTGTATACTTGGGGTTAAAAACAGGTTTGATTTGGTGACGAATGATTCTGTGCGATGAATAATGGGATTGGGAACCTGCAATATTTACAAGAATATAGAGGTGAAATATAAGTATGAAAAAAGAAATCTAGGTATGCTTTGAAGCCCAGAAGGGTTTTGCCCTTGATTGGGATACTTAGCTTTGAATTATGTTCTGCAAAGATGTCTCAGATAATTTGATATACAATGGCATAGGACCTTGTACATTGGATGATTGAATTTAGAAGAGAACATCCAGTCAAAAAGGGATATTCAGTAGGATTAGGAAGATAGTAGGTAGGTTTAGGAAGACGAGTGAGTATAGGATTTGGACCAAAAGTTCTTTAGCAATCGACTTTTGGTTATAGAGTGAATGTAAATGTCAGCACATATGAAGAGTCAGACACTATGTTGAACTGGGGAAAATATGTAGAAAAGCAGATATCAATGGAAACATTACGAAATCAGGCAAAGTATAAAGTGAGGGATAGAATTAGACATTTTCAACAGGGTTGAGTTTCAATATATAAATTAGGAAAAAACAAATATGTAGTCACCAATAGGAGTGACATTTGACAGCATTAGGCAACCTGGACATGGATGTTTTTAGAAATCCATGTTCACTTTCCATTTAGGCTTTGGTACAATCATAAGTGTGACCTTTCCATTTTTTGTCCAGAATATTACTGTGATAATGAGGTGACATGAGTATTTCTTTCACCATTTCTGGGAGCAATATATTGAAGAAGTAAAATTAGAATCGGGGGTACAAATAGGTGTACCCTGTTTCTATGAACATAGAGAAAAACCACGAATAGACCATACTGTGAATAAATAATATAACTTTTTTGAACTTTAAATAATGAATTGAACTGATATCTGAAAAATAAAAGGAAATTGTATATTGATATACAATCATTCATTCCAACCAGTTATATATCTAATGGAAATATTAGTGTTTTGGTTTATCATGAAGAGTGTGTGAGTTTTGCTTCAAAATGATTATGGAAATTCAAAATAATGTGTTTGGAAAGAAGTCTCATGAAAAGACCAGTCAAGAAACCCTGACAATACATGTGTTCTGAAGCAAGAAGTGATTAATGTTGAAACAAATGCCTATTAATTTGTGAACTTGTGGATGAAATGTATATCCTATGATGTGCAAAAACTGAAGAAACAATAATGTACCAGTGTCGAATACAAATGAATGACAAAATACATATCATGTCCCATAGGAGTCTACTTGCATTGATATTAGACTGGGTCAGATACTGTAGAATAATTAGGATTTGTATGCTCCCTTCACTGAAGTTAGTAGTCAGTACTAGGAAACAAATATGTATTTCAGGTGGATGAATATTTCTGATTATAATCTTGTGAAAAGTTGATTATAAATCAACATACATGAACATGAATGAATTTAGAGTGTGTATACTAGACACATATATTTCATATTTGGAAAACTTTGGAGAGTATATCTATATCTATATCTATACACACACACACACACACACACACACACAACACTCACAGACATTAAAAAGTACCAATATAAATGCCAATCGAAATTCATCAGTAAATATATATCATCCACAGATGCAAAAATATTTATGTTACTGAACATGAGTTTATGTATAATGTTGTTCTTCTAGGACGCTCTCTTATAGGTTGAATTTTCATTTCCAACAGCATTTAGGAGAAGTGAACACTTCTCACAATTTGTATCTGCCAAGACATCCACCTTACAAAAATGTACGTGTGATACCTGGTAGGATTCTATAAATGCATATAAATATACATGTGTGAATAGGCTACAGAAATTGGAAACAAGTATTCACATATTTGTTAAGTTTAAAAACACATGGAGAATATTTCAATTAAAATTTGACTAGATGTATAACTCCTACCTTATATAATGCAAATGTCAAGTCCAACTATAGAACATGTCTCCTCTGAAGTGCTTGTATTTCTATTGTGTTGGGTTAATTTTCCCCATTATATAAGGATGAATAGTCTGAGTCTACTAGGTATGGGTTAGTGTCAGGGATTCAGTACTTCGAATGAAAAATTGGAAAATGAATCCAATGTGTATGTAAATATATGCTGCACAAATATCCTCCCGCTCTCATCCAAAACAATGCCTTGACATTACCTTCACCCCAAGTAAGACACAATTAGAGGACAAGAGTTACACAATCAGTGAATACATATCTGGAATGGAAAATGCTCAGGAGTTCACAACCTTGGAGGTGGTTTAGGAGTTTCCAAAAGTAAGGGACATGGTAAACACTCCACAAACATGTAACTCTGCTGGCCTAAAAACTTTCTGAGAAACTGCCTCTGAGCTTCCGCACTTGAAATATCTGTTGTTTTCATGAGATTTGGCTTCCTTTGTAGTGAGACCATCAAAGCTGGGTCTGCATCTATGTGACCTGGAGGACATGGTTTCTTATTTTCCAATGAACAAGATGAAGCAGTGCTGAATCCTCTCTTTATAGGTAAACTGAGGCCACTGGGGACTAAGTGTCTCCCGTCTCCCCGTGTGGACTGTGAAGCCATTTGTTCCTCCTCCACTTTTTGTGGTGTTTAGGCTGCTGCACTGTGAGTTTGGTATTTGTTTCACGAAATACTAGCAGCTAAACTTTGACACAGTGCTGGAGGGAGTTCTGTCACGTGTGGTGGGTCAGGGTCTGCAAGAGAATGCACCAACTAGGCTTCTATCTCTCACAGCTTGCCCCATTGCCCCCTTGTCCATATCAACCTGATTCTTAATTTTCCTCTTAAAACTCTCCATATAACAAGATGCCTTTACATATAAGGGTCTGCTGGCTGCACCATGTCAGTTACAAGCCATTTGGAATCCAATGGTAGATCCACATGGCCCTACCACAGATGTTTTATCAAACACCTCCCCACCACTGCTCTAGACCCGCTACTCAGCAGGCTCCAACTTACTGGCATCTCTGTTCTACACCATTTTCATGAAACTCAGTAAATCAAGGCACTGTCTGGTATACTCATGGTCAGCAATAGGACATCCAATGTTTCTCCAGTGCCACCTGGTCATAGGAATTTCAAAAATTTCATGGTATTTATCTAGCCATTTTTCAAGCATGAAGTTGGAGGCACTGTGGGTTTCAATTCATTCAGCAAACATTAAATGGTGAGGAAGCTCATTTCAATGAAATCTCTGGAGAAATCTCACAGGCAAGGCTTCCCAAAGAATGGACAAAAGGTCACATTAGGTCAGGCCCATTGAGGTCTACAATGTGAGGTGCATGTGTGTTTTGACTCTCAACTATGGATGCCATTTCTTTAAGAATAAAATCATGTGATATCCTTGCTGAGATTCCCAGGCCTCTGTGGAAATCTACCCGGGGCCTAGGTCTCAGTTTCCAAGAGCGACTTTCATGCGTGGCCTCTTAAAATCCCAACAAAATTCATAGCAATGCTTCTCTGAGTTCAGTTCCAAAACCCAGTGTTTAAGGGGAATCACACCAGAGTTCAAGCCCACGTGGAACCAGTCATTTTTTCCAATGCCACACAAATGACCAACATTAAAACCAAAACACTCCCACATGGCCCTCACCTTATTCCATATAGTCAATCATCTTAAAATCTGGCTGGAGGTTTCCATGACGGACGCAGCCCAAGACAGTGTCCAAAATCAGCTCGTTTGCCCCTCATTTGCCTAAAGTCAGGGTAGCCTGGACACCGTTGCTGTGAACCAGGAGTGAACAAATAAGCCTGCCGTTAATACATCTATGTTTCTCCAATTTGAGGGCTACTGATTTTAGGTATCGGTTCTTTAGGTGATTTAGAGTCATGCGAAAACACAAGCACCTCTGCAGGGCTTTGAAGAACTCATTTGACTCACAGAATCTCTATTCATATTTGTTGGAGTGCAGGAACCTAACAGAGGAAGGCAAGAGTCTTCATCCACAATGAATGATAGTTTTTTGCCATTTTGGTTTTGGAAGCTCACATGGGATCATTCTTAAGATCCATCAGGTGCTGAGAATCTAAGTCACAGCCACACACAGGACCAAGAGGCTGATAAAGACACATCCCTTTCCAAAGCAACTAAGCAAAGAACCACAGGTGAGGCCCATTCATTTCCATTTGAAAACTGTTTTCTTCAGGCTTCACAAAGGGGTGGCCTGAGGCAAAGACCTTCCTGACATTCAGTGCAACACAACAATAAGTAAGCAAAAAGCCCAAAGCAGTGTTTCTGCACTGAGACTTTCCTGGTCACACTGATATCTGAGTTTTCTGAGATGCTCGCCATTCTCTTCAACTATCCTTTACATGGCCATGTCACAGAGCTTGGAGGTGGTACATATTTTGGACACAAATCCCTGAGCCCATTCTGGAGAGTGGCCAGAATTCAGGAAGAAAACAACAACTTAGAAAGATAGCAGGTGTTGCAAATCGATAAGACAAGCTGCAGTCCATTCATATATTGGGCAGGATGAATTATAGGGAAGATTTATACTAGACAGGACACATCCATTAATGCATTCTCTTTTCTAATGTCTACAACAACGGACACAGTGGGATACACATAAACACAAACACTCGCCTTGTCAAATGACTTACTAGAAACTGTCTGCTCCAAACCAAACAAACCGCCTTTTCGATCTATTCTCAGAACATGAGACAAAACAACAAACCCACACCCACTCCCACAAAGGCACCTCCTTCCCCCAAGTAGGTCTGTGAGTATCCGGAGTGTCCTCTGACTGGTGGGCCATACTATGTTCCCCCGAAATCGCCTGTCTTCTCTCAGATCTTGTTTCCTTGACCAACTCTGTGAAGATGTCAGGAAAAAGTGGTTAGCCACTACCTGTTTTCTCAGGAAAGGTCCATCTTCAGAGCTCTCCTGGCATTTGGCCATCCTCACATCATTAGGTACCAAGAAAACTGACTCTGTCCTTGGTAAATCCAAACAAGTGAGCCCACTGTGCCTGGGACTGGGACTGCCTCTGGGTGCCTGGCTTCTTGGATACCAAGTTCAGAGAGTTCCATCACCAAGGAAATGAGGTATGTCACATTTTTTGGAACTGAATGAAGTCACTGCCTTGGCAACCACTTTGTCCTAACAGTTGCTTCCAAGGGTAACATAAGATGGAGGTTTCCCCTACTTCCTGTGACACTTTCATAAGGTAGAATGTATATCAACCATTGGCACCCGGGAACAGCTCTCCACTCAGGCCTGGATTGTTCCACCTTGTCTACAATAAGAAGAGAGAGGCAGATTCAGACACATCCCTTCATCCTGACCAGGTTGTTTGCCATGGAAGATGACTTTTGCTCTCTCAGGTGCTTCATACCTGCCTACAACTTCTCCAGGTATCATTTGTGCATGGACATTTGAGGTTCTCATCTGGTGGAAGATCCCCAACATTCCTGTATTGTAAGAACCCCTCTGTCCCTGCTCTTCTGTAAAATGATTGAGGGAACAGTGTATACTTGGGGTTAAAAACAGGTTTGATTTGGTGACGAATGATTCTGTGCGATGAATAATGGAATTGGGAACCTGCAATATTTACAAGAATATAGAGGTGAAATATAAGTATGAAAAAAGAAATCTCGGTATGCTTTGAAGTCCAGAAGGGTTTTGCCCTTGATTGGGATACTTAGCTTTGAATTATGTTCTGCAAAGATGTCTCAGATAATTTGATATACAATGGCATAGGACCTTGTACATTGGATGATTGAATTTAGAAGAGAACATCCAGTGAAAAAGGGATATTCAGTAGGATTAGGAAGATAGTAGGTAGGTTTAGGAAGACGAGTGAGTATAGGATTTGGACCAAAAGTTCTTTAGCAATAGACTTTTGGTTATAGAGTGAATGTAAATGTCAGCACATATGAAGAGTCAGACACTATGTTGAACTGGGGAAAATATGTAGAAAAGCAGATATCAATGGAAACATTACGAAATCAGGCAAAGTATAAAGTGAGGGATAGAATTAGACATTTTCAACAGGGTTGAGTTTCAATATATAAATTAGGAAAAAACAAATATGTAGTCACCAATAGGAGTGACATTTGACAGCATTAGGCAACCTGGACATGGATGTTTTTAGAAATCCATGTTCACTTTCCATTTAGGCTTTGGTACAATCATAAGTGTGACCTTTCCATTTTTTGTCCAGAATATTACTGTGATAATGAGGTGACATGAGTATTTCTTTCACCATTTCTGGGAGCAATATATTGAAGATGTAAAATTAGAATCGGGGGTACAAATAGGTGTACCCTGTTTCTATGAACATAGAGAAAAACCACGAATAGACCATACTGTGAATAAATAATATAACTTTTTTGAACTTTAAATAATGAATTGAACTGATATCTGAAAAATAAAAGGAAATTGTATATTGATATACAATCATTCATTCCAACCAGTTATATATCTAATGGAAATATTAGTGTTTTGGTTTATCATGAAGAGTGTGTGAGTTTTGCTTCAAAATGATTATGGAAATTCAAAATAATGTGTTTGGAAAGAAGTCTCATGAAAAGACCAGTCAAGAAACCCTGACAATACATGTGTTCTGAAGCAAGAAGTGATTAATGTTGAAACAAATGCCTATTAATTTGTGAACTTGTGGATGAAATGTATATCCTATGATGTGCAAAAACTGAAGAAACAATAATGTACCAGTGTCGAATACAAATGAATGACAAATTACATATCATGTCCCATAGGAGTCTACTTGCATTGATATTAGACTGGGTCAGATACTGTAGAATAATTAGGATTTGTATGCTCCCTTCACTGAAGTTAGTAGTCAGTACTAGGAAACAAATATGTATTTCAGGTGGATGAATATTTCTGATTATAATCTTGTGAAAAGTTGATTATAAATCAACATACATGAACATGAATGAATTTAGAGAGTGTATACTAGACACATATATTTCATATTTGGAAAACTTTGGAGAGTATATCTATATCTATATCTATACACACACACACACACACACACACACACACAACACTCACAGACATTAAAAAGTACCAATATAAATGCCAATCGAAATTCATCAGTAAATATATATCATCCACAGATGCAAAAATATTTATGTTACTGAACATGAGTTTATGTATAATGTTGTTCTTCTAGGACGCTCTCTTATAGGTTGAATTTTCATTTCCAACAGCATTTAGGAGGAGTGAACACTTCTCACAATTTGTATCTGCCAAGACATCCACCTTACAAAAATGTACGTGTGATACCTGGTAGGATTCTATATATGCATATAAATATACATGTGTGAATAGGCTACAGAAATTGGAAACAAGTATTCACATATTTGTTAAGTTTAAAAACACATGGAGAATATTTCAATTAAAATTTGACTAGATGTATAACTCCTATCTTATATAATGCAAATGTCAAGTCCAACTATAGAATATGTCTCCTCTGAAGTGCTTGTATTTCTATTGTGTTGGGTTAATTTTCCCCATTATATTAGGATGAATAGTCTGAGTCTACTAGGTATGGGTTAGTGTCAGGGATTCAGTACTTCGAATGAAAAATTGCAAAATGAATCCAATGTGTATGTAAATATATGCTGCACAAATATCCTCCCGCTCTCATCCAAAACAATGCCTTGACATTACCTTCACCCCTAGTAAGACACAATTAGAGGAGAAGGGTTACACAATCAGTGAATACATATCTGGAATGGAAAATGCTCAGGAGTTCACAACCTTGGAGGTGGTTTAGGAGTTTCCAAAAGTAAGTGACATGGTAAACACTCCACAAACATGTAACTCTGCTGGCCTAAAAACTGTTTGAGATACTGCCTCTGAGCTTCCGCACTTGAAATATATGTTGTTTTCATGAGATTTGGCTTCCTTTGTAGTGAGACCATCAAAGCTGGGTCTGCATCTATGTGACCTGGAGGACATGGTTTCTTATTTTCCAATGAACAAGATGAAGCAGTGCTGAATCCTCTCTTTATAGGTAAACTGAGGCCACTGGGGACTAAGTGTCTCCCCGTGTGGACTGTGAAGCCATTTGTTCCTTCTCCTCTTTTTGTGGTGTTTTTACTGCTGCACTGTGAGTTTGGTATTTGTTTCACGAAATACTAGGAGATAAACTGGGACACAGTGCTGGAGGGAGTTCTGTCATGTGTGGTGGGTCAGGGTCTGCAAGAGAATGCACCAACTATGCTACTATCTCTCACAGCTTGCCCCATTGTCCCCTTGTCCATATCAACCTGATTCTTAATTTTCCTCTGCTAACTCTCCATATAACAAGATGCATTTACATATAAGGGTCTGCTGGCAGCACCATGTCAGTTACAAGCCATTTGGAATCCAATGGTAGATCCACATGGCCCTACCACGGATGTTTTATCAAACACCTCCCCACCACTGCTCTAGACCCACTAATCAGCAGGCTCCAACATACTTGCATCTCGGTTCTACACCATTTTCATGAAACTCAGTAAATCAAGGCACTGTCTGGTATACTCATGATCAGCAACAGGACATCCAATGTTTCTCCAGTGCCACCTGGTCATAGGAATTTCAAAAATTTCATGGTATTTATCTAGCCATTTTTCAAGCATGAAGTTGGAGGCACTGTGGGTTTTAATTCATTCAGCAATCATTAATGGTGAGGAAGCTCATTTCAATGAAATCTCTGGAGAAATCTCACAGGCAAGACTTCCCAAAGAGTGGACAAAATATCACATTAGGCCAGGCCCATTGAGGTCTACAATGTTAGGTCCATGTGTGTTTGACTCTCAACTATGGATGCCATTTCTTTAAGAATAAAATCATGTGATATTCTTGCTGAGATTCCCAGGCCTCTGTGGAAATCCACCCGGGGCGTAGGTCACAGTTTCCAAGAGTGACTTTCATGCGTGGCCTCTTAAAATCCCAACAAAATTCATAGCAATGCTTCTCTGAGTTCAGTTCCAAAACCCAGTGTCTAAGGGGAATCACACTAGAGTTCAAGCCCACGTGGAACCAGTCATTTTTTCCAATGCCACACAAATGACCAAAATTAAAACCAAAACACTCACACATGGCCCTCATTTATTCCATATAGTCAATCATCTTAACCTCTGGCTGGAGGTTTCCAAGAGGGGCGCAGCCCAAGACAGTGTCCAAAATCAGCTCGTTTGCCCCTCATTTGCCTAAAGTCAGGGTAGCCTGGACACCGTTGCTGTGAACCAGGAGTGAACAAATAAGCCTGCCATTAATACTTCTGTGTTTCTCCAATTTGAGGGCTACTGATTTTAGGTATCCATTCTTTAGGTGATTTAGAGTCATGCGATAACACAAGCACCTCTGCAGGGCTTTGAAGAACTCATTAGACTCACAGAATCCCTATTCTCATTTGTTGGAGTGCAGGAACCTAACAGAGGAAGGCAAGAGACTTCATCCACAATGAATGATATTTTTTGCCATTTTGGTTTTGTAAGCTCACATGGGAACATTCTTAAGATCCATCAGGTGCTGAGAATCTAAGTCACAGCCACACACAGGTCCAAGAGGCTGATAAAGACACATCCCTTTCCAAAGCAATTAAGCAAAGAACCACAGGTGAGGCCCATTCATTTCCATTTGAAAACTGTTTTCTTCAGGCTTCACAAAGGGGTGGCCTGAGGCAAAGACCTTCCTGACATTCAGTGCAACACAACAATAAGTAAGCAAAAAGCCCAAAGCAGTGTTTCTGCACTGAGACTTTCCTGGTCACACTGATATCTGAGTTTTTTGAGATGCTCGCCATTCTCTTCAACTATCCTTTACATGGCCATGTCACAGAGCTTGGAGGTGGTACATATTTTGGACACAAATCCATGAGCCTATTCTGGAGAATTTCCAGAATTCAGGAAGAAAACAACAACTTAGAAAGATAGCAGGTGTTGCACATCGATAAGACAAGCTGCAGTCCATTCATATATTGGGCAGGATGAATTATGGGAAGATTTATACTGGACAGGACACATACATTAATGCATTCTCTTTTCTAATGTCTACAACAACGGACACAGTGGGATACACATAAACAGGAAACACTCGCCGTGTCAAATGACTTACTAGAAACTGTCCACTCCAAACCAAAGAAAACGCCTTTCCTATCTATTCTCAGAACATGAGACAAAACAACAAACACACACCCACTCCCAAAAAGGCACCTCCTTCCCCCAAGTAGGTCTGTGACTATCCGGAGTGTCCTCTGACTGGTGGGCCATAATATGTTCCCCCGAAATGGCCTGTCTTCTCTCAGATCTTGTTTCCTTTACCAACTCTGTGAAGATGTCAGGAAAAAGTGGTTAGCCACTACCTGTTTTCTCAGGAAAGGTTTCATCTTCTGAGCTCTCCTGGCATTTGGCCATCCTCACATCATTAGGTACCAAGAAAACTGACTCTGTCCTTGGTAAATCCAAACAAGTGAGCCCACTGGGCCTGGGACTGGGACTGCCTCTGGGTGCCTGGCTTCTTGGATACCAAGTTCAGAGAGTTCCATCACCAAGGAAATGAGGTATGTCACAATCTTTGGAACTGAATGAGGTCACTGCCTTGGCAACCACTTTGTCCTAACAGTTGCTTCCAAGGGTAACATAAGATGGAGGTTGCCGCTACTTCCTGTGACACTTTCATAAGGTAGAATGTATATCAACCATTGGCACCCGGGAACAGCTCTCCACTCAGGCCTGGTTTGGTCCACCTTCTCTACAATAAGAAGAGAGAAGCAGATTCAGAGACAACCCTTCATCCTGACCAGGTTGTTTGCCATGGAAGATGACTTTTGCTCTCTCAGGTGCTTCATACCTGCCTACAACTTCTCCAGGTATCATTTGTGCATGGACATTTGAGGTTCTCATCTGGTGGAAGGTCCCCAACTTTCCTGTATTGTAAGAACCCCTCTGTCCCTGCTCTTCTGTAAAATGATTGAGGGAACAGTGTATACTTGGGGTTAAAAACAGGTTTGATTTGGTGACGAATGATTCTGTGCGATGAATAATGGTATTGGGAACCTGCAATATTTACAAGAATATAGAGGTGAAATATAAGTATGAAAACAGAAATCTAGGTGTGATTTGAAGCCCAGAAGGGTTTTGCCCTTGATTGGGATACTTAGCTTTGAATTATGTTCTGCAAAGATGTCTCAAAAAATTCGAATTTCAATGGCATAGGAAGTTGTACATTGGATGATTGAATTTAGAAGAGAACATCAGGTCAAAAAGGGATATTCAGTAGGATTAGGAAGATAGTCGGTAGGTTTAGGAAGAAGAGTGAGTATAGGATTTGGACCAAAAGTTCTTTAGCAATAGACTTTTGGTTATAGAGTGAATGTAAATGTCAGCACATATGAAGAGTCAGTCACTATATTGAACTGGGGAAAATATGTTGAAAAGCAGATATCAATAGAAACATTACGAAATCAGGCAAAGTATAAAGTGAGTGATAGAATTAGACATTTTCAACAGGGTTGAGTTTGAAAATATAAATTAGGAAAAAATAAATATGTAGTCATCAATAGGATTGACAATTGACAGCATTAGGCAACCTGGACATGGATGTTTTAGAAATCAATGTTCACTTTCCATTTAGGCTTTGGTACAATCATAAGTGTGACCTTTCCATTTTTTGTCCAGAATATTACTGTGATAATGAGGTGACATGAGTATTTCTTTCACCATTTCTGGGAGCAATATATTGAAGATGTAAAGTTGGAATCGGGGGTACAAAGAGGTGTACCCTGTTTCTAGGAACATAGAAAAAAAGCATGAATAAACCATACTGTAAATAAATAATATAATTTTTTAAAATTTAAATAATGAATTGAACTGATATCTGAAAAATTAAAGGAAATCGTATATTGATATACAATCATTCATTCCAACCAGTTATATATCTAATGGAAATATTAGTGTTTTGGTTTATCTTAAAGAGTGTGTTAGTTTTGCTTCAAAATGATTATGGAAATTCAAAATAATGTGTTTGGAAAGAAGTCTGATGAAAAGACCCGTCAAGAAACCCTGACAATACATGTTTTCTGAAGCAAGAAGTGATTAAAGTTGAAACAAATGCCTATTAATTTGTGAACTTGTGGATGAAATGTATATCCTATGATGTGCAAAAACTGAAGAAACAATAATGTACCAGTGTCGAATACAAATGAATGACAAATTACATATCATGTCCCATAGGAGTCTACTTGCATTGATGTTAGACTGGGTCAGATACTGTAGAATAATTAGGATTTGTATGCACCCTTCACTGAAGTTAGTAGTCAGTACTAGGAAACAAATATGTATTTCAGGTGGATGAATATTTCTGATTATAATCTTGTGAAAAGTTGATTATAAATCCACATACATGAACATGAATGAATTTATAGAGTATATATTAGACAAATTTTTTCATATTTTGAAAAATTTGGAGAGTATATCTATATCTATATCTACACACACACACACACACACACACACACACACACACTCACAGACATTGAAAAGTACCAATATGAATGCCAATCGAAATTCATCAGTAAATATATATCATCCACAGATGCAAAAATATTTATTTTCCTGAACATGAGTTTATGCATAATGTTGTTCTACTAGGACGCTCTCCTATAGGTTGAATTTTCATTTTCAACAGCATTTAGGACGAGTGAACTCTTCTCACAATTTGTATCTGCCAAGACCACCACCTCACAAAAATGTACTTGTGATACCTGGTAGGATTCTATATATGCATATAAATATACATGTGTGAATAGGCTACAGAAAAAGGAAACAAGAATTCACATATTTGTTAAGTTTAAAAACAGATGGAGAATATTTCAATTAAAATTTGACAAGATTTATAACTCCTACCTTATATAATGCAAATGTCAAGTCCAACTATAGAACATGTCTCCTCTGAAGTGCTTGTATTTCTATTGTGTTGGGTTAATTTTCCCCATTATATTAGGATGAATAGTCTGAGTCTACTAGGTATGGGTTAGTGTCAGGGATTCAGTACTTCGAATGGAAAATTGGAAAATGAATCCAATGTGTATGTAAATATATGCTGCACAAATATCCTCCCGCTCTCATCCAGAACAATGCCTTGACATTACCTTCACCCCAAGTAAGACACAATTAGAGGAGAAGAGTTACAAAATCAGTGAATACATATCTGGAATGGAAAATGCTCAGGAGTTCACAACCTTGGAGGTGGTTTAGGAGTTTCCAAAAGTAAGGGACAGGGTAAACACTCCACAAACATGGAGCTCTGCTCGCCTAAAAACTTTTTTAGAAACTGCCTCTGAGCTTCCACACTTGAAATATATGTTGTTTTCAGGAGATTTGGCTTCCTTTGTAGTGAGACCATCAAAGCTGGGTTTGCATCTATGTGACCTGGAGGACATGGTTTCTTATTTTCCAATGAACAAGAAGAAGCAGTGCTGAATCCTCTCTTTGTAGGTAAACTAAGGCCACTGGGGACTAAGTGTCTCCCCGTCTCCCCATGTGGACTGTGAAGCCATTTGGTCCTCCTCCACTTTTTGTGGTGTTTAGGCTGCTGCACTGTGAGTTTGGTATTTGTTTCACAAAATACTAGCAGCTAAACTGGGACACAGTGCTGGAGGGAGTTCTGTCATGTGTGGTGGGTCAGGGTCTGCAAGAGAATGCACCAAATAGGCTTCTATCTCTCACAGCTTGCCCCATTGCCCCCTTGTCCATATCAACCTGATTCTTAATTTTCCTCTTAAAACTCTCCATATAACAAGATGCCTTTACATATAAGGGTCTGCTGGCAGCACCATGTCAGTTACAAGCCATTTGGAATCCAATGGTAGATGCACATGGTCCTACCACGGATGTTTTATCAAACGCCTCCCCACCACTGCTCTAGACACACTACTCAGCAGGCTCCAAATTACTGGCATCTCTGTTCTACACCATTTTCATGAAACTCAGTAAATCAAAGCACTGTCTGGTATACTCATGATCAGCAACAGGACATCCAATGTTTCTCCAGTGCCACCTGGTCATAGGAATTTCAAAAATTTCATGGTATTTATCTAGCCATTTTTCAAGCATGAAGTTGGAGGCACTGTGGGTTTCAATTCATTAGGCAAACATTAAATGGTGAGGAAGCTCATTTCAATGAAATCTCTGGAGAACTGTCACAGGCAAGGCTTCCCAAAGAATGGACAAAACGTCACTTTAGGGCAGGCCCATTGAGGTCAACAATGTGACGTCCATGTGTGTTTTGACTCTCAATTATGGCTGCCATTTCTTTAAGAATAAAATCATGTGATATCCTTGCTGAGATTCACAGGCCTCAGTGGAAATCTACCCGGGGCCTAGGTCTCAGTTTCCAAGAGCGACTTTCATGCGTGGCCTCTTAAAATCCCAACAAAATTCATGGCAATGCTTCTCTGAGTTCAGTTCCAAAACCCAGTGTCTAAGGGGAATCACACCAGAGTTCAAGCCCACGTGGACCCAGTCATTTTTTCCAATGCCACACAAATGACCAACATTAAAACCAAAACACTCCCACATGGCCCTCACCTTATTCCATATAGTCAATCATCTTAACCTCTGGCTGGAGGTTTCCATGAGGGACGCAGCCCAAGACAGTGTCCAAAATCAGCTCGTTTGCCCCTCATTTGCCTAAAGTCAGGGTAGCCTGGACACCGTTGCTGTGAACCAGAATTGAACAAATAAGCCTGCCGTTAATACTTCTGTGTTTCTCCAATTTGAGTTCTACTGATTTTAGGTATGGATTCTTTAGGTGATTTAGAGTCATGCGAAAACACAAGCACCTCTGCAGGGCTTTAAGAACTCATTTGATCCAAAGAATCCCTATTCTCATTTGTTGGAGTGCAAGAACCTAACAGAGGAAGGCAAGAGACTTCATCCACAATGAATGATATTTTTTTGCCATTTTGGTTTTGGAAGTTAACATGGGATCATTCTTAAGATCCATCAGGTGCTGAGAATCTAAGTCACAGCCACACACAGGTCCAAGAGGCTGATAAAGACACATCCCTTTCCAAAGCAATTAAAAAAAGAGCCACAGATGAGGCCCATTCATTTCCATTTGAAAACTGTTTTCTTCAGGCTTCACAAAGGGGTGGCCTGAGGCAAAGACCTTCCTGAATTTCAGTGCAACACAACAATATGTAAGCAAAAGGCCAAAGCAGGGTTTCTGCACTGAGACTTTCCTGGTCACACAGAAATCTGAGTTTTCTGAGATGCTCGCCATTCTCTTCAGCTATCCAGTACATGGCCATGTCACAGAGCTTGGAGGTGGTACATATTTTGGACACAAATCCATGAGCCTATTCTGGAGAGTGGCCAGAATTCAGGAAGAAAACAACAACTTAGAAAGATAGCAGGTGTTGCACATTGATAAGACAAGCTGCAGTCCATTCATATGTTGGGCAGGATGAATTATGGGAAGATTTATACTAGACAGGACACATCCATTAATGAATTCTCTTTTCTAATGTCTACAACAACGGACACAGTGGGATACACATAAACAGAAACACTCGCCTTGTCAAATGACTTACTAGAAACTGTCCGCTCCAAACCAAACAAACCGCCATTTCTATCTATTCTCAGAACCTGAGACAAAACAACAAAACCAAACCCACTCCCACAAAGGCACCTCCTTCCCCCAAGTAGGTCTGTGACTATCCGGAGTGTCCTCTGAATGGTGGGCCATACTATGTTCCCCCGAAATCGCCTGTCTTCTCTCAGATCTTGTTTCCTTGACCAACTCTGTGAAGATGTCAGGAAAAAGTGGTTAGCCACTACCTGTTTTCTCAGGAAAGGTCCATCTTCAGAGCTCTCCTGGCATTTGGCCATCCTCACATCATTAGGTACCAAGAAAACTGACTCTGTCCTTGGTAAATCCAAACAAGTGAGCCCACTGGGCCTGGGACTGGGACTGCCTCTGGGTGCCTGGCTTCTTGGATACCAAGTTCAGAGATTTCCATCACCAAGGAAATGAGGTATGTCACACTCTTTGCAACTGAATGAGGTCACTGCCTTGGCAACCACTTTGTCCTAACAGTTGCTTCCAAGGGTAACATAAGATGGAGGTTGCCCCTACTTCCTGTGACACTTTCATAAGGTAGAATGTATATCAACCATTGGCACCCGGGAACAGCTCTCCACTCAGGCCTGGATTGGTCCACCTTCTCTACAATAAGAAGAGAGAGGCAGATTCAGACACATCCCTTCATCATGACCAGGTTGTTTGCCATAAAAGATGACTTTTGCTCTCTCAGGTGCTTCTTACCTGCCTACAACTTCTCCAGGTATCATATTTGCATGGACATTTGAGGTTCTCATCAGGTGGAAGGTCCCCAACTTTCCTGTATTTTCAGAACCACTCTGCCCCTGCACTTCTGTAAAATGATTGAGGAAACAGTTTATACTTGGGGTTAAAAACAGGTTTGATTTGGTGACGAATGATTCTGTGCGATGAATAATGGTATTTGGAACCTGCAATATTTACAAGAATATAGAGGTGAAATATAAGTATGAAAACAGAAATCTACGTATGATTTGGAGCCCAGAAGGGTTTTGCCCTTGATTGGGATACTTAGCTTTGAATTATGTTCTGGAAAGATGTCTCAGATAATTCGATATACAATGGTATAGGACCTTGTACATTGGATGATTGAATTTAGAAGAGAACATCCAGTCAACGAGATATTCAGTAAGATTAGGAAGATAGTCGGTAGGTTTAGGAAGAAGAGTGAGTATAGGATTTGGACCAAAAGTTCTTTAGCAATGGACTTTCGGTTATAGAGTGAATGTAAATGTCAGCACATATGAAGAGTCAGTCACTATGTTGAACTGGGGAAAATATGTGGAAAAGCAGATACCAATAGAAACATTACGAAATCAGGCAAAGTATAAAGTGAGTGATAGAAGTAGACATTTTCAACAGGGTTTCAGTTTGAAAATATAAATTAGGAAAAAACAAATATGTAGTCACCAATAGGATTAACATTTGACAGCATTAGGCAACCTGGACATGGATGTTTTTAGAAATCCATGTTCATTTTCCATTTAGGCTTTGGTACAATCATAAGTGTGACCTTTCCATTTTTTGTCCAGAATATTACTGTGATAATGAGGTGACATGAGTATTTCTTTCACCATTTCTGCGAGGAATATATTGAAGATGTAAAATTAGAATCGTGGTTACAAAGAGGTGTACCCTGTTACTATGAAAATAGAGAAAAAGCATGAATAGACCATACCGTGAATAAATAATATAACTTTATTGAACTTTAAATAATGAATTGAACTGATATCTGAAAAATTAAAGGAAATCGTATATTGATATACAATCATTCATTCCAACCAGTTATATATCTAATGGAAATATTAGTGTTTTGGTTTATCATGAAGAGTGTGTGAGTTTTGCTTCAAAATGATTACGGAAATTCAAAATAATGTGTTTGGAAAGAAGTCTCATGAAAAGACCAGTCAAGAAACCCTGACAATACATGTGTTCTGACGCAAGAAGTGATTAAAGTTGAAACAAATGCCTATTAATTTGTGAACTTGTGGATGAAATGTATATCCTATGATGTGCAAAAACTGAAGAAACAATAATGTACCAGTGTCGAATACAAATGAATGACATATTACATATCATGTCCCATAGGAGTCTACTTGCATTGATGTTAGACTGTGTCAGTTACTGTTGTTAATTAGGATTTGTATGCACCTTTCACTGAAGTTAGTTTTCAGTACTACAAAACAAATATGTATTTCAGGTGGATGAATATTTCTGATTATAATCTTGTGAAAAGTTGATTACAAATCCACATACATGAACATGAATGATATAGAGAGTGTATATTAGACACATATATTTTATATTTTGAAAAATTTGGAGAGTATATATATATCTATATCTATACCTATATCTATCTATCTATCTATCTATCTATATCTATCTATCTATCTATCTATCTATCTATATATATATATATATATATATATATATACACACACACACACACACACAAACACATACACACACACAACACTCACAGACATTAAAAAGTACCAATATAAATGCCAATCTGAATTCATCAGTAAATATATATCATCCACAGAGGCAAAAATATTTATTTTACTGAACATGAGTTTATGTATAAAGTTGTTCTACTAGGACGCTCTTTTATAGGTTGAATTTTCATTTCCAATAGCATTTAGGAAGAGTGAACACTTCTCACAATTTGTATCTGCCAAGACTGCCAACTCACAAAAATGTACGTGTGATACCTGGTAGGATTCTATATATGCATATAAATATACATGTGTGAAGAGGCTACAGAAGAGGGAAACAAGAATTCAAATATTTGTTAAGTTTAAAAACACATGGAGAATATTTCAATTAAAATTTGACTACATTTATAACCCCTACCTTATATAATGCAAATGTCGAGTCCAACTATACAACATGTCTCCTCTGAAGTGCTTGTATTTCTATTGTGTTGTGTTAATTTCCCCCATTATATTAGGATGAATAGTCTGAGTCTACTAGGTATGGGTTAGTGTCAGGGATTCAGTACTTCGAATGGAAAATTGGAAAATGAATCCAATGTGTATTTAAATATATGCTGCACAAATATCCTCCCGCTCTCATCCAGAACAATGCCTTGACATTACCTTCACCCCAAGTAAGACAAAATTAGAGGAGAAGAGTTACAAAATCAGTGAATACATATCTGGAATGGTAAATGCTCAGGAGTTCACAACCTTGGAGGTGGTAGAGGAGTTTCCAAAGCTAGGGGACAGGGTCAACACTCCACAAACATGGAGCTCTGCTGGCCTAAAAACTTTTTGAGAAACTGCCTCTGAGCTTCCGCACATGAAATATATGTTGTATTCAGGAGATTTGGCTTCCTTTGTAGTGAGACCATCAAAGCTGGGTCTGCATCTATGTGACCTGGAGGACATGGTTTCTTATTTTCCAATGAACAAGATGAAGCAGTGCTGAATCCTCCTTTTGTAGGTAAACTGAGGCCACTGGGAACTAAGTGTCTCCCCGTGTGGACTGTGAAGCCATTTGTTCCTTCTCCTCTTTTTGTGGTGTTTTTGCTGCTGCACTGTGAGTTTGGTATTTGTTTCACGAAATACTAGGAGATAAACTGGGACACAGTGCTGGAGGGAGTTCTGTCATGTGTGGTGGGTCAGGGTCTGCAAGAGAATGAACCAACTATGCTTCTATCTCTCACAGCTTGCCCCATTGTCCCCTTGTCCATATCAACCTGATTCTTAATTTTCCTCTGCTAACTCTCCATATAACAAGATGTCTTTACATATAAGGGTCTGCTGGCTGCACCATGTCAGTTACAAGCCATTTGGAATCCAATGGTAGATCCACATGGCCCTACCACGGATGTTTTATCAAACACCTCCCCACCACTGCTCTAGACCCACTATTCAGCAGGCTCCAACATACTGGCATCTCTGTTCTACACCATTTTCATGAAACTCAGTAAATCAAGGCACTGTCTGGTATACTCATGATCAGCAATAGGACATCCAATGTTTCTCCCGTGCCACCTGGTCATAGGAATTTCAAAAATTTCATGGTATTTATCTAGCCATTTTTCAAGCATGAAGTTGGAGGCACTGTGGGTTTCAATTCATTCAGCAAACATTAAATGTTGAGGAAGCTCATTTCAATGAAATCTCTGGAGAACTCTCACAGACAAGGCTTCCCAAAGAGTGGACAAAAGGTCACATTAGGCCAGGCCCATTGAGGTCTACAATGTGATGTCCATGTGTGTTTTGACTCTCAACTATGGCTGCCATTTCTTTAAGAATAAAATATTGTAATATCCTTGCTGAGATTCCCAGACCTCTGTGGAAATCCACCCGTTGTCTAGGTCTCAGTTTCCAAGAGTGACTTTCATGCTTGGCCTCTTAAAATCCCAACAAAATTCATGGCAATGCTTCCCTGATTTCACTTCCAAAACCCAGTCTCTAAGGGGAATCACACCAGAGTTCAAGCCCACGTGGACCCAATCATTTATTCCAATGCCACACAAATGAGCAACATTAAAACCAAAACACTCCCACATGGCCCTCATATTATTCCATATAGTCAATCATCTTAACTTCTGGCTGGAGATTTCCATGAGGGGCGCAGCCCAAGACAGTGTCCAAAATCAGCTCCTTTGCCCCTCATTTGCCTAAAGTCAGGGTAGCCTGGACACCGTTTCTGTGAACCAGGAGTGAACAAATAAGCCTGCCTTTAATACTTCTGTGTTTCTCCAATTTGAGGCATACTGATTTTAGGTATCCATTCTTTAGGTGATTTAGAGTCATGCGAAAACACAAGCACCTCTGCAGGGCTTTGAAGAACTCATTTGACCCAAAGAATTCCTATTCTCATTTGATGGAGTGCAGGAACCTAACAGAGGAAGGCAAGAGACTTCATCCACAATGAATGATATTTTATGCTATTTTGATTTTGGAAGCTCACATGGGATCATTCTTAAGATCCATCAGGTGCTGAGAACCTAAGTCACAGCCTCACACAGGTCCAAGAGGCTGATAAAGACACATCCCTTTCCAAAGCAATTAAGCAAAGAGCCACAGGTGAGGCCCATTCATTTCCATTTGAAAACTGTTTTCTTCAGGCTTCACAAAGGGGTGGCCTGAGGCAAAGACCTTCCTGACATTCAGTGCAACACAAAAATAAGTAAGCAAAAGGCCCAAAGCGGGGTTTCTGCACTGAGACTTTCCTGGTCACACTGATATCTGAGTTTTCTGAGATGCTCGCCATTCTCTTCAGCTATCCTGTACATGGCCATGTCACAGAGCTTGGAGGTGGTACATATTTTGGACACAAATCCATGAGCCTATTCTGGAGAGTGGCCAGAATTCAGGAAGAAAACAACAACTTAGAAAGATAGCAGGTGTTGCACATCGATAAGACAAGATGCAGTCCATTCATATATTGGGCAGGATGAATTATGGGAAGTTTTATACTAGACAGGACACATCCATTAATGCATTCTCTTTTCTAATGTCTACAACAACGGACACAGTGGGATACACAGAAACAGAAACACTCGCCGTGTCAAATGACTTACTAGAAACTGTCCACTTCACACCAAACAAACCGCCTTTCCTATCTATTCTCAGAACATGAGACAAAACAACAAACCCACACCCACTCCCACAAAGGCACCTCCTTCCCCCAAGTAGGTCTGTGACTATCCGGAGTGTCCTCTGACTGGTGGGCCATACTATGTTCCCCCGAAATGGCCTGTCTTCTCTCAGATCTTGTTTCCTTGACCAACTCTGTGAAGATGTCAGGAAAAAGTGGTTAGCCACTACCTGTTTTCTCAGGAAAGGTCCATCTTCAGAGCTCTCCTGGCATTTGGCCATCCTCACATCATTAGGTACCAAGAAAACTGACTCTGTCCTTGGTAAATCCAAACAAGTGAGCCCACTGGGACTGGGACTGGGACTGCCTCTGGGTGCCTGGCTTCTTGGATACCAAGTTCAGAGATTTCCATCACAAAGGAAATGAGGGATGTCACATTCTTTGAAACTGAATGAGGTCACTGCCTTGGCAACCACTTTGTCCTAACAGTTGCTTCCAAGGGTAACATAAGATGGAGGTTGCCCCTACTTCCTTTGACACTTTTATTAGGTAGAATGTATATCAACCATTGGCACCTGGCAACAGCTCTCCACTCAGGCCTGGTTTGGTCCACCTTCTCTACAATAAGAATAGAGAGGCAGATTCAGACACATCCCTTCATCCTTACCAGGTTGTTTGCCATGGAAGATGACTTTTTCTCTCTTAGGTGCTTCATACCTGCCTACAACTTCTCCAGGTATCATTTGTGCATGGATATTTGAGGTTCTCATCAGGAGGAAGGTCTGCAACTTTCCTGTATTGTAAGAACCACTCTGTCCCTGCTCTTCTGTAAAATGATTGAGGTAACAGTGTATACTTGAGGTTAAAAACAGGTTTGATTTGGGTTACGAATGATTCTGTGCGATTAATAATGGTATTGGAAACCTGCAATATTTACAAGAATATAGAGGTGAAATATAATTATGAAAAGAGAAACCTAGTTATGATTTGAAGCCCAGAAGGGTTTTGCCCTTGATTGGGATACTTAGCTTTGAATTATGTTCTGCAAAGATGTCTCAGATAATTCGATATACAATGGCATAGGACCTTGTACATTGGATGATTGAATTTTGAAGAGAACATCCAGTCAAAAAGGGATATTCAGTAGGATTAGGAAGATAGTCAGTAGGTTTAGGAAGAAGAGTGAGTATAGGATTTGGACCAAAAATTCTTTAGCAATAGACTTTCGGTTATAGAGTGAATGTAAATATCAGCACATATGAAGAGTCAGTCACTATGATGAACTGGGGAAAATGTGTAGAAAAGCAGATATCAATGGAAACATTACGAAATCAGGCAAAGTATAAAGTGAGGGATAGAATTAGACATTTTCAACAGGGTTGAGTTTGAATATATAAATTAGGAAAAAACAAATATGTAGTCACCAATAGGATTGACAATTGACAGCATTAGACAACCTGGACATGGATGTTTTTAGTAATCCATGTTCACTTTCCGTTTAGGCTTTGGTACAATCATAAGTGTGACCTTTCCATTTTTTGTCCAGAATATTACTGTGATAATGAGGTGACATGAGTATTTCCTTCACCATTTCTGGGAGCAATATATTGAAGATTTAAAATTAGAATTGGGGGTACAAAAAGGTGTACCCTGTGTCTATTAAGATAGAGATAAAGCATGAATAGACCATACTGTGAATAAATAATATAACTTTTTTGAACTTTATATAATGAATTGAATTGATATCTGAAAAATTACAGGAAATCGTATATTGATATACAGTCATTCATTCCAACCAGTTATATATCTAATGGAAATATTATTGTTTGGTTTATCATGAAGAGTGTGTGAGTTTTGCTTCAAAAGTGATTATGGAAATCAAAAATAATGTGTTTGGAAAGAAGTCTCATGAAAAGACCAGTCAAGAAACCCTGCCAATACATGTTTTCTGAAGCAAGAAGTGATTAAAGTTGAAACAAATGCCTATAAATTTGTGAACTTGTGGATGAAGTGTATAACTTAAAATGTGCAAAAACTGAAGAAATAATAATGTACCAGTGTTGAGTACATATGAACGTCAAATTACATATCATGTCCCATAGGAATCTACTTGCATTGATGTTAGACTGGGTCAGTTACTGTAGAATAATTAGGATTTGTATGCACCATTCACTGAAGTTAGTTTTCAGTACTAGGAAATAAATATGTATTTCAGGTGGATGAATATTTCTGATTATAATCTTGTGAAAAGTTGATTATAAATCCACATACATGAACATGAATGAATTTAGAGAGTTTACATTAGACACATATATTTTATATTTTGAAAAATCTGCAGAGTGTACAGATATATTACACACACACACACACACACACACAAACACACAAAACACTTACAGACATTTAAAAGAAGCAATATAAATGGCAATAGAAATTCATCAGTAAACATATATCACCCACAGATGCAAAAATATTTATTTTACTGAACATGAATTTATGTATAATGTTCTTCTACTAGGAAGCTCCCCTATAGGTTGAATTTTCAGTTCCAACAGCGTTTAGGAGGTTTGAACTCTTCTCACAGTTTGTATATGCCAAGTCAGCCACCTCAAAATGTACGTGTGATACCTGGTAGGATTCTATATATGCATATAAATATACAAGTGTGAATAGGCTAAAGAGAAAGGGAAACAAGAATTCTAGTATTTTTTAAGTTTAAAAACTTATGGAGAACTTCTTTGATTAAAAATTGACTAAATTTATAACTTTTACCTTATATAATGCAAAAGGCAAGTCCAACTATACAACATGCCTCCAATGAACTGCTTGTATTTCTATAGGTTTGGGTTATTTTTCTCTATCATATTAGGATGAGTTGTTTGAGTCTAGTAGGTATGGGTTAGTGTCAGGGATTCAATATTTCAAAATGAAAATTGGAAAATGAATCCAATTTGTATGCATATATATGCTGCACAAATATCCTCCCACTCTCATCCAGAACAATGCCTTGACATTACCTTCACCCCAAGTAAGACACAATTAGAGGAGAAGAGTTAGAAAATCAGTGAACACATATCTGGAATGGAAAATGCTCAGGAGTTCACAACCTTGGAGGTGGTAGAGGAGTTTCCAAAAGCAAGGGACAGGGTAAACACTCCACATACATGGAGCTCTGCTGGCCTAAAAACTTTTTGAGAAACTGCCTTGAGATAGGGCACTTAAATATATGTTGTTGTCAGGAGATTTGGCTTCCTTTGTAGTGAGACCATCAAAGCTGGGTCTGCATCTATGAGACCTGGAGGACATTGTTTCTGATGTTTCAATGAACATGAGGCAGCAGTGCTGATATTTTTCTTTTTAGGTAAACTGTGGCCTCTGGGGTCTAAGTGTCTCCCCGTTGAACTGTGAAGCCATTTGGCCCTCCTACACTTTCTGTGGGGTTTTTGCTGCTGCACTGGTAGTTTGGTATTTGCTTCATAAAATAGAAGGAGTTCAACTGGGACACAGTGCTGGAGGGAGTTCTGTCACGTGTGGTGGGTCAGGGTCTGCAGGAAAATGCACCAACCAATCTTCTATCCCTCAAAGCTTGCCCCATTGCATCCTTGTCCATAGCAACCTGATTCTGAACATTGCCCTGAATCCTCTCCATATAACAAGATGCCTTTACTTATAAGGGTCTGCTGGCTGCACCATGTAAGCCACAAGCCATTTTTAAGCCAATGGAAGATCCAAATTGCTCCAACACAGAAGTTTTATCACACTCCTGCCCACCACAACTCTAGGCCCACTTCTTAGGAGCCTGAAACTTACTGGGACCTCTGTTGTACACCATTTTCATAAAACCCAGTCAAGCAAGGCACTGTCAGGTACATCCATGATCAGCAGCAGGACATCCAAAGGTTCTCTAGTGCAACCTAGTCATGGGAATTTCAAAAATTTCATGGTATTTATCTAGACATTTTACAAGGATGAAGTTGGAAGCACTGTGGGTTTCAATTTTTTCAGGAACCATTAAATGGTGAGGAAGATTATTTCAATGAAAGCTCTGAAGAACCCTCACAGGCAAGGCTTCTCAAAGAGTGGGCAAAAGGTCACATTAAGCCAGGCCCATTGAGGTCTACAATGTGAGTTCCATGTGTGTTTTGACTCTCAAATATGGCTGCCAAGTCTTTCGAATGAAATCATGTGATACCTTGGCTGAGATTCCCAGTGCTCTGTGCAAAGCCACTCTGGGGCTAGATCTCAGTTTCCAAGGGTGACTCTCATACATGGCCTCTTTAATCCCAACACAATACATGGCAATACTTTTCTGAGGTCAGTTTCTGAACTCAGTCTCTAAGGGGAATCACACCAAAATTCAAGCCCAGGTAGACCCAGTTATGTCTTCCAACTGCCACACAAATATCCACAATTAAATCCAAAACACTCCCACATGTCACTCATCATTTCTATATACCCACTCATCATAACCTCTGGCTGGAGGTTTCCATGATGGGTGCTGCCCAAGACAGTGTCCAAAATAACCACCCTTGCCCCTCATTTGCCTAAAATCAGGGTGGCCTGGACATCCTTCCAGTCAACCAGGAGTGATCAAATTGGCCGGCCATTAAGATGGCACTGCTTCTCCAATTTGAGGCCTACTGACTGTGGGGTTTAGAGTCTTTATGTGATTTGGAGTCATGAGAAAAATCAAGCACTTATGGGCTATCCTCTGCAGGGTTTTGAGGAACACATTTAAACCAAATGATCACTATTCTCACTTGATGAAGGTTAGGAACCTTACAGAGGAATGCGAGAGACTTCATCCAAAATGAATGCTCTTTTGTCCATTTTGGTTTTGGATGCACACATGGGATCTTTCTTTAGATCCATCAGGTGCTAAGAATCTAAGCCACAGCCTCACACAGGGCCAAAAAGCTGATTCAGACACATCCCTTTCCAAAGCAATTAAGCAAAGAGCCACGGGTGATGCCCATTCATTTCTATTTGAAAACTATTTCTTTTGAATCTACAAAGGTGTGGCCTGAGGCAAAGACGTTCTGACATTCAGGGCAACAGAACAATTGGTAAGCAAAAGGCCCAAAGCAGGGTTTCTCCATTAGAATTTTCTGGTCACACTCATATCTGAGTTTTCTTAGATGCTCCCATTCCTTTCAGCAATCCAGTACATGGCCAAGTCTCAGAGCTTGGAGGTGGTACATATTTTGGACACAAAACAATGAGACTATTCTGGAAATTGGCCAGAATTCAAGAAGAAAACAGGACCTTAGCAAGATTGTAGGAGTTGCCCACCCATAAGTCAAGCCACAGTCCATTTATAAATTGGGCAAGATGAATCTTGGGAAGCTTTCTACTAGTCAGGACACATACAATGATTCATTCTCTTTTCTAATGTCTAAAACCACGGACACAGTGGGATACACAGACAAAGAGACACTGGCCTTGTCAAACGACTTACCAGAAACAGTTCACTCCAAAACAAACAAACCGCCTTTCCTACCTATTCTCAGAACATGAGACAAAACCTCAAACCCACACCCACACACACAAAGGCAGCTCCTTCCCCCAAGTAGGTCTGTGACTATCAGGAGTGTCCTCTGACAGGTGGGCCATACTATGTTCTGATGAAATCGCCTGTCCTGTGTCAGATATGGTCTCATTGGCCCAATCTGTGAAGTTGTCACTAGCCAGCTGTGAGCCACTACCTGCTTTCTCAGGAAAGGCCTCTCTTCAGAGCTTTCCTGACATTTGTCCATCCTCACATCAGTAGGTACCAAGAAAGACTGACTCTGTCCTTGTTAAATCCAAACAAATGAGACCACTGGGACTGGGAATGGGACTGGCTCTGCGTGCCTGGCTTCCCGGATCCCAAGTTCAGAGAGTTTCATCACCAAGGAAGTGAGGTGAGATTACTTCCTTCAGGAATTTAATGAGGTCACTGCCTTGGCAACCACTTTGTCCTAACAGTAGCTTCCAATAGTCCTATGAGATGGAGGCAGCCCTTACTTCCTGTGACACTTTCATATGTTAGAATGGTATATCAACCATAGGCACCCAGGAACAGCTCTCCACACATGCCTGGTATGGTCCATCTTCTCTACATTAAGAAGAGAGGCTTATTCAGACAAAACCCTTCATTCTGGAAAGGTTGTTTGCGATGGAAGATGACTTTTGCTCTCTCAGGTCCTTCATAGCTTCCTAATCTTCTCCAGGGATCAAATCTGCATGGACCTTTGAGGTTCTCAGCAGGAGGCAGATCCCCTACATTCCTGTATTGTAAGATGAACTCTCTCGCTGCTCTTCTGTAAAGTTAGATTGAGGGAAGAGTGTATGGTTAGGGTTATTAACATGTTCGATTTGGATTACGAATCATCCTACAGGATGATTAATAGTATTGGGAACCTGCGATATTTATAAGATTATAGAGGTGAAATATAAGTATGAAAACAGAAATGTTGTTAAGATTTGAAGCCCAGAAGGGCATTAGGCCCTTGATTGGGATACTTAGCTTTTAATTACGTTCTACACAGATGTCTCAGATAAATTGATAATCAATGGCATAGGACCTTATACCTTGGATGTTTGATTTTAGAAGAGAACATCCACTCAAATTGAGATAGTCGGTGAGATTAGGAAGATAGTCTGTAGGTTTATAAAAAAGAGTGAGTATAAAATTTGGACAAAAATTTCTGTAGCAATAGGGTTTCGGATATAGAGTGAATGTAAATGTCAGCACATGTGAAGAGTCAGTCACAATGATTAACTGGGGAAAATATGTAGGAAGGAAAATATCAATAGAGACATTACAAAATGAGGTAATTATATAGTGAGTGATAGGATTAGATATTTTCAACAGGGTTGAGATTGAGTACATAATCTTAGGAAGAAACAAATATGTAGTCACCAATAGGAATGACATTTGAAAGCATTAGGCAACCTGGATATGGATGTTTTTAGTAAGCCATGTTCACTTTCCATTTAGGATTTGGTACAATCATAAGTGTGACCTTTGCATTTTGTGCCCAGAAAATTATTGTGATCAAATATATATGTAGATCATATGATATGTGTATTTCTTCCACCATTTCTGGGAGCAATATTTGAGGACACATAAATTAGTATTGTGGGTACCAAGTGGTGTACCCTGTGTCTACGAATATAGAGATAATGCATGAATAGACCTTAGTGTGAATAAATAATATAACTTTTTTCACTTTAAATAATGGATTGAATTGATATCTTAAAATATATAGGAAATCATATATTGACATACAATCATTCACTCCAACCAGTTACACATATAATGGTAATCTTAGGGTTATTGTTTATGATGAAGTGTGTGTGAGTTTTGTTTCAAAAGTGTTTATGGAAATCGAAAATAATGTGTTTGGAAGGAAGTCTCATGAAAAGACCAGTCAAGAAATATGGAGGAATCCATGTGTTCAAAGCAGGAATTGATTGAAAGTGAAACAAATGCCTATAACTTTGCTAAATTGTGGATGAAATATATATCCTGTGATGTGCATAAACTGATGAAATAGTAGTGTACCAGTGTTGAATAAAAATGAAGGCCAAAGTACACATCATGTCCCATAGGAATCTACTTGCATTGATGTTAAACTGGTTCAGTTACTGTACAAATATTAGGATTTCATGCATTATTCACCGTAGTTAGTTTTATTTTTTTTCATTTTTATTTATAATTGTTCAAAACATTACATAGTTGTTGTTATATCATATTTCACACTTTGATTCAAGTGCATTATGAACTCCCATTTTTACCCCATGTACAGATTACAGAATCACATCATTTACACATCTATTGATTCACATATTGCCATACTAGTGTCTATTGAATTCTGCTGCCTTTCCTATCCTCTACTATCCCCCCTCCCCTCCTTGCCCCTCCCCGCTTCTCTCTCTACCCCCTCTACTGTAATAAATTTGTCCCCCTTGTATTATTTTTCCCTTTCCCCTCACTTTCTCTTGTATGTAATTTTATATAACCCTGAGGGTCTCCTTCCAATTCCATGCAATTTTCCTTCTCTCTCCCTTTCCTTTCCACCTCTCATCCCGGTTTAATGTTAATCATCTTGTCATGCTCTTTGTCTCTCCTCTGTTCTTAGTTACTCTCCGTATATCAAAGATGACATTTGGCATTTGTTTTTTAAGGATTGGGTAGCTTCACTTAGCATAATCTGCTCTAATGCCATCCATTTCCCTCCAAATTCTATGATTTTTTTCATTTTTCAATGCAGAGTAATACTCCATTGTGTATAAATGCCACAGTATTTTCTCCATTCTTTCATTGAAGGGCATCTAAGTTGGTTTCACAGTCTTCCTGTTGTGAATTGTTCTGCTATGAACATCGATGTAGCAGTGTCCCTATAGTGTGCTCTTTTTAGGTCTTTAGGGAATAGACCGAGTAGGGGAATAGCTGGATCAAATGGTGGTTCCATTCCAAGCTTTCCAAGAAATCTCCATACTGCTTTCCAAATTGGCTGAACCAATTTGCAGTCCCACCAGCAATGTACAAGTGTACCTCTTTCCCCACATCCTTGCCAGAACTTGTTGTTGTTTGACTTCATAATGTCTGCCAATCTTACTGGAGTGAGATGGTATCTTAGGGTGGTTTTGATTTGCATTTCTCTGACTGCTGGAGATGGTGAGCATTTTTTCATGTACTTGTTGATTGATTGTAAGTCCTCATCTGATAAGTGTCTGTTGAGGTCCTCAGCCCATTTGTTGATTGGGTTATTTGTTATCTTATTGTCTAATTTTTTGAGTTTTTTGTATACTCTGGATATTAGGGCTCTATCTGAAGTGTGAGGAGTAAAGATTTCTTCCCAGGATGTAGGCTCCCTATTTACCTCTCTTATTGCTTCTTTTGCTGCGAAAAAAACTTTTTAGTTTATGTCCCATTTGTTGATTCTAGTTATTAACTCTTGTGCTATGGGTGTCCTATTGAGGAATTTGGAGCCCGACCCCACAGTATGCACATTGTAAGCAAATTTTTCTTCTATCAGACACTGTGTCTCTGATTTGATATCAAGCTCATTGATCCATTTTGAGTTAACTTTTGTGCATGGCAAGAGAAAGGGATTCAGTTTCAATTTGTTACATATGGATTTCCAGTTTTCCAAACACCATTTGTTGAAGATGCTATCCTTCCTCCATTGCATGCTTTTAGCCCCTTTATCAAATATAAGATAGTTGTAGTTTTGTGGATTGGTTTCTGTGTCCTCTATTCTGTACCATTGGTCCACCGGCCTATATTGGTACCAGTACCATGCTATTGTTGTTACTATTGCTCTGTAGTATAGTTTGAAGTCTGGTATCGCTCTACCGCCTGATTCACACTTCCTGCCTAGCATTGTTTTTGCTCTTCTGGGACTTTTATTTTTCCATATGTATTTCATGATTGCTTTCTTTATTTCTACAAGAAATGCCTTTGGGATTTTGATTGGCATTGCATTAAACCTATAGAGAAATTTTGGTAATATCGCCATTTTGATGATGTTAGTCCTGCCTATCCATGAACAGGATATATTTTTACATCTTCTAAGATTTTCTTATATTTCTCTCTTTAGGGTTCTGTAGTTTTCATTGTATAAGACTTTCACCTCTTTTGTTAGGTTGATTCCCATCTTTTTTTTTTTTTTTAGGATATTGTGAATGGAGTGGTTGTTCTCATTTCCACTTCAGAGGATTTGTCGCTGATATAGAGGAATGCCTTTGATTTATGTGTGTTGATTTTATATCCTGCCACTTTGCTGAATTCATTTATTAGCTCTATTAGTTTCTTTGTAGACCCTTTTGGGTCTGCTAGGTATAGAATCATGTCTTCTGCAATAGTAATAATTTAAGTTCTTCTTTTCCTATTTTTATGCCTTTAATTTCTTCCGTCTGTCTAATTGCTCTGGCCAGTGTTTCGAGAACTGTATTGAACAGAAGTGGTGAGAGAGGGCATCCCATTCTTGTTCCAGATTTTAGAGGGAATGCCTTCAATTTTTCTAGATTCAGAATGATGCTAGCTTGAGGCTTAGCATAGATTGCTTTTACAATATTGAGGTATGTTCCTGTTATTCCTAGTTTTTCTAGAGTTTTGAAGATAAAGGGATGCTGTACTTTGTCGCATGCTTTTTGTGCATCTATCGAGATGATCATATGGTTCTTATTTTTAAGTCTATTGATGTGATGAATAACATTTATTGATTTTCATATATTGAACAAGCCTTGCATTCCACGGATGAATCCTACTTGATCATGGTGCACAATTTTTTTAATATGTTTTTGTATCTGATTCGCCAGAATTTAATTAGGGATTTTTGCATTTAGGTTCTTTAGGGATATTGGTCTGTAGTTTTCATTGTTTGAAGGGTTTATGTCTGGTGTAGAAATTAGGGTGATATTGGCCTGGTAGAATGAATTTGGAAGATCTCCCTCTTTTTCAATTTCCTGAAATAGCTTGATAAGTATTGGTATTAGTTCATATTTAAGGGATTGTAAAACTCTGCTGTATACCCATACTGTCCTGGTCTTTTCTTAGTTGGTAATCTTTGGATGGTTTCTTCTATTTCCTCAATTGATATTGGTCTGTTTAGGTTGTCTATATCCTCCTGACTCAATCTGGACAGATCATAGGACTTAAGAAATTTTTCGATGCCTTCACTATCTTCTATTATATTGGAGTATAACGAATCATATTAATTTCTTATTATCTTCTGTATTTCAGAAATATCTGCTGTGATTGCCAGGGGGTGACAAATAACTTGTGTAGATTGATACAGCAGGAGTGGAAGCCATTTAATGTAGAATCCGAGCGATATTTATACATTTTATAAAGCTTATCTAATTAGCATAAAATAGATACAGCAGTCAACCAATAATAAATCTCCACACTTAATGGCTTGCTTTTGTTACTTCAAAAACCACTCCCTATGGCATTTGGCCAGGCGCCATCCAGACTTGTTTACAGACCCTAACATTTCTCTGGCAAAATACCAGGTGCCATGCTGACTTGTTTATAGACCTTAACATGTGATATTGACTTTTTCATCCCGTATGCTAGTAATTTGAGTTTTCTCTCTTCTTCTTTCATTAGCATGGCTAAGGGTCTGTCGATTTAATTTATTTTTTCAAAGAACCAACTTTTAGTTTCCTCAATTTTTTCAATTGTTTCTTTTGTTTCGATTTCATTAATTTCAGCTTTGATTTTAATTAAATCTTACCTTCTACTTATTTTGCTGTTGTTTTCCTCTTCTTTTTCTAGGATTCTGAGATGAAGTATGAGATCATTTATTTGCTGTTGTTTTTTTCTTTTTTTAAGGAATGAAATCCAAGCAATGAATTTTCCTCTTAGAACGGATTTCAAAGTGTCCCATAGATTCTGATATGTTGTGCCTGTGTTTTCATTTATCTCTAAGAATTTTTTAATTTCCTCCTTTTTGTCTTCTATAACCCATTGTTCATTCAGTAACCTGTTGTTCATTCTCCAAGTGATGCATGATTTTTCCTTCCTTCTTTTATCATTGATTTTTAGTTTATATTCCATTATGATCAGATAAGATGCATGGTATTATCTCTACTGCTTTATATTGTCTAAGAATTGCCCTGTGACATAATATATGATCTATTTTTGAGAAGGATCCATGTGCTGCTGAGGAAAAATGTAACTGCTTGATGTTGTGGAGTATATTCTATATATGTCAATTAAGTCTAGGTTATTAATTGTGTTATTGAGTTCTATAGTTTTCTATTTCAACTTTTGTTTGGAAGACCTGTCCAGTGGTGAGAGAGGTGTGTTGAAGTCTCCCATGATTATTGTATGGTGGTCTATTAGACTCTTGATCTTGAGAAAAGTTTGTTTGATGGACATAGCTGCACCATTGTTTTGGGGCATATATATATTTATAATGGTTATGTCTTGTTGCTGTATGGTTCTCTTTAGCAGTATATAGTGTCCCTCTTTATCCCTTTTGATTAACTTTGGCTTGAAATCTATTTTATTTGATATGAGTATGGACACTCCTACTTGTTTCTGAAATCCATATAAGTGATATGATTTTTCCCAACCTTTCCCCTTCAGTCTATGTATGTCTTTTCCTATCAAATGCGTCTCCTGTAGGCAGCATATTATTGGGTCTTGTTTTGTGATCCATTCTACTAGCCTCTGTCTCTTAATTGGTGAGTTTAAGGCATTAACATTTACAGTTATTATTGAGATAATGGTTGTTCTTCTAGCCCTATTTGTTTATTTATGTTATTAAACATGGATTGTTTTCTTCTTTGATTATTTCCCACTTTTACTGTACTACATCCCACTGTTGGTTTTTATTGTTATTTCCCTTTCTTCTTCCTGTAATATTTTCCGAGGATGTTTTGAAGAGATGGTTTTCTAGCTACAAATTATTTTAACTTTTTTTTTATCATGGAAGGTTATAATTTTATCTTCCATCCTGAAGCTTAATTTCACTGGATACACAATTCTTGGTTGGAATCCATTTTCTTTCAGTGTTTGAAAAATGTTATTCAAGGATTTTCTAGCTTTCAGAGTCTGTGTTGAAAGATCAGCTGTTATCCTGATTGTTTTACCCCTAAATGTAATCTGCTTTTTTTCTCTTGTAGCATTTCAAATTCTCTCCTTATTGTGTACGTTGGGCATCTTCATTATAATGTGTCTAGGTGTGGATCTCTTATGATTTTGCACATTTGGCGTCCTGTAGGCATCTAGGACTTGGGAGTCAGTCTGATTCTTCAAGTCTGGGAAGTTTTCTCATATTATTTCATTGAATACATTCCTCATTGCTTTGGTTTTAACCTCTATACCTTCCTGTATTCCAATGACTCTTATGTTTGGTCTCTTTATGTTATCCCGTATTTCTTGGATATTCTGTTCATGGTTTCTTAACAGTCTTGCTGAGCTGTCTATGTTCTTTTCAAGTTGGAATACTTTGTCTTCATTGTCTGATGTTCTATCTTCTAAGTGTTCTACTCTGCTGGTAGTCTTCTCAATTGAGTTTTTTAGTTGGTTTATTGCTTTCTGCATTTCTAGGATTTCTGTTTGTTATTTTTTACAACCTCTATCTCTCTGTATAGCTGATCTTTTGCTTGTTGGATTTGTTTATGTAATTCATTGTCGAAGTGATCTTTCATTGTCTGATTTTGCTGTCTAATGTCTTCCTTGAGACTCCAGATCATCTGAAGCATGTATATCCTGAGTTCTTTATCTGACATTCCATCTGCTGCAGCTATTACCCGTGGACCCCTGGGGTGTTCTGCCGATCGGTCGCAGGTCTGCCTACTTGTAGGTGCTGGTGGCGGCTCTGCTCTGCCCCTATTCCAATTGGGGTGACGTGACTACCATGCAGGTGTGTTGCTGGGCCTGTTCCGCCAGTTTGTCGCAGGTCTGCCTGCCTTGCGGGCACGGGCAATGGATCTGCTCTGCTCCTATTCCAAATGGGGTGAAGTGTCTGCCGTGCCGGCAGGGCGATGGGCCTCTTCTGCCAGTCAGGTGCAGGTGTGCCTACCTTGCGGGCGCGGGTGATGGCTCTGCTCTGCCCCTACTCCAATTGGGGGGTCGTGACTACCATGCCGGCAGGTTGCTGGGCCTGTTCTGGGTGCGGGCGAAGGCTCTGCTCTTCCCCTACTAATATTGGGGTGACCTGATTACCATGCCGGTGGGCCAGTGGGATTGTACTAGGTGCGGGAGAAGGCTCTGCTCTGCAACTACTCCAATTCGGTTGATGTGACTACCACGCTTGCGGGTCGCTGGGCCTGTTCTGGGCAAGGGCGGCGGCTCTGCTCTGCCTCTATTCCAATTGGGGTGACGTGACTACCATGCAGGTGTGTCGCTGGGCCTGTTCTGGGCGTGGGCGGCGGCTCTGCTCTGCCCCTCTGGCTTGATGACAAAGTGAGAGAGACCCGGGTGTTTGTGACTCACTTTCTTTACCAGGAGACCAACTGTTTCTGTCACCGCTGGTATCAATGAGGTTATCTCCTCTGCTGCTTTCTGATGACATCAGATCTCTGCCATGTTGGTATCCCATGCAAAAGGCAGCATTTCGTTCCCTTTGCTGGGTGACTAAAGCAATCGGTGAGTCCTGACCGGCATTCACAAGCCCCGTCTCAATCCTGTTGCCACTGCCTATGAAGGATCGGTTGATATTTACTGATATTCAGCAAGACCCGGACCGAGAAGCAGTTTCTGCCGGTTCTTTAGCCCTGGGCCAGATCAGTTCCTGGAGGCGGAATTCGGCCGCTCTGGGCTCGCTGTATGTTCTAATAGAAGCAGGCTCCAAGACGCAGTTTCTGCGGGTTCTTTACCACTGAGCCTGAGTAATTTGTCTGCAACACAAAGGTGAATGGCATCCTGAAATTACCTGTTCTATAGCTGAATAAGCTGCAATCAGTCGAAAACACGAATGATGAAGTCACCTCTCCATGATGGTGGCCGCTGGGTTCCTCTGTGGTCTGACGGGTGTGGAGAAACGAGTTGGACTGCATGCTTTCCCGTCTCAAACCCAGAATTCAGCACTGAGCACAGTGATTGCATACCTGGCAGGAGCCCACAGTACCTGCACCGCTGTATATTTGCCTTGCTATCTCGTCGTTTCCCAGCACGCGCCACAGACTCTAGCCACGGAGCGATTTCCTGAATAAGTCGCATGACCTTCTGTGAGGACAAATCACTCGCGTTTGAGTCCCCGTAGCTGATCCTCCTGAGATGGAAATATGTACACTTGGTTTTGGAGAACCACAATTTTGCTGGAAATTGCTAACAAGATAGGTTTTAGCCATTCTAACTCGTCATTCTCCCTCACAGTGACGCAGTACATGGGGGTGATGCACTCCCTTCGCAGCCATCATATGATCCCCTGAAGTTAGTTTTCAGTACTAGGAAACAAATAAGTATTTCAAGTGGATGAATGTTTCTGAGAATAATCTTTTGAAAAGTTGATTATAAATCCACATACATGAATATGAATGAATTTAGGGAGTGTATAATAAGAAAAATATACTTCATATTTTGAAAAATCTGCAGAGTGAAAAAAAATATATATATGTGTATATATATATATATATATATATATATATATATATATATATATATACACACACACAGAGACATTAAAAAGTAGCATTATGTATGCCAATCGAAATTCACCATGAAATATATATCATCCACAGATCCAAAAATATTCATTTTAATGAACATGGATTTATGTCGTTCAACTAAGAAGCTCACCCGTATGTTGAATTTTCAGTTCCAACAGCATTAAGTAGGAGTGATCTCTTCTCACAATTTGTATCTGCCAAGCCAGCCACCTCACAAAATGTACGAGTGATACCAGGTAGAATTCGATATGTGCATATAAAAATACATGTGATGAATAGGCTACAGAGAAAGGGAGATAGTTATTCACATATTTGTTAACTTTTAAAACACATGGAGAACTATTTCAATTAAAATTTGCTAGATTTATAACACCTACCATTTATCATACGAAAGGCAAGTCCAACTATACACCATGCCTCTTGTGAACCTCTTGTATTTCTATTCTGTTTGGGTTATTTTTCTCCATAATATTAGCATTAAAAGTCAAAGTCTATTAGGGTATGTGTTAGTGTCAGGGATTCAGTATTTCGAATGGAAAATTTGAAAATGTATCCAATGTGTATGCAAATATGTGCTACACAAAAAACTTCCCACTCTCATTCAGAACAATGCCTTGACATTACCTTCGCCCCACATAAGACACAATTAGAGGAGAGGAGTTAGAAAATCTGTGAATACATATGTGGAATGGAAAATGCTCAGGAGTTCACAAATTTGGAGGTGGTAGAAGAGGTTCCAAAAGTAAGGGACAGGGTAAACACTCCACAAACATGAAGTTCTGCCAGCCTGACATCTGGAGAAACTGCCTCTAAGGTTTGGCAATGAAATATATGCTGTTGTCAGGAGCATTAGCTTCATTTGGAGTGACACCATCAAAGCTGGGTCTTCATCTATGTGACATGGATGACATTGTTTCTTATTTTCCAATGAACATGAGGCAGCAGTGCTGAATTTTCTATTTGTATGTAACTTGTGGCCACTGGGGTCTAAGTGTCTCCCCGTGTGCACTGTAAATCCATTTGGTCATCCTCCACTATTCATGGTGTTTCTTGCTGCTGCACTGGGAGTTTGGAATTTGCTTCATGAATTACAAAGAGTTCAACAGGGACACAGTGCTGAAGTGAGTTCTGTCAATTGTGGTGGGTCGGGTTCTACAGGAGAATGCACCAACCAGGCTTATATCCCACATTGCTTGCCCCATTGACCATAGCAACCTGATTTTGAACATTGCCCTGAAACCTCTCCATATAACAATATGCTTTTACATATAAGAGTCTACTGGCTGCAAAATGTCAGTCACAATCAATTTGCAAGCCAATGGCAGATCCACATAGCCCACCACAGATGTTTTATCACCCACCTGCCAACCACTGCTCTAGGACAACTACTCAGCAGGATCCAACTTACTGGCATCTCTGTTCTACACCATTTTCATAAAACCAAGTCAATCAGGGCACTGTCTTACATACTCATGATCAGCAACAGGACATCCAAATGTTCTCCTGCCACCCGGTCACGGGAATTTCAAAAATTTTTATGGTATTTATCTAGCCAATTTTCAAGAAAGAAGTTGGAGGCACTGTGGGTTTCAATTTATTCAGGAACCATTAAATGGTGACTAAGCTCATTTCAATGAAAACTCTGGAGAATTCTCACAGGCAAGGCTTCCCAAAGAGTGGCCAAAATGTCAGATTAAGCCAGGCCCATTTAGGTCTACAATGTGAGGTCCATGTGTGTTTTGACTCTCAAAAATGGCTGCCAAGTCTTTAAGAATAAAATCATGTGATATCCTGGATGAGATTTCCTGTGATGTTTGGAAAGTCAACTTGGGCCTAGATGTCACTTTCCAAGGGCAACTCTCATGCATGGCCATCTAAAATCCCAACACAATTCATGGCAATACTTCTCTGAGATCAGTACCAGAACTCAGTCTCTAAGGGGAATCACACCAGAGTGCAAGCCCAGGTGGACCCAGTCATCTCTTCCAACCACCATTCAAATGTCCACAATTAAAACCCAAACACTCCCACATGGCCCAAATCTTCTTCCATATAGACACTCATCATAACCTGTGGCTGGAGGTTTCCATGAGGGGAGCAGCCCACGTCAGTGTCCAAAATAAGCTTCCTGCCCCTCATTTGCCTAAAGTCAGGGTGGCGTGGACACCCTTCCTGTAAACCAGGAGTGATCAAATAGGCCTTCCTTTAATACTGTTTGGCTTCTCCAACTTGAGGACTACTGACTTTGAGGTTTAGATTCTTTAAGTGAATTGGAGTCATGAGAAAAAACAAGCATCTATGGGCTAGCCTCTGCTGGGTTTTGAAGAACTTATTTGACCCAAAGGATCCCTGTTCTCACTTGATGGATTTCAGGAACCTACCAGAGGAAGGCAAGAGAGTTAATCAACAGTATCTGATCTTTTTGCCATTTTGGTTTTGGATGCATGCATGGAATCTATCTTTAGATCCATCAGGTGCTGAGAATCTAAGCCACAGCCTCACACAAGGCCAAGAGACTGATTCAGACATATCCCTTTTCAAAGCAATTAAGCATGGATCCACAGGTGATGCCCATTTATTTGCATTTGAAAACTGTTTTCTTCAGGCTTCACAAAGTGGTGGCTTGAGGCAAAGATCTTCCTGACATTCAGGGCAATAGAACAATAGGTAAGCAAAAGGACCAAAGCAGGGTTTCTCCACTGAGACTTTCCTGGTCAACTGATATCTGAGATTTCAGAGATGCTAGCCATTCCCTTCAACTATCTAGTACATGGCCATGTCACAGATATTGGAGGTGGTACATATCTTGGACACAAAACCATGATACTATTCTGGAGTGTTGCCAGAATTGAAGGAGAAAACAGGAAATTATGAAGCTAGTAGGTGTTGCCCATCTATAAGGCAAGCCTCAGTCCACTCATATATTGGGCACAATGAATGCTGGCAAGCTTTCTAGTAGACAGGAAACATCCATTGATCCATTCTCTCTTCTAATGTCTACAATCATGAACACAGTGGGATACACAGACACTCGCATTGTCAAAGGACTTACTAAAAATAGTCCACTCTAAACCAAACAAACCGCCTTTCCTACCTATTCTGAGAACATGAGCCAAAACCACAAAATCACACCCACACCCAAAAAGGCACCTCCTTCCCCCAAGTAGGTCTGTGACTCTCCGGAGTGTCCTCTGACTGGTGGGCCATACTATGTTTCCCCAAAATGACCTCTCCTGTCTCAGTTCTGGTCTGCATGGCCAACTCTGTGAAGTTGTCAAGAGCCAGTGGTGAGACACTACCTGCTTTCTCAGGAAAAGCCCCTCTTCAAAGGTTTCCTGGCATTTCGTCATCCTCACATCTGTAGGTTCCAAGAAAGACTGACTCTGTCCTTGGTAAATCCAAACATGTGAGACCACTGGGACTGGGACAGGGACTGTCTCTGAGTGCCTGGCTTCCTGGATCCCAAGTTCAGAGAGTTTTATCACCAAGGAAGTGAGGTGAGGTCACTTTCTTCAGGATCTGAATTATGTCACTGCCTTGACAACCACTTTGCCCTAACAGTTGCTTCCAAAAGTCCCATGAGGTGGAGGCTGCCCCAGTTTTCCTGTAACACTTTCACAAGTTAGAATGTCATATCAATCATAAGCACCCCGGAACAGCTCTCCACACAGAACTGGTTTGGTCCATCTTGTATACATTAAGAAGAGAGAGAATGATTCAGACACAACCCTTCAACCCGACCAGGATGATTGCCATGGAAGATGACTTTTGCTTTCTGAGGTCTTTCATAGCTGCCTTCATCTTCACCAGGGATCATTTCTAAATGAACATTTGAGGTTCTCAGCAGGTGAAGATACCGTACATTCCTGTATTTTAATACCAACTCTGTCCCTGCTCTTCGGTAAAGTTAGTGTATGGTTAGGGTTAATTATATGTTCGATTTGGGTTAGGAATCATTCTGCAGGATGAATAAAGGGATTGGGTACCTGCGATATTTATAAGAATATATAAGTGAAATATATGTATGAAAACGGAAATCTAAGAAAGATTTGAAGCCCAGAAGGGCATTGGGCCCTTGATTGGGATACATAGTGTTGAATTACGTTCTGTACAATTGTCTCAGTTAAATCAATATACAATGGCATAGGACCGTGTACCTTGGATGATTGAATGTAGAAGAGAACATCCAGTCAAAAAGTGATAGTCGGTAGGATTAGAAAGATAGTCGGTAGGTTTAGGAAGAAGAGTGAGAATATGATTTGGAATAAAAAGCTTATTTAGCAATAGGGTTTCATTTAGAGAGTGAATGTAAATGTCAGTACATGTGAAGAGTCATTCACAATAATGAACTGGGGAAATTATGTAGAAAAGCAAGTATCAATAGCGACATAACGAAATCAGGCAAAGTATAAATGAGTGATAGGATTAGACATTTTCAACAGGGTTGAGTTTGAATATATAATCATAGGTAAAAACAAATATGTTGTCACCAATGGGATTTACATTTGAGAGCATTAGGCAACCTGGACACGGATGTTATTAGTTATCCATGTTCACTTTCCTTTTAGGCTTTGGTACAATCATAAGTGTGACCTTTACATTTTTTTTGTTCAGAATATTACTGTGGTAAAATGTATATGTAGATCAGGTAACATGAGTATTTCTTTCACTATGTCTGGGAGCAATATTTTGAAGACATATACATTAGTATTAGGGGTACAAAGAGGTGTACCCTGTGTCTATGAATATAGAGATAATGCATGAGTAGACGATAATATGAATAAATAATGTAACTGGTTCCACTTTAAATAATGGATTGAATTGAAATCTGAAAATATATAAGAAATCTTATATTGATATATAATCATTCATTCCAACCAGTTATATATCTAATGGTAATATTAGGATTATGGTTTATCATGAAGGGTGTTTGAGTTTTGCTTTATAAGTGATGATGTTAAACGAAAATAATGTGTTTGGAAAGAAGTCTCATGAAAAGACCAGTCAAGAAACATAGAAGAATCATGTGTTCTGAATCAGGAAGTGATTGATCGTGAAACAAATGCCTATAAATTTTCTAACTTGTGAACGAAATATATATCCTATGATGTGCATTAACTGAAGGAGTAGTAATGTACCAGTGTTGAATAAAAATGAAAGTCAAAATACACATCATGTCCCCTAAGAATATACTTGCATTGATGTTAAACTAGCTCAGTAACTGTAGAAATATTAGGTTTTGTTTGCACCTTTCACTGAATTTAGTTTTCAGTACTAGAAAACAAATATGTATTTCAGGTGGATGATTATTTCTGAGAATAATCTTGTGGAAAGTTGATTATAAATACACATATATGAATATGAATGAATTTAGGGAGTGTATAATAAGACACATATATTTCATATTTTAAAAAATCTGGAGAGTGTATATATATATATATATATATATATATATATATATATATATATATATATACACTCTCATACATACACACTCACATGCACAGATATAAAAATTAGCAATACAGGAGATCCATCATGAAGGCAGGCATGGAAAAATCAAGTCTCTGACCTCTTCAGCTGAGCGGGCATAGGGAGTCGTAAACTGTCTAAATGCTGTTTGCTCAGAATCAGTAGGCAATGTTGACCTGATGTGGATCTGGGGCGAACATTCTGGGCCCCTCAGAACACACACCGAGCCTGGATGGGCTGCATTCAACCTCCGGTTTGCCTGGTTCTCATGACCCAGCACTAAGATCCCACTGAAATAACTGTTCGGCCCTTCTGAACTTTCAGAGGTAAAAGCCAACCAAGCCTTCAAAAGCAGTGGCCACAGGATTGAAACGGCGCTTTGGAGAGACAGTCAGGACCCACCCGTTGCATTGGTTACCTTGCAAAGGGAACAAACGGTCACCATTTGCATGGGATACCACCATAGCATAGAAATGACGTCACGGGCAGAGGAGATAACTTCATTAAAACCAGCGTGACAGGTGTGTAATCCCCTAGCCATCTCTCTCAACACAGCGGGGAAACCTTAAGGGCCCCTCCCAGCTCAGCCTTAAGGGCCTCTCCCAGCTCTCCCGTGAGCACGATAGCCAGACCTAGGGAATCAGGATTGGCTCGGGACTAGCGCGTGGAATTCCCGGCTCCTGATCCCACAAGTTCTGACAATTGAGGTCTCTTACACCACGTACCAGGGGCATGGCTCCCAGAGGGCAAGAAAATTCGCTGGGGGTCCTCAGCCCCAAGCTCTACAAAACTAGGGTCTGAGGGAGGCAAACAGGGAGAGTGTGCCCAGGCATTCATAAAAACAGGGCTGCCAGGAGTAGAGTTCTGGCTTGTAACCACTATTGTGGTGAGCGTCACAGGTGAGCAAGGCATGGCTTGAGGAAGCACAAGAGAAGGCCCTAGGCACTCAGGATTGGAGATCTGCCAAGTCTGGGAGGAAGAGCTGCTGCACAGTGATTGGTTCCCACTTATTCAGAGGAGAAGCTTGGCCCAGTGCACACAGCTCCACCTACTGAAAGAGAAGTTAATTGAACTCTATGATTGCATTTATTATTATTATTTTTTTAATTTATATTTTTTCTATTTCTTTCATTTTCATTTTTGTTGTTGTTGTTCTTTAACTTTTTTTAATGTTTTTATATTTTTTATTTTATCATTATTATTATTAATATTATTTTAAATTTTAATTTTCATCTTTTAATTATAATTATTATTTAATTTTTTTTTTCTTTATTTATTTTCTATTTTTCTTTTGTCTTTTCATTTCTTTTCAATTTTCTTATTCCCCCTTCCTTGAATTCTACCTGCCTACTCTCATTCTCTTTAGTGACTTCCTCCCTTCCCTTCTAATATCTTTCCTCCGAAGCATCAAATAAATTTATAAGAGTAAGCAGTAACTCAGCAGTCAAACAAAACAAGAAGTAACATGAGCAGCATAAAAAAACAAGCAAGAAAAGGAGTACAAACAACAATGGACAGCCTAAATATTCAGAAGGAATCATCAGAAAAATGGTGATATAAAGAACTCAAGGAATACCTTAGACAGATGGAATGGAACCTTAAAGAGGATACGAGACATCAAAACCAAACAGTGAAAGAACACATTGAAAATGAATTACATAAACAGATATAAAAAGAAATTAAGCATCTTTATTAGGAGATAGAGATTATAAAAAAATCAAACAATAATTCTAGAAATGAAGGAAATGATAAACCAAATTAAAAACTCAATTGAGAGTATCACTAACAGAGTGGAGCGAGTAGAAGACAGAATGTCAGATAATGAAGACAAAATATATCATCTTGAAAAAAGTCTAGCCAACAAAGAAATGCTGGTAAAAAGTCATGAGAAAAACATCCAAGAGATATGGGATATCATAAAAAAAAAAAAAAAAAAAACTTATGAGTCATCTGGATAGAGTAAGGTACAGAGATTCAAACCAAGGGAATGAGTAACCTGCTGAATGAAATAATTACAGAAAACTTTCCAGAAATAAAAATGGAAACGGATAAAAAAAAATTGTAGATGCTTACAAGACACCGAGCACAAAAAAATCACAGTAGACCAATGCCAAGAAACATTGTTATGAAGATATCCAATGTAAAAAACAAAGAGAAAATATTAAAAGCTACAAGAGAAAGGAGGCAGATTACAATCAGGGGTAAACCAAAAATGTTAACAACAGATTTTTCATCACAGACGCTGAAAGTGAGAAGATCCTCTAACAACGTATTTCAAACACTTAAAAACAATGGATGACAACCAAGAAATCTGTATTCAGAAAAATTAAGTTTCAGGTAAGACAACTAAATAAAAATATTTTGTGATAAACAAAAGCTAAAAGAATTTGCAGCCAGAAAACCAGCATTGCAAAGCATCTTAAGGAAAACACTACACGAGGAAAAAATGAATATCAACAACGAAACCATCAGTGGGAATTGCCTCAGTAATTACAGAGGGAGGGGGAAAAGCTAATCATGGATAAACAAACTAAATTTTAAAAAAAAGATAAATAATCAAAGACGGGTGGCAATACAAACCATATATCAATAGTAACTCTAATCGTTAATGGCTTAAACTCTCCAATAAAGTGACATAGGCTTGTAACGTGGATTAAAAAAAACAAATCCAACAATATGTTGCTTCCAGGAGACACATCTGAATGGAAAAGACATACACAGGCTGAAGGTGAAAGGTTGGGAAAATTTATACCATGCACACGGTCCTTGTAAGCAAGCAGGGGTGGCCATCCTCATACGGAATAAAATCGACTTCAAGGCTAATTTAATCAAAAGGGATAAGGAAGGACATTATATACTGTTAAAAGAAACCATTCACCAACAAGACATAACAATTATCAATATTTACGCAGAAAATAATGTTGCTGCGACATTTATAAAACAAATTCTCCTCAATTTCAAGAATCAAATAGACCACAACACAATAATTATGGGAGACTTCAACTCACCTCTCTCACCATTGGACAGATCCTCCAAACAAAAGTTGAATAAAAAAAATATAGAATTCAATATCACAATCAATACCCTAGACTTAACTGACATATATAGAATATACCAACCATCATCAAGTGGATATACTTTTTTCTCACCAGCACATGGATCCTTCTCAAAAATAGACCATATATTATGCCGTAGGGCAACACTCAGTAAATATAAAGGGGTGGAGATAATACCATGAATTTTTTTCTGATCACAATGGAATGAAACTGGAAACCAATGGTAAAAGAAGGAAGGAAAAATCCTACATCACATGGAAAATGAACAATATATTACTGAATGATCAATGGGTTACAGAAGACATAAAAGAGGAAATCAAAAAATTCTTAGAGATAAATGAAAATACAGACACAACATATCAGATTCAATGGGACACAATGAAACAAGATTCAAGAGGCAAATTCATCGCCTGGAGGTCATTCCTCAAAAAAAGAAAAAAAAACAAAAACAACAAATGAATGAGCTCTCACTTCATCTCAAAGCCCTAGAAAAGGAAGAGCAAAAAAAACAGCAAATGTAGCAGAAGGCAAGAAATAATTAAAATCAGAGTGAAATCACGAAATTGAAACAAAAGAAACTATTAAAAAATTAACAAAACTAAAAGTTGGTTCTTCGAAAAAATAAATAAGATGGACAGACCCTTAGCCATGCTAACGAGGAGAAGAAGAGAGAGAACTCAAATTACTAACATACGGGATGAAAAAGGCAATATCACAACAGAAGCTACATAAATACGAAAGACAATTAGAAATTATTTTGAAAACCTATATTCCAATAAAATACAAAATAGTGAAGACATCCATACATTTGTTAAGTCATATGATTTGCCTAGACGGAGTCAGGAGGATACACACAATTTAAACAGACCAATATCAATCGATGAAATAGAAGAAGCAATCAAACGACTACCAACCAAGAAAAGCCCAGGACCGGATGGGTATACAGCGGAGTTTTACAAAACCTTTAAAGAAGATTTAATACCAATACTTTTCAAGTTATTCAGGAAATAGAAAAACAGGGAGCTCTGCCAAGTTCATTCTATGAGGCCAACATCACCCTGATTCTGAAACCAGACAAAGACACCTCAATGAAAGAAAACTACAGACCAATATCTCTGATGAACCTAGATGCAAAAATTTTCATTAAAATTCTGGTGGTTTGGATACAAAGGCACATCAAAAAAATTGTGCACCATGATCAACTAGGATTCATCCCTGGGATGCAAGGAGGGTTCAATATATGGAAATCAATAAATGTTATTCACAACATCACTAGACTTAAAAATAAGAACCATAAGATCATCTTGATAGATGCAGAAAAACCATTAGACAAAGTAGAGCATTCCTTTATGTTCAAAACATTAGAAAAACTAGGGATAACAGGAACATACCTCGACATTGTAAAAGCTATCTATGTTAAGCCTCAGGCTAGCATCATTCTGAATGGAGAAAAAATGAAGGCATTCCCTCTAAAATCTGGAACAAGACAGGAATGTCCTCTATCACCACTTCTATTCAATATAGTTCTCGAAAAACTGGCCAGAGCAATTAGACAGATGAAAGACATTAAAGGCATAAAAATAGGAAAAAAAGAACTTAAATTATCACTATTTGAAGATGACATGATTCTATACATAGAAGACCCAAAAGGGTCTACAGAAAAAACTACTAGAACTAATAAATGAATTCAGCAATGTGGCAGGAAATGAAATCAACATGCATAAATCAAAGGCATTTCTGTATATCAGCGACAAATCTTCTGAAAAGAAAATGAGGAAAAACATTGCATTCACAATATCCTCATAAAAAATTAAATACTTGGGAATCAACCTAACAAAAGAGGTGAAAGATTTACACAATGCAAACTACAGAACCCTAAAAAGAGAAGTAGAATAAGATCTTAGAAGATGGAAAAATATACCCTGTTCATGGATAGGCAGAATGAACATCATCAAAATGGCGATATTACTAAAAAGTTCTCCATAGGTTTAATGAAATGCCAATCTAAATCCCAAAGGAATTTTTTGTAGAAATAAGTAAACCAATCATGAAATTTATATTGAAAAATAAACGACCCAGAATAGCAAAAGCAATTCTAACCAGGAAGTGTGAATCAGGCGGTATAGCGATACCAGATTTCAAACTATATTACAGAGCAATAATAACAAAAACAGCATGGTACTGGTACCAAAACAGGCAGGTGGACCAATGGTACAGAATGGAGGACACAGAGACTAATCCAAAAAGCTACAACTATCTTATATTTGATAAAGGAGCTATAAGCATGCAATTGAGGAAGGATACCATCTTCAACCAATCGTGTTGGGAAAACTGGAAATCCACATGCAACAAAATGAGACTGAATCCCTTTCTCTCGCCATGCACAAAAGTTAACTAAAAGTGGATCAAGGAGCTAGATTCAAATCAGAGACTCTGCATTTGATAGAAGAAAAAGTTGGTTCCGATCTACATATTGTATGGTCAGGCTCCAAATTCCTTAATAGGACACCCATAGCACAAGAGTTAATAACAAGAATCAACAAATGGGAGTTACTTAAACTGAAAATTCTTTTTTCTCAGAAAGAGAAACAATAAGAGAGGTAAATATGGAGCCTAGATCATGGGAACAAATTTTTACTCCTCACCCTTCAGATGGAGCCCTAATATCCAGAGTATACAAAGTATACAAAGAACTCAAATAATTAGACAATAAGATAACAAATAACCCAATGGGCCAAGGACCTGAACAGACACTTCTCAGAGGAGGACATAGAATCAATCAATAAGTACATGAAAAAATGCTCTCCATTTCTTGCAGTCAGAGAAATGCAAATCAAAACCACCCTAAAATACCATCTCAATCCAGTGAGATTGGTAGCCATTATGAAGTCAAACAACAACAAGTGCCGGCGACGATGTGGGGAAAAGGGTACTCTTGTACATTGCTGATGGGACTGAAACTGGTGCAGCCAATTTGGAAAGCAGTATGGAGATTCCTGGGAAAGCCTGGAATGGAAGCACCATTTGAACCAGCTATTGCCCTTCTCAGACTATTCCCTGAAGACCTTAAAAGAGCGTACTACAGGGATACTGCCACATCGATGTTCATAGCAGCACAATTCACAATTGCTACACTGTGGAACCAACCCAGATTCCCTTCAATAGATGAATGGATAAAAAAAATGTTTTTTTTTATATACTATGGAGGATTACGCAGCACTAAAAAATGACAAAATCATGGAATTTGCAGGGAAATGCATGGCACTAGAGCAGATAATGCTTAGTGAAGCTAGCCAATCCAAAAAAAACAAATACCAAATGACTTATTTGATATAATGAGAGCAACTAAGAACAGAGCAGAGAGGAAGAGCATGAAGAAAAGATTAACATTAAGCAGAGACATGAGGTGGCAGGGAAAGGGAGAGAAAAGAGAAATTGCATGGTAATGGAGGGAGACCCTTATTGTTACAAAAAAAATTACATATAAGAGGTTGTGAGTGTAATGGGAAAATAAACAATAAGAGAAATGAATGATAGTAGGTAGGGTAGAGAGAGAAGATGGGAAGAGAGGGGAGGGGGGATAGTAGAGCATAGGAAAGGTAGCAGAATACAACAGTAACTAATAAGACATTATGTAAAAATATGGATGTGTAACTGATGTGATTCTGCATTCTGTATTTGGAGTAAAAATTGGAGTTCAAAACCCACTTGAATTTAATGTATGAAATATGATATGTCAAGAGCTTTGTAATGTTTTGAGCAACCAATAAAAGAAAAAAAAAGTAGCAATATATATGCCAATCGAAATTCATCATGAAATATATATAATCCAAAGATCGAAAAATATTCATTTTACTGAACATGGATTTATGTATAATGTTATTCAACTAGGAAGCTCACCGTAGGTTGAATTTTCAGTTCCAACAGCGTTTAGGAGGAGTGATCTCTTCTCACAATTTGCATCTGCCAATTCAGCCACCTCACATGTGTGTACAAGTGATATCAGGTAGGATTCTATATGTGCATATAAAAATACATGTGCTGAATAGGCTACAGAGAAAGGGAGACAGGGATTCACATATTTGTTAATTTTAAAAACACATGTAGAACTATTTCAACAAAAAAATTGACTAGATTTAAAACTCCTACATTATATAATGCAAAAGGCAATTCCAACTATACACCATGCCTCCTCTGAACTGCTTGTATTTCTATTCTTTTTGGGTTATTTTGCACCTCCATTTTAGGATTATTAGTCAGAGACTAGTAGGGTACGGGTTAGTGTCAGGGGTTAAGTATTTCAAATGGAAAATTGGAAAATGAATCCAATGTGTATGTAAATATGTGCTACACAAAAATCTTCCCACTGACATCCAGAGCAATGCCTTGACAATACCTTTGCCCCAAGTAAGACACAATTAGAGTAGAAAAGTGTAAAAATCTAGGAATACTTATATGGAATGGAATATGCTCGGGAGTTCACAACCTTGGAGGTGGTAGAGGAGTTTCCAAAAGTAAAGTAAAGGGTAAACACTCCACAAACAAGGAGCTCTGCTGGCCTAAGAATTCTTGGGAAATGGCCTCTGAGGTTGGGATCCTGAAATATATGTTGCTGTCATGAGCTTTAGCTTCCTTTGTAGTGAGACCATCAAAGCTGGGTCTGCATCTATGTTACCGGGAAGAGATGGTTTCTTATATTCCAATGAACATGAGGCAGCAGTGCTCAATTCTCTCTTTGTAGGTAAACTGTGGCCACTGGAGGCTAAGTGTCTCCCAGTGGGGACTGTGAAGACATTTGGTCATCCTCCACTTTTCATGGTGTTTTTTGCTGCTGCACTGGGAATTTGGTATTTGCTTCACAAAATATAAGAAGTTCATCTGGGATACAGTGCTGGAGGGAGTTCTGTCACTTGTGGTGGGTCAGGGTCTGCAGGAGAATGCACCAACCAGGCTTCTATCGCACAGAGCTTGCCCCAATAACCATAGCAACCTTATTCTGAACATTGCCCTTAAAACTCTCGATATAACAGGATGCCTTTACATATAAGGGTCTCATGTCTGCACTATATCAGTCACAAGCCATTTGGAAGCCAATGGCAGATCCACATAGCCCCTCCATGATGTTTTATCACACTCCTTCCCACCACTGTTCTAGGCGCACTACTCAGAAGGCTCCAAAATACTGGCATCTCGTGTTCTACATCATTTTCATGAAACCCAGTCAAACAAGGCACTGTCTGGTATACACATGATAAGCAACAGGACATCAAATTTTCTGCAGTTCCACCTGGTCATGGGAATTTCAAAAATTTCATGGTATTTATTTAGCAATTTTTCAAAAATGAAGTTAGAGGCACTGTGCGTCTCAATTCATTCAGGAACCATTAAGTGTTGAGAAAGTTCATTTCAATGAAAGCTCTAGAGAACTCTCACAGTCAAGGCTTCTCAAAGAATTACCAAATGGTCACATAAAGCCAGGCCAATTGACGTCTACAATGTTAGGTCCATGTGTGTTTTGACTCTCATCTATGGCTGCCATGTCTTTCATAATAAAATCATGTGATATCCTGGCTGAGATTCCCAGGCCTCTGTGGAAAGCCACCCTGGGCATAGATCTCAGTTTCCAAGAGTGAGTCTTATGTGTGTCCTCCTAAAATCCCAACACAATTCATGGCAATACTTCTCTGAGGTCAATTCCAGAATGCAGTCTCTAAGGGGAATCACACCAGAGTTCAAGCCCAGGTGGATCCAGTCATCCCTTCCAACCGCCACAAAAATTACCACAATTAAAATCAAAACACTCCCACAGGCCCATCATCTTCTTCCATGTAGACACTCCTCATAACCTCTAGCTGGAGGTTTCTATGAGCCCAAGGTAGTGTCCAAAATAAGCTCACTTGCCCCTTATTTGCCTAAAATCATGGTGGCCTGGACACTCTTCCTGTGAACCAGGAGTGATCAAATATTCCTGCTGTTAAAGTGTTCCACTTCTCCAATTTCAGCCTACTGGCTGTAGGGTATAATTCTTTATGTGATTTGGAGTCATGAGAAAACCCAAGCACATATGGGGTAGCCTCCGCACGGATTTCAAGAACTCATTTGACCCAAATGATACCTATTCTCACTTGATGGAGTTCAGGAACCTAAAACAAGAAGGCAAAAATATTCATCCACAATGACTGCTCTTTTGGACATTTTAGTTTTGAAAGCATATGGGATCTTTCTTTAAATCCATCAGGTGCTGAGAATCTAAGCCACAACCTCATACAAGGACAAGAGGCTGATTCAGACACATCCCATTCCAAAGCAATTAAGCAAAGAGCCACAGGTGGTGTCCATTCATTTCCATATGAAAACAGTGTTCTTCAGGCTACACAAAGGGGTGGCCTGAGGCAAAGACCTTTCTGACATTCAGGGTAATAGAAATAGAATTAAGCAAATGGCCCAAAGAAGGGTTTCTCCACTGAGACTTTACTGGTCACACTGATATCTGAGTTTTCTGAGATGCTCTCATTCCCTTCAGCTATCCAGAACATGGGCATGTCACAGAGCCTTGTGGTGTTACATATCTGGGAAACAAAACCATGAGTCTATTCTGGAGAGTGGCCAGAATTCACGAAGAAAAGTGGAACTTTAGAAGATAATAGATGTTGCCCATCCATAAGGCAAGCTGCAGTCCATTCATCAATTGCGCAGTATGAATCGCGGAAGCTTTCAACTAGAGACAACACATCCATTGATGCATTCTGTTTTCTAATGTCTACAACCATCGATACAGTGGGATACACAGACATAGAAACACTCACAATGTCAAACGACTTACTAGAAACAGTCCACTCCAAACCAAACAAACCACCTTTCCTACCTATTCTCAGAACATGAGAAAAAACCACAAACTCACACCTACAACGGCAAAGGCACTTTCTTTCCCTAAATAGGTCTGTGACTATCCGAAGTGTCTTCTGACTGGTGGGCCATATTATGTTCCCCCAAAATGGCCTGTCCTTTTTCACATCTGGTCTCCTTGTCCAACTCTGTGAAGTTGTAAGGAGCCAGCGGTGAGGCACTACCTGCTTTCTCAGGAAAGGCCCCTCTTCAGAGCTCTGCTGGCATTTGGCCATCCTCATATCAGCAGGTACCAAGAAAGACTGACTATGTCTTTGGGAAAAGCAAACAAGTTAGCCCACTGGGTCTGGAGTGGGACTGGCTCTTGGTGCCTGGCTTCCTGGATCCCAAGTTCAGAGAATTCCATCACCAAGGAAGTGAAGTGAGGTCACTTCTTTCAGGAACTGAATATGGTCACTGCCTTGGTAACCACTTTGTCCTAACAGTTGCTTCCAAGGTTCCCATGAGATAGAGGCTGCCCCAACATCCTGTGACACATTCAGAAGTTAGAATGATATATCAACCATAGGCACCCTGGAACAGCTCTCCACAGAGGCCTGGTTTGGTCCATCCTCTCTACATTAAGAAGAGAGAGGCTGACTCAGACACATCAATTCATCCTGACCAGGTTGTTTGCCATGGAAGATGACTATTGCTCTATCAGGTCCTACATAGCTGCCTACATATTCTCCAAGGATAATTTCTTCATGGATCTTTGAGGTTCTCAGCAGGTGGAAGATCTTCTACATTCCTATATTGTAAGACCCACTCTGTCGCTGCTCTTAAGTTAGTTATATTGAGGGAACAGTGTATGGTTAGGGTTAATAACATGTTCGATTTGGGTTACGAATCATTCTGCAGGATGAATAATGGTATTGGCAACCTGTGATATTTACAAGAGTATACATGTGAAATATAAGTATGAAAGCAGAAATCTAGGTAAGATTTGAAGCCCAGAAGGGCATTGGGGACTTGAGTGGGATACCTAACTTTGAGTAATGTGCTGCACAGATGTCTCAGATAAATCAATATACATCGGACCTTGTACCTTGGATGATTGAATGCTGAAGAGAACATCCAGTCAAAAACCGATATTCGGTAGGATTAGGAAGGAAGTTGGTAGGTTTAGAAAGAAGAGTGAGTATAGGATTTGGACCAAAAGTTCTTCAGCAATAGGGTTTCGGGTAGAGAGTGTATGTAAATGTCATCACATGTGAAGAGTCAGTCACAATGATGAACTGGGGAAAACATGTAGGAAAGCAGATAGCAATAGAGATATTAGGAAATCAAGCAAAGTATAAAGTGTGTGATAGGGTTAGACATTTTCAACAGGTTTGAAGTTGAATACATAATCTTAGGAAGAAACAAATATGTAGTCACCAATAGGATTGATATTTGAGAGCATTAGGCAACCTGCACATGGATGTTTTTAGTAATGCATGCTATCTTTCCATTTAGGCTTTGGTACAATTGTAAGTGTGATCTTTGCTTTTTGTGTCCGGAATATTTCTGTGATAAAATGTGTATGTAGATCAGGTGACATGAGTATTTCTTCCACCATTTCTGAGAGCAATATTTTGAAGATTTATAAATTAGTATGGGGGTAGAAATAGGTGTACCCTGCTTCTATTAATATAGACATAATGCATGAATAGACCATACTGTGAATAAATAATATAACTGGATCCACTTTATTTTTTTTAATTAATTTTTATTGTAGGTTGTTCAAAACATTACATAGTTCTTGATATATCATATTTCACACTTTGATTCAAGTGGGATATGAACTCCCATTTTTAGAGAAATACATGTGTTCTGGAGCAGGAAGTGACTAAAAGTGAAACAAATGCCTATAAATTTGCTAACTAGTGAATGAAATATATATCCTATGATGTGCATAAACTGAAGAAATAGTAATGTACCAGTGTGGAATAAAAATTAACGTCAAAATACACATCATGTCCCATAGGAACCAACATGCATTGATGTTAAACTGGGTCAGTTAATGCAGACATATTAGAATTTGTATGCACCTTTCACTGAAGTTAGTTCTCAGTACTAGGAAACAACTATGTATTTCATGTGTATGAGTATTTCTAAGAGTAATCTTGTGAAAAGTTGATTATTAATCCACATCCATGAACATGAATGAATTTAGGGAGTGTATATAAGACACATATTTTTCATATTTTTAAAAATCTGGACAGTATATATATATATATATATATATATATATATATATATATATATATATATATATACACACACATATATGGACACACACACACACACAAACACAGAAATTAAAAAGTAGCAATATATATGCCAATCGAAATTCATCATGAAATATATATCATAAAGATGCAAAAACATTCATTTTACTGAACATGGGTTTATGTATAATGTTGTTCCACTGGGAAGCTCACCCATAGGTTGAATTTTCAGTTCTAACAGCGTTTAGGACGAGTGATCACTTCTCACAATTTGTATCTGCCAAGTCATGTAACTCAAAAGAATGTACGTTTGATACCATGTAGGATTCTATTTGTGCATATAAAAATACATGTGCTGAATAGGCTCCAGAAAATGAGAGACAGTAATTCACATATTTGTTAACTTTAAAAACACATGGAGAACTATTTCAATTAAAAATTGACTAGATTCATAATACCTACCCTTTATCATGCAAAAGGCAAGTCCAACCCTGAACTGCATGTATTTACGTACTGTTTGGGTTATTTTTCTCCATCATATTAGGATTAGTAGTCGGAGTCTATTAGAATATGGGTTAGTGTCAGGGATTCAGAATTGCGAATGGAAAAATAGGAAAATTAATCCAATGTGTATGCAAATATGTGCTAAAACAAATCTTCCGACTCTCATCCAGAACAATGCCTTGAAATTATCTTCGGCCCAAGTAAGACACAATTAGAGAAGAAAAGTTGCAAAATCTGTGATTACATTTCTGTAATGGAAAATGCTCAGGAGTGCACAAACTTGGAGGTGGTATAGGAGTTTTCAAAAGTAAGGACAGGGTACACACTCCACAAGCATGGAGCTCTGCATGCCTAAATCTTTTTGAGAAACTGCCACAGAGGTTGGGCACTGATATATAGGTTTTTGTCAAGATTTAAGCTTCCTTTGTAGTGATACCCTCAAAGCTGGGTCTGCATCTATGTGACCTGGAGGACAAAGTTTCTTATTTTCCAATGAACACGAGGCAGCAGTGCTGAATTCTCTCTTTGTAGATAAACTGTGGCCCCTGGGGGTTTATTTTCTCCCCGTGTGGACTGTGAAACCATTTGGTCATCCTCCAATTTTCGTGGTGTTTCTTGCTGCTGCACTTGGAGTTTGGTACATGCTTCACGAAATACAAGGAGTTCAACTGGGAAACAGTGCTGGAGAGAGTTCTGTCACGTGTGGTGGGTTATGGTCTGCAAGAAAATGCACAAACCAGGTTTCTATCTCTCAAAGATTGCCCCCTTGTTCATAGCAACCTGATTCTGAACATTGTCCTGAAACCTCGCCATATAACAAGATGCCATTACATATAAGGGTCTGAAGTCTGCACTATGTCAGTCACAAGCCATTTGGAAGTAAATGACAGATCCACATGGACCCACCATGATACTTTATCACACACCTGCCCACCACTGCTCTACGCCCACTACTCAGCAGGCTACAAATTACTGGCATGTCTGTTCTAAACAATTTTCAGAAAACCCTGTCAATCAAGGCACTCTCTGGTACACTCATGATAAGCAATAGGAGATCCAATGTGTCTTGAGTGCCACCGGGTCATGGGAATTTAAAAAATTTCATGGTATTTATCTAGCCATTTTTCAAGGATGACATTGGATGCACTGTGAATTTCAGTTATTCAGAAACCATTAAATGTTGAGAAAGCTCGATTCAAAGAAAATTCTGGAGAACTCTCACAGGCAAGACTTTCCAAAAAGTGGACAAAAGGTCACTTGAAGCCAGGACCATTGAGGTCTACAATGTGAGGTCCTATGTGTTTTGACTCTCTACTATGGCTGCAAAGTCTTTCAGAATAAAATCATGTGATATCCAGGCTGAGATTCCCAGTTCTTTGTGGAAAGCCACCCTGGTCCTAGATCTCAGGTTCCAAGGGCGACTCTCATGCGTGGCCTCCTAAAATCCCAACACAATTCATGGCAATACTTCTCTGAGGTCAGTTTCAGAACTCAGTCTCTAAGGGGAAACACACCAGAGTTCAATCCCTGGTGACCCAGTCATCTCTTCCAAGCGCCACACAAATGACCAGAATTAAAACCAAAACACTCACACATGCCCCTCATCTTCTTTCATATAGACACTAATCATAACCTTGGCTGGAAGTTTCCATGAGGCACACAGCACAAGACAATGTCAAAATAAGCTCCCTTGCCCTTCATTTGTCTAAACTCAGTGTTTCTGGACACCGTTCCTGTGAACCAGGGCTGATCAAAGATGCCTGCCATTAATACTGTTCTGCTTCTCTAATTTGAGGCATACTGACTGTCAGGTATGGTTTCTTTATGTGATTTGGAGTCATGAGAAAACCCAAGCACCTATGGGCTAGCCTCTGCAGGGCTTGAAGAACTCAGTTGACCCAAATGATCCCTCTTCTGACTTGATGGAGATCAGGAACCTTACAGAGGAAAGCAAGAGACTTCATCAACAATGATTGCTCATTTGGCCATTTTGGAAATGGATGCACACATGGGATCTTTCTTTAGATCCATCAGGTGCTGAGAATCTGAGCCATGGACTCACACTGCACTAAGAGGCGGATTCAGACATATCCCTTTGCAAAGCAATTAAGCAAAGATCCTCAGGTGATGCCCATTTATTTCCATTTGAAAACTGATTTTTTCAGGCTTTCGAAAGGTGTGGCCTTAGGCAAAGACCTTCCTTACATTCAGGGCAACAGAACAATAGGAAAGCAAATTCCCAAAGCAGAGTTTCTCCACTGAGACTTTCCTGGTCACACTGATATCTGAGTTTTCTGAGATACTCACCATTCCCTTCAGCTATCCAGTACATGGCCATGTCCCAGATTGTGGAGGAGATACATATCTTGAACACAAAACCATGAGCCTATGGGAGAGTGGCCAGAATTCAGGAAGAAATCAGGAATGTAGAAAGGTAGTAGGTGTTGCCCATCTATAAGGTAAGCTGCAGTCCATTCATAAATTGGACAAGATGAATGCTGCAAAGATTTCTACTAGACAGGACACATCCTTTGATGCATTCTCTTTTCTATTGTCTACAACCACGGACACAGTGGGATACACAGAAACACTCACCTTCTCAAAGGACTTACTAGAAACAGGCCACACCAAATTAAACAAACCGACTTTCCTACATATTCTTAAAACATGAGACAAAATCACTAACACACAAACACACCCACAAAGGCACCTTCTTTCCCCAAGTAGGTCTGTGACTATCCAGAGCATCCTCTGACTGGTGGGCCATACTATGTTCCCCTGAAATGGGCTGTTGTATGTCAGATCTGGTCTCCTTGGCCAACACTGTGATGTTGTCAGGAGCCAGCGGTGAGCCACTGCCTGCTTTATCAAAAAAAAAAAAAAAAGCCCCTCTTCAGAGCTTTCCTGGCATTTGTCCATCTTCAATTCAGTATTTGCCAAGAAAGACTGACTCTGTCCTTGGTTAATCCAAACATGTGAGACCACTGGGACTGGGACTGGGCCTGCCTCAGGGTGCCTGTCTCCCTGGATCCAAAGTTCAGAGTGGTACGTCAACAAGAAAGTGACGTAGGTCACTTCCTCTAGAACTGAATGAGGTCACTGCCTTGGCAACAACTTTGTCCTAACAGTTGCATCCAAGGGTCCATGAAATAGAGCGTGCCCCTACTTCCTATGACACTTTTACAAGTTAAAATGAAATATCAACCATAGGCACCCGGGAACAGCTCTCCACACAGGCCTGGTTTGGTCCATCTTCTCTAGATTAAGAAGAGAGAGACTGCTTCAGACACATCCCTTCATCCTTACCTGGTTGTTTGTCATGGAAGATGACTTTTGCTCTCTCAGGTCCTTCATAGCTGCCTATATCTTCTCCAGGGATCATTTCTGCATGGACCTTTGAGGTTCTCTGCAGGTTGAAGATCTCCTACATTCCTGTATTGTAAGACCAACTCTGTCCCTGCTCTTCTATAAAGGTAGATTGAGGGAATCGTGTATGGTTAGGGTTAATAACATTTTTGATTTGGGTTAGGATCATTCTGCTGGATGAATAATGGTATTGGGAACCTGCGATATTTATAAGATTATAGAGGTGAAATATATGTATGAAAACAGAAATCTCAGTAAGATTTAAAGACCAGAAGGTCATTGGGTCCTTGATTGGAATAGTTAGCTTTGAATTATGTTCTGCCCAGATGTCTCAGATAAATCTATACACAATGGCATAGGATCTTGTACCTTAGATGATTGAATGTTGAGGAGAACATCCATTCAAAAAGGGAGAGTTGGTAAGATTACGAAGATAGTTGGTAAGATTAGAAAAACGTGTGAGTATAGGATTTGGACAAAAAGTTCTTTAGCAATAGGGTTTCAGGTACACAAAAAAATGTAAATGTCAGCACATGTGAAGAGTCAGTCACAATGATGAACTGGGGAAAATATGTAGGAAAGCAGATATCAATAGAGACATAAGGAAATCAGGCAAAGTATTAAATGAGTGATAGCAATAGATATTTTCAACAGGCTTGAGATTGAATATATAATCTTAGGAAGAAACAAATATGTAGTCACCAATAGAATTGACATTTGAGAGCATTAGGCAACCTGGACATGGGTGATTTTCATAATCCATACTCACATTCCATTTAGGCTTTTGTACAATCGTAAGTGTGACTTTGCATTTTGTGGCCAGAATATTACTGTGATAAAATGTATATGTAGATCAGGTGACATGAGTATTTCTACCACCATTTCTTGGAGCAATATTTTGAAGAGGTATAAATTAGTATTGGGGGTACATATAGGTGTACCATGTGTGTATGAATATAGAGATAATGCATGAATAGACCATAGTGCGAATAAATAATATAACTGGTTCGAACTTTAGAAATTGGAATAAATTGATATCTGAATATACACAGGGAATCATATGTTGATATACATACATTCATTCCAACCATTTATACATCCAATGGAAATATTACGGGTGTGGTTCATCATAAAGAGTGTGTGAATTTTGCTTCAAAATTGATTATGGAAATCGAAAATAATGTGTTTGGAAAGAAGTCTCATGAAATGACCAGTCAAAAACAAAGAGGAATACATATGTTCTGAAGCAGGAAGTGATAGAATGTGTTACAAATTTCTTTAAATTTATGAAGTTGTGGATGAAATGTATATTCTATGATGTACAAAAACTGAAGAAATAGTAATGTACCTGTGTTGTATAAAAATGAACGTCAAAATACACATCATGTCCCATAGGAATCAACTTGCATTGATGTTAAAGTGGGTCAGTTACTGTAAAAATATAAGGATTTGTTTGCACCATTTACTGAAGTGAGTTTTCAATACTATAAAACAAATATGTATTTCAGGTGGATGAATATTTCTGAAAATAATCTTATGAAAATTTGAATATAAAACCACATACATGAACAAGAATGAATTTAGGGAGTGTATAACAAGACACATATATTTCATATTTTGAAAAATCTAGAGAGTATATATATATATATATATATATATATATATATATATATATATACAAAACACACACAGAGACATTAAAAAGTAGCAATATATATGCCAATTAAAATTCATCGTGAAATATATATCATCCACAGATCCAAAAATATTAATTTTACTGAACATGGATTTATGTATAATGTTTTTCAACTAAGAAGCTCACTCATAATTTGAATTATCAGTTCCAAAAGCATTTAGGAGGAGTGATTTCTTCTCACACTTTGTCTCTGCCAAGTTAGCCACCTCTCAAGAATATAGGTGTGATACCAGGTAGGATTCTATATGTTCATATAAAAATACATGTGCTGAATTGGCTACAGAAAAAGGGAGACAGGAATTCACATATGTGTTAACTTTAAAAACACATGCAGAACTCTTTCAACAAAAAATTGACAAGATTTATAACTCCTACCCTATATCATGCAAAAGGGAAGACCAACTATACACCATGCCTCCTCTGAAGTGCTAGTATTTCTATTCTGTTTGGGTTATTTTTCTCCATTTTATTAGAATTAGTTGTCAGAATCTAGTAGGGTATAAGTTAGTGTCAAGGATTCAGTATTTCAAATGGAAAATTGAAAAATGAATCCAATGTGTATGTAAATATGTGCTACACAAAAATCTTCCCACTCTCATCCAGAACAATGCCTTGACAATACCTTCGCCCCAAGTAAGACACAATTAGAGGAGAAGATTTAGAAAATCTGTGAACAAATATCTGGAATGGAATATGCTCAGGAGCCCACACCTTGGAACTGGCAGAGGAGTTTCCAAAGGTAAGGTACAGGGTAAACCCTCCACAAACATGGAGGTCTGCTGGCATAGACACTTCTTGAGAAACTGCCTGTGAGGTTGGGCACTTGAAAAATATGTTGTTGTCAGGAGCTTTAGCTTCCTTTCTAGTGAGACCATAAAAGCTTGGTCTGCATCTATGAGACCTGGAGGACATGCTTTCTTATTTCCCAATGAACATGAGGCAGCAGTGCTAAATTCTCTTTTTAGGTAAACTGTGGCCACTGGGGGCTAAATGTCTTTCCATGTGCACTTTGAAGCCATATGGTCATCCTCCATTTTCGTTTTGTTTCTTCCTGCTGCACTGGGAGTTTGGTATTTGCTTCACGAAATACAAGGAGTTCAATTGGGTCTCAGTGCAAGAGGGAGTTCTGTCATGTGTGGTGGGTCAGGTTCTGCAGGAGGATACAAGAACCAGGATTCTATCCCACATAGCTTGCCCCCTTGACCATAGCAACCTGATTCTGAACAATGTCCTGAAAACTCTCCATATAACAAGTTGCCTTTACATGGAAGGTTCTGTTGGCTGCACCATGTCAGTAACAAGCCATTTTGAAGCCAATGGAAGATCCACATGGCCCCACCACAGATGTTTTATCACATACCTGCCCACCACTGCTCTAGTACAACTACTCAACAGAGTCCAACTTACTGGCATCTCTGTTCTACACCATTTACATGAAACCCAGTCAATCAAGGCACTGTCTGGTATATTCATGATCAGTAACAGGACATTCAAAGGTTCTCCAGTGCCACCTGGTGATGGGAATTTCAAAAATTTTATGGTATTTTTCTAGCCATTTTTCAAGGATGAAGTTGGAGGCACTGTGAGTTTCAATTCTTTCAGGAACCATTAAATGGTTAGGAAGCTCATTTCAATGAAAGTTCTGGAGAACACTCACAGGTAAGGCTTCCCAAAGAGTGGCCAAAAGATCACATGATATTATGCCCATTGAGGTCTACAATGTGAGGTCCATATGAGTTTTGACTCTCAACTATGAGTGCCAAATCTTTCAAAATAAAATCATGTGGTATCCTGGCTGAGAGGCCTAGTGCTCTGTGGAAAGCCATCCTGGGCCTAGAACTTAGTTTCCAAGGGCGACACTCATGCCTGGCTTCATAAAATCTCATCACTATTCATGGCAATACTTCTCTGAGGTCAGTTTGAGAACTCAGTTTCTAAGGGAATCACACCAGAGTTCAAGAACATGTGGACCAAGTCATCTCTTCCAACCGCCACCCAAATGACCACAATTTAAAACAAAACACTCCAATGTGGCGCTCATCTTTTTCCATATAGACACTCATAATGACCTCTGGAAAAAGTTTTCCATGAGGGGCACAGCCCAAGACCGTGTCCAAAATAAGCTCTCTTGCACCTAATTTGCCTAAAGTCAGGGTGGCCTGGACACCCTTCTTGTGAACCAGGAGAGATCAAATAGGCCTCCCATTAATACTGCTTTGCTTTTTCAATTTGAGGCCAACTGACTGTGGAGTTTGGATTCCTTATGTGAATTGGAGTCTTGAGAAAACCCAAGAAACTATGGGCTAGCCTCTGCAGGGCTTTGAAGAACTCATTTGACCCAAAGGATCCCTATTCTGGCTTGATGGAGGTCAGGAAAGTTACAGAAGAGGCGAGAGACTTCATCCACAAGGACTGCTCTTTTGGCCATTTTGGTTTTGGATGTACACATGGGATCTTTCTTTAGATCCATCAGGAGCTGAGAATCTAAGCCACACCCTCACACAAGGCAAATAGGCTGATTCAGACACATCCTTTCCAAAGCAATTAAGCAAAGAGCCACAGGTAATGCCCATTCATTTCCATTTGAAAACTGCTTTCTTCAGGCTTCACAAAGTGGTGGACTGAGGAAAAGACCTTCCTGACATTCAGGGCAACAGAAGAATTGGTAAACAAAAGGCCCCAAGCAGGGTTTCTTCACTGAGACTTTCTTGGTCAAACTGATATCTGAGTTTTCTTAGATGCTCTCCATTCCCTTCAGCTATTCAGTACATGGTCATGTCACAGAGCTTCAAGGTTGTACATATCTTAAACACAAAACCATGAGCCTATTCTGGAGAGTGGCGAGAATTCAGGAAGAAAACAGGAACTTAGGTAGATAGCAGGTGTTTCACATCAATAAGGCAAGCTGCAGTCCATTCATAAATATGGCAGGATGAATGCTGGGAAGCTTTCTACTAGATAGGACATATTCATTGATGCATTCTCTTTTCTAATGTCTACAACCACGGACATAGTGGGATACATAGACATAGAAACACTCACCTTGTCAAACGACTTACTAGAAACAGTTCACTCCAAACAAAACAAACCGCCTTTCATACCTATTCTCAGAACATGAGACAAAACCACAAACCCACACCCACACCACAAAGGCACCTCCTTCCCCCATGTAGGTCTGTGACTATCCGGAGTGTCCTCTGACTGGTGGGCCATACTATGTTCTCTGGAAATGGCCTGTTCTGTCTCAAATCTGGTCTCCTTGGCCAACTCTGTGAAGTTGTCAGGAGCCAGCGGTGAGCCACTGCCTGCTTTCTCAGGAAAGGCCCCTATTCATAGCTTTACTTGCATTTGGCCATCCTCACATCAGTAGGTTCCAAGAAAGACTGAGTCTGTCCTTGGTAAATCAAAATAAGTTTGACCACTGGGACTGGGACTGGGACTGGCTCTTGGTGCCTGGATTCCTGGATTCCAAGTTCAGAGAGTTCCATCACCAAGGAAGTTAGGTGAGGTCACTTCCTTTAGCAACTGAATGAGGTCACTGCCTTGGCAACAACTTTGTCCTAACAGTTGCTTCCAAGGTTCCCATGAGAAGGAGGCTGCCCCTACTTCCTGTGACACTTTCACCAGTTAGAGTGGTATGTCAACCATAGGCATGCAGGAGCAGCTCAACACATGCCTGCTTTGGTCCATCTTCTATACATTAAGAAGAGAGTGGCTGATTCAGACACATCCCTTCATCCTGAGCAGGTTGTTTGCCATGGAAGACTTCTGCTCTCTCAGGTCCTTCATAGTTGCCTACATCTTCTCCAGGGATCATTTCTGCATGGACCCTTGAGTTTCTCAGCAGGTGGAAGATCCTCTATATTCCTGTATTTTAAGACCAACTCTGTCCCCACTTTTCTGAAAAATTAGATTGAGAGAACAGTGTATGGTTAGGTTTAATAACATGTTCGATTTGGTTTAGAAAGGAAACTACACGGTTGAGCAAACAGGGTCCTACCGTTAGCAATAATATGAGGATTATTAATGGAACGGCCCAGGCAGATAAAAGCGTAGTTAACCAGGTTGACTATGTGAACAAAGACTCAAACCTTCCTTCTGGGGCCTCTGTCTCTCTTTGACGCTCTTCAAGTCGTTTTCTTAATTTACTCATTGATTCTTTTACAACTCCAGTATTGTAGGCATAAAAACAACATTCTTCCCTCAATGCAAGCAAAAAGGCACCTTTCTCTCATGAAGAGGAGGTCCAACACTCGCCTGCTCTATAAAACAACTTCAGAGAGAGAGAGAGGTTAAAATTCCTGTAAAGCTGTGATGTCGGTTTTTAATGTCTTTAAGCTTTGGTCTATTTCTGCTTCTAATTGTGTCTTTGTTGTGTCTCATGGACTAGGGCAGTTCTTCCTGTGCCCACGCCTTCAGCAATTATTATTCCTAATAGGATGGCTAAAGTGAGGGATACAGGTTCCCGGTGGAACCGGGTTGTATGCCCCCCTATTTGAACTTTAAATGAACCTGCGTCATGATAGAGCACTCTGAAAAACATCTACATCATTACATAATTAATCACATCTATTGACCATTTTATGAAAACATAAATAATGTTAAAGTGTATAGAATTATACTGTTTTATGGATGGACAAGAAAATGCACCTAAGATAGCACCAAAGTGAGGAAAACATTCTTATTTGGTTGCATCCGGATTTAGAGGGCATTGCTTCTTTTGTAATCAATTAATCCCCTGAAACCCAAGTTTTGGTAGTTTTAGAGTTTGTACCCAACATGTAAGGGAAGGGGCTCAGAAGTTCACAGTCTGCAGAAATTCACAAAAATTAGTTTTTGTTTCTGTTTTTTTTCCTCTGTTCTGGGCAAGTTAACTTTTCAAGGACACCTTGGAAGGGGAGAGCTTTTTTGTCTCTTTTTTTTCTCCCTGCCAGCTGTCACCATGGAGCCCAGTTGCTAACATTTTTATCTTAGAAATGTAGCCATCTCGGTGAAGCCCCAGCTCAAGGCCAGAGGCCTTGTTCACATATTTTGTGAAAAACTGGTAAGGAGGTGTCTAGCTTAGGGGTGGTGATTTTTCCAGCCAGTGGTCAAGTAGAACAGGGCAACACGAAAAGTGCAAGTTTATGTACATTGAACTCTTTCAGAGGGACTCTTTTGCTGAAAGACCTAAAGTAAGCCTTGGTGAAGACTTCTGGAGAAGGTCATTTAAGACATTTCTATGGACCTAGTACAGAGGGGGAAGACGCGGTAGTCGAGGCTGAGAGCAGCTCCGTGGATCTAAGAATGAGGAAAGAGAGATGTAAAAGAAAAATGGGAAAGGGGTTTGGGATTTTCCTAAAACAAAACTTGAGCAGTAGAACAGGTAGAGCAGAGGGGAAGATGGGAGTAAATATTCCAAAAAGCCTTTGAGGGACTTTAAATTCTTAGAAACCTGTTTTCAGTGATGACAAAGCAACTTTAAAGGCCATTTTCATTACATCTTGTATAGGGGTCTGAGGCCTCTTATCAGCTGGTTTGAGCTTTGGGTTAGCTTGCTAGAGGACTTGCTGGGACCTAGTGCAGGCACTGACAGGAAAAGAGAGGAGTGAGTGGGTGAAGGGGTACCTTGGTACCTGCTACCTCAGCAAGGGGGCAATGTTCTGAGAACCAGCGGAGGTTTGGGTTTTTGATTTAGTAATTGGAGAGGAGAAATCAGGTTGCTAAGATGGGAGTGATAGCAGAGAGTCTAGAGCAGAAGGCTGAGGGTGAGTAACTATTGGAGAAGCATAGTACAGGATGTGAGCAAAGGAGGGAAAAGGATTCCACATAGGGAAATTTCCCCCTTTTGAGAACTTGCCAAAGTTAAAAATGTCACGCAGAATTTGAGGATCTAGAGAACCCTCTGGGGGCCATAGTATTTGGTTGTCTAATTGGTAATATGGCCAATGCTGTGTACTGAATTTGATGAGGAGTTTGGGTTCCACCAGGCAGCCCCTGTATGCTCACATTCACTTGACTTACACAAGAAGTCGGCTTCTCCCCGACACAGCCGTGGCTGTTTGTGCCTTTGATAGTCTGCTAGGCAAACATAGTAATCTAGGCTAGCCAACCTGAATCTGTCTCGCGTGTCCCTGCATCCATAATGTTTGTTTCCATTATCTATGGTACAGAAGAGATTTAATGGAATTTTAGTGGGATCCACTTCATCAGGGATATCTCAATAGGAAAGACCTATACCGAGCTGACAAATGTCTGGGTGGATAGATGGCCACCAGGTCTCTAAGGGGGCTGTATGCGAGATAGACCATACTTCTTGTCTAGTAGGATTTGTGGTCAGCCATTGCTGCTGAACGGAATGATGAGGGTTAGAACTACTGGTGGCCAAGTGGAGAGTCTATAGTCTTATCCACATAGCGAATACGCAATTTGAAATGGTTAGCAGGCTTTTCCAGTTTCCAACAAGAGTCTGGACACAGCGAAGGCTTGAGATGAGAGACATGGATCCAAAAAGTGATTCCGTCTACTTTTACCGCTTTAGGTTTTATAAGTAGCACCTGGTATGTTCCTTTCCAGTGGGGTTCCAGGGATGACACCTGATGTTGTCTTATGTAGATGAAGTCTCTTACTTGATATTGACTTAGAGTCCCCTCCTCCCAAGGTTGGTAAGCAGTAGCCAGCTGTTTCCACAGGTATCGCTGAGTTCTTTCAATGACTTTAAGTCTGTCAAGCAAGAGGGTGTGGAAGTGATCGTTAGGCCTTAGAGTTGGGGTTAGGTTCCTTACTGGATGATGGGCATCATAGAGAATTTCATAGGGGGTGAGGTTACACAAAGAAAGAGAGGGAGTATTTCTCGCATGAAACAGTGCATAAGGCAGGAGCATAATCCAATCTTTTATGCCGGGCTCTAAGCTTAATTTCGTTAAGGTCTCTTTAATGGTTCTATTTATTTTTTCTACCTGTCCTGAGCTCTGGGGTATATAAGCATAATGTAACTTCAAATTAATCCACAGGGTCCCAGTGAACACCTGACTTACCTGAGCCATGAACACCAGTCCATTATCAGACCCTATTGCCTTAGGCAGACCGTATCTTGGAGAAATATCTTTCAGGATCTTCTTGAAAACCATTTGTGCAGTTTGGTTGTTTGTGTGTGTGTGTGTGTGTGTGTGTTTGTGTGTAAGGCTTCAGTCCATCCTGAAAATGTATCTACAAAGACTAGGAGATATTTAAGTCCATACGTTGCTGGCTTAATTTCACTATTGTCCACTTCCCAAAATTGTCGTTTTCTGGTTCCTCGTAGGTGCTTTCCTCTAGGAAACTGGAAGGGTAAGCATTAACCAATTGACGGACTCGACAGGCTTCTGTTACCCGTTCAGTTATTTCCTTTCGCTGTGAGTCGGTTAGTGGAAAACTCTGTTCTTAATCCTACAGGAATGCCTGCAGTTTCATTGAACCAAGGTGAGTGAGTTGGTGTACATTTTTAACGTAGTGTAGGGCTTTCTGTAATTGCAGCCTGAGCTCAGTGAAGTTGAGGCGTTCAGTGTCAGTGTCCATAGATGTTATCAAAAACTTCCTGGTGATCAGGCGTCCATTGGAATTGGGCATCTCCCATTAACACCGGGTATAAAGGAGCAGCTAAAGACGCAAACCCAGGTATCCATAACCTGCAAAAGCCAGCAGTCCCAAGAAACTCTCTGACTTGTCTCCTGTTAGATGGGGGTGGTATCTACACAATGGTTTGTTTTCTGGGCTCAGTGAGCCATCGTTTACTGCCCCTAAGGTAACAGCCCAGGAAGATTACTTCATGCTAGCAAATTTGGGCTTTTTTGGCCGAAACTCTATACCCAAGTTGAGCAAGCTCATATAATAGTGCTTGGGTCCCAGACTCACAGTTTTCCTTGGTGTTGGCTGCCAGTAGCAGGTCATTCACGTATTGAAGCTGGGTGATTTGGGGTGCATAGTTCTGAAATTGCTGAGATCTCTGTGGAGGGCTTCATCAAAGAGAGTGGGGGAGTTTTTGAACCCCAGTGGGAGTCTAGTCAAAGTTAGTTGACCAGATGTTCAGGTTTCTGGGTCTACCCACCCAAAAGCAAACAGCAACTGACTATCTTTATGCAGAGGCAAGCAAAAGAAAGCATCTTTTAAGTCCAGAACAGTATACCATTTCCGCTCAGGGTTCAGAGTGCTAAGCAGATTGTACGGATTAGGTACCGTGTGGTGAATGTCCTGCACTCTGTTGTTGATCTCTCTTAGGTCTTTAACAGGACAATAGTCCCCGGTTCCTGGCTTTTTTTTTCTAGTAGCAGGGGAGTGTTCCAGGCCAATTGACAGGGCCTTAGGAGCCCTAAGTCCAGATATTTCTGAATATGGGGCCTTATCTCATCTTTAGCTTTTTTTGCTTAGAGGATATTATTTGACATTGATTGGGGAGGCTGAGGTTTTTAACTCCACTGTTATTGGAGGTTGTTTCACGGCCAGGCCTATCCCAGCAGTTTTTGCCCAGGCATCTCGGTAATCTGTTATCCATTTCTGGTGTAGCTTGCCTGTTTGATCAGTCTTGGGGGGTGTGAAGAGTGGATGTTCATCTTCTACTAATATAGTTAAAGCCGTGACTATAGGAGTTTTTACTGAAGAATTTAGAAATTTCATTTGGGGGCCTTCAGGGTTAAAAGTTATTTAGGCCAAAAGCTTGGTGAGCAGATCTCTGCCCATCAATGGGTCCAGGCATTCCTGGATTACTAGGAAGGAGTGATAGATTTTTCCTTTCCCAAGGTCCATGGTCCTCTTAGTAGTCTAAGCCCGATATTTACTGCCATTAGTTCTTTTAACTACAGACCTTTTATTTGATAGAGGGCCCAATGGGGCCTTAAGGGCTGAGTATACTGCTCCTGTTTTCATTTCAAAGTTTACTGGGGTCCGCTACACTTCAAAAGTTACCCTGAGCTAGGGGAAGTGATCTGAGCCCCAACTTTTTTAGTCATGCTCCAGAGTCAGAATGGCTGGCTGGCGTGGCTGTCTCTTTATAGGGCACTCTTTGGGCCAGTATTCTTTTTTTTTTACAGTAGGCACATTGATCTGAGGCCAGGGGTGGCCTCTGGCATGGCCCCAGGTATCCCTTCCTGTCACCTTACGTCTTAATTTCTGGCCTCTTTCTTGTTGTGACCAGGATCTTGGTCAATCCCTTAGTCTGTCTTTTGCTTCTCTCATCCTTCCTTTGCTCCCTTTCTTTCTCCCTGTTTCTCTCTTATAGTATATTTTCTCGGCTTCTCTGACTAAATCTCTCTTTTAAATTTTTTTAATATCCATGGCAGCTTGCCCAATTAAGGCCATCGTTACAGATGAATTTTGATCCGCTGCCTGAGGATCGAAAGGAGTATATCTCTTATATGCCTCCATAATTCTTTCTAGAAACAAAGAGGGAGATTCATCAGGCCTTTGAATAATTTCTCTTACCATGGCCAAATTAGTTGGTCACCTAGTAGCCCCTTGGAGACCCGCTATTAGAGCCAGGCAATAATTGGACAGATGCTCTTTATCTTCAAAGGTGTTGGGGTTCCAGTTGGTTTGGTTTAAGGGTAAGCTGGCTTTGATTATGTTGGGAAGTTGTGTTGGTCGCCAATCAGGTCCGAGGATTTTTTTTTTAGTTTCTTGGAGGTTTTTCTCTTATTCCTCTGTCATAAAGAAAGTCCCTAGGAGTTGTTGGCAGTTATCCCAAGTAGGCAGGTGTAAAAACGTTGGCGAGTTCTCTGAGTTCTTTTAGCCGGGCCAGCTTCCTCCAGGGAAGGAGGGGCTCTGTGTGCCACGGGACAGTCATCTGGATGGTGCTGGGCCATCCTAGCTTCTTTGAATGGTGGAGAGGCTGAGTCAGCAGCAGGGGAATCACTTAGAGGGTGTTGGGAGTTGGGGGATGAAGGCAGAGGATAAGGAGGGGGAGGAGAGTCCAGTAGAGTCTTGAGACTCATGGAGAACAGAGGGTGCAAGAGGAGGAGCAGAGAGTTAAAGAGATAGACTCGTGGGGGAAGGAGTAGGAGCAGGTGCAGGGACAAGGAAAGGCTTCATCCTTGGAGGAGGAGATTTGTAGAGGTCCTGACAAGTTAAGATATATGGCTGTTGATCTGGATGTCTACGTGGCCCCTGCTAAAAGACAATATCTCAAACTTTTCAAATTAGTGCGAAGTAGAAAGATCCTTCTAGGGGCCATCCGACTACAAAGGTGGGTCATTCTGAGACACAGAATCTGCCAGATCCGGCATTTTACTGAAAAAGAAAGATTCTGAGCCCTTAAGCAGACTTTGGTCTAGTGATCAAGGGTCAGGAACAGAGGCATTGAAGTGCTCTGTCCCATAATGAAATATACACAGACAATAAAAGCAATGACACATGACACAGACAAGACAATAAAGACAGGCAATGGACGTCCAATACTGAGACCAGGACTGAGTAGCCGGCAAAACATGATGGGCTGGCAATACCGAATCCGAAACAAAGTATCACTGAATCAAGGAGACTATTGTTCCTCGATTTCATGAGTTCATCCCCCAGGGACATGGCCTGTGGCTCTGTGACATGTGTGTCAGTCACCGTGGGAGAGAGCTCACGCTCTTTACCAATAGCCATTTTGTGAAACCCTAACCTGAATCCTGAAACCAGAAAGAGGGGCCTTATTTACCCCCAGAGGAGCCCGTTGGGGGTCTTTCATCTGCGGCTGCCGGATCTCACTGGGGCCACGAGATGTAAAGATCGGGCGAGGGTCGGTTGAAGAGACCACCAAGAGACTGTCTCATGCAACAGCAAAGGCTTTATTGGGAGTCCGGCATGCAAGGGCTCAGAGCTCTCTTGAATAGAGCAGAGAGCCCTGAGAACAGCTTAAGAAGTGCTTATATATTTTCCTTGGAGAGGGCAGGGAGGGAAGTTTATTGATGGGTAAGGGCGAGTGGGCGGTTTGTGTGCAACTGGTTGACCGAGTACATTCTGCAGTTTGGCAGTTGGGGACAGCACATTCTGGGAACAAGAATAGCAAACAGTTCTCAAGATTTCAACAGTGTTTTGTTAAGCATACAGAAAATCAAGAAGTGACAAGTACCTATTTTATTAACCTTTCAATATAAGTATGAAAACAGAAATATAGGTAAGATTTGAAGCCCAGAAGTTCATTGGGCTCTTGATTGGTATACTTAGCGTTGAATTACATTCTGTAGTGATGTCCCAGAAATATGGATATACAATGGCATAGGACCTTATACATTCTCGGAGGTCAATTCCAAAACACAGACTCTAAGGGGAATCACACCAAAGTTCAAGCCAAGGTGGACCCAATTATCTCTTCCAACCGCCACACAAATGACCACAATTAAAACCAAGACACTCCCACATGCCACTCATCTTCTTCCATATAGACACTCACCATAACTTCTGGCAAGAGGATTCCATGAGAGGCGCAGCACAAGACAGTGTTCCAAATAAGCTCCCTTTCCCCTCATTTGCCAATAGTCAGGGTGGCCTGGACACCCTCCCTGTGAACCAGGAGTTATCAAACAGTTCTGCCATTAATACAGCTCTGTTCTCCAATTTGAGGCCTACTGACTGTGGGGTTTAGATTCTTTATTTGAATTGGATTTATAAGAAAACCCAAGAACCTATGGGCTAGCATCTGCAGGGCTTTGAAGAACTCATTTGACCCAAAGGATCCCTATTCTCACTTGATGTAGGTAAGGAACCTTACAGAGGAATGTGAGGGACTTCATCCACAGTGACTGATTTTTGGCCATTTTGATTTTGGATCCACACATGGGATCGTTCTTTACATCCATCAGGTGCTGAGAATCTAAGCCACAGGCTCACACAGGACCAAGAGGCTGATTCAGACACATCCCTTTACAAAGCAATTAAGCAAAGAGCCACAGGTGATGCCCATTCATTTCCGTTTGAAAACTGTTTTCTTCAGGATTCACAAAGGCGTGGCCTCAGGCAAAGAACTTACTGACATTCAGGGCAACAGAAAAATAGGCAATCAAAAGGCCCATTGCAGGGTTTCTCCACTGAGACTTTCCTGGTCACATTGGTATCTGAGTTTTCTGAGATGCTTGTCATTCCCTTCAGCTATCCAGTACATGTCCATGTCACAGTGCTTGGAGGTGGTACATATCGTGAACTCAAAAGCATGAGCCTATTTTGGAGAGTGGCTAGATTTCAGGAAGAAAACAGGAACTTAGGAAGATAGCAGGTGTTGCCCATCGATATGGCAAGCCCTAGTGCATTCATAAATTGGGCAGGATGAATGCTGGGAAACTTTCTACTAGACAGGAAACATCCATTGATGCATTCTCTTTTTCTAATGTCTACAACCATGGACACAGTGAGATACACAGACATAGAAACACTCGCCTTGTTAAACAACTTACTAGAAACAGTTCACTCCAAACCAAACAAACCGACTTTCCTACCTATTCTCAGACATGGGACAAAACCACAAACACACATCCACACCCACAAAGGCACCTCCTTCCCCCAAATAGGTCTCTCACTATCCGGAGTGTCCTCTGACTGCTGGGCCATACTATGTTCCCCCGATATGGCCTATCCTGTCTCAGATCTGGACTCCATGTCCAACTCTGTGAAGTGGTCAGGAGCCAGCTATGAGCCACTACCTGCTTTTTTAGGAAAGGCCCCTCTTCAGAGTACTCCTGGCATTTGGCCATCCTCACATCAGTAGGTACCAAGAAAGACTGTCTCTGTCCTTGCTAAATTGAATCAAGTGAGACCACTAGGACTGGGACTGGGACTGACTCTGTGTGCCTGGCTTCCTGCATCCCAAGTTCAGAGAGTTCCATTACCAAGGAAGTGAGGTGAGGTTGCATCATTCAGGAACTGAACGAGGTCACTGCCTTGGCAACCACTTTGTCCAAACAGTTGCTTTCAAGCGTACCATGAGAAGGAGGCTTACCCTACTTTCTGTGGCACTTTCACAAATTAGAATGGTATATCAACCATAGGCACCAAGAAACAGCTCTCCACACAGGCCTGATTTGGTCCATCTTCTCTATATTAGGAAGAGAGCCTTTAGTCCGGGGAGCACTGCAGTGAACCTCTGCACTAAAACTATTAGCAAGCACCTGGTGGAGGAGTCCTCCATAGGTAAGTGGCACCTTTATAACATCTGATATCCGGTTAAGGGAGATCTTTTCTGATGACAGAGATGTGGCCTGGGGAGGCTCACATATACTCCTTTCCAGGAGAGTAACGAGAATCTTTCTGTCCTGTTCTGTTCTGTAGGGAATTCCTCTGGAACTGTAGAGAGGGGCCGACAGGCACGCACGCGCTCCTACCCTGGAGCTATAGCAAGATGTTGCACTGTTCCACTGTTTTTCTGTTTAGGCGCTGGTTTTCTGTTTTTTGTGTTTTGTTTTGTCTTCTATTTTTTTGATTGTTTGTTTGTTTTTGTTTGTTTTGTTGTGTGATTTCAGTGGTAAAAATTTAAGTATTTTGGACGTAAAAATGGGTAATAAAGAGAGTAAGCCTGACACCCCTTTGGACTGTGTTTTAGGGAACTGCGATGAACTTTACCCCCCTTTGTTAAGCAGGATGACAGAAGCTCCTAGCTGGCTGCCTGGAGCACACCCATTGCAGAGGGCAATGCTTGCTGGGGACCTAAGAACTGAGCATCTCCCAGGTTAACAAGTGAAACTCCTTTAAAACCCCTTGTCGCTCCAGATCAAGAGAGTCACAACATTTGGCAGAGTCCCCTGTGTTTCTCCTTTGTTCGCAAAGCAATAAACCTCCCTTTTTCTTTTTCTCAAAACTCAGTCCTCATTATTAAATTGGTATTAATTGGCTTCAAGTTCAGGAATCGAACTTTAATTTACAAATTTGGTACCCCCCCTCCTCCCCGGAACTTTGTGAGAGCTGTCTACTGGAATATTAGGAGATGAAGCATGCTTGGTGTGGAACTGAACAAGAGGAGCTAATCCTGTAAGTAAAAGGAAGGACTGAGGGACTCCCAGCAGCTGCCAAAGCCCTGTTGATTCAGGGAATTACCTCCTTCCTTTCCGCACTGTAAGAATTATGCCACCTCTGTCTTGTTAAAAAAGAGAAAAAGAAAAAGGGGACACTAAATGCAGTGAAGTCACCATGGAGACACTTTATTTTACATTTCAGGTTGCCCCTCTGTTAAAACATGTGGTCCCCCCCCCCGTGGATATCTATGGTGCACACTGGTGTAGGAGATTTTTCTCTTATCTGCTCTGGTTTAATGGGTTCTCTCTGACAGCCATAGTCTGGACCTCCTTTCTGTCTGTCTTGTGTCTTTGTATCTGGCCCTTTAAGACATGTGCAATAATGTGTTGATATTATAAATTGTTTCTTGGGAATGATCTTAGCTGAATGTGTGTCTAAATATTGATGTTTTATTTTAACAATCTGGTATCTGAATGGGTTTTTGAAGCATTGCACAATCTTGCAGTTAAAAGTCGGGTTTAGGTAATTGTTTAGTTTATGATTTCAGATAATTCATGCCAGAGAACTTAAATACTTAGGATGGAAAACTGAAGAACTCTACTTCCAAGTTGGCAAGTAACTTCCCAATCATACAGTCTTTTTTTCAGCAATTTTGAATTGGATAGCCTGGGAAAATATCACTGTGTGTACCAGTGCATTAATTTGGACAAGGATAGTAAATCATAGAATGGTATCTGTTGACAAAACAAGATGTAAAGATATAAAATTTTGTGAATTGTATCTTAAATTTATATCATAATTTTCAACATCCGAACCTCAAAATTATGGTTAAAATGCCTTAGGCCTGAGGTGTCTGCTCAGAATAGCAGTTTTTCCTGCTCCTTCCAGACCTCAGCCATGACTTATGTTGAAATGTAAATGAAAGAAGCCTGCAATCTTAGTAGGAGACTGATTTGAGGCCTAAGGGGGGAAAAAAAGGTAAATTGTAGCCAGTCACTTTTTTCTAGGACTCTTTTTTTTTCCTTAGATACTTTTTTTTTGAGCTCATGATTTTGAGCATACAGACCTAGGTTAATGTTTTTCAGATCAGTTCTATCTTTGACCAACTGTAGACATTTTGAAACATTGCAATGGAGATTTCACCTGAGAAAAGCTACAAGGCCTTTACTATTATTATGTGTGCACACTTTTGTTATGTGTTGTATGTCTATATATACATATGTCCGTATATCATATATATGATACACAAACTAACATATACAAGGAGCACTCATAAAAAAGCGCTCATTAAAACAAATTTAAATAGGAGATCCAAAGATGTTTAATTCACGTGATTTAAATGTTTCAATTTAAATTGGATAAACAGATAAAAATCAATGTCTTTAAATTTAAGCTTACAAATTTTTCTAGGTGTTCAAAAATCTAATAAAATATTAATATCTACAAAATGTCTAATATGCCTTGGTACTAGGACCTTTCCTTCAACATAAAAATGGATTACACTGTCAATACATTTCTCTAATATTTTGATAAATAAATGAAGTAAATTTGATTGGGATTACTCATTCATGAGTACTTTTGTTAGATATCTGATTGATTTACTAAGGTCTGAATAAGTTTTTATTAAAGTCTGTATAAGAATATAAAAATCAGTCATGTGTTAATGAGACAGAAATTTCTTAAAACATAAGTTTACCCATAACGTTGTGTTTATTAAGATTTATTTTCTCTAGAGCAAGCAACCATAAAAATTAAACAACTGATTAAATAAGAACTGTTATTTTAGAGCACTGTACTGCCATTGCTTTAAAAGCTAAACTTGGTTAATGTAGAAACATCAATTTAATTGTGATGCTATCAATGTTTTCATATCTTATATGTATTCAAGTCTGTAAGGTAGAAACTTTAAAAGAGCATTATATCAAGCTGGTGCTCTGAAGTTTTATGGTAAAAAAATATATTGGGGATTTATTTACCTGTTATCAATAAGATATGTAAACTTTTATGTTACTTTTTACATTGGGGAAAAATTTAAATGTATTTTTTAGTTAATGAGAGCCTAATCGATGTAAAGGTTAAAAACTTTCAGCCTTTCTTTAATTCATGTTTTAAATGTGATATCATATGGTGTTAGCTAATGTTCATGTGACCTCAAACAATTTATGTAAACTTTGTCAAATGATATTTATAAATAAAGATTATCTTTAGAACTAAAATACTTAAGATTTATAAAGAGCCCTGCCTTACCTGAGATAAGGCTCTGTGTCCCATCTTACTACATGTGAGAATGACTACAAAACCAGTAGGTCAGATAATATTTCTTTAAAGTTATGTTAAAAAGTTGTTTTTTTTAAGGTCAATATTCCTAGGATCTCAAACAGGGGATATAATGTATAACTCAGCCAAAAAATTCAGGATAGCTATTACACAAGCTAAGTATTTTTACTTTTGTTAATTTTATTTTGAAATTATTTTATAAGTGATCTAAAGATTCTCTGTTACTGTTTTACAAACGTGTTGCTTTAAGAACACAACATGGGTTTATTCAAGATAATAAGTCATTATTTACAATACAGACAGAAAAATACAGATCCCAATTAATAAAAAGATAATGATATAGTTATAGACATTAAAGCCCAGTACTCTTAATATAAGGCTGTTAAAATTTATTTGCTGGATGTTTAAGATTAGGATTTAAAATTAAAGTTAAATGAAAAGCGCCAAGAAAACCAATATTTGGCTTTTGCCCTCTGAGTCAGTCTGAATCCAGGGAACAGGGAACTTCTCTAAAGAGCTTTGAAACTCTGAGCCACATAACCTCCTCCTGATCAGGGAGATTAATGAGACCACTGGAGAACAGAAAGCCAATCAGGGTATTTGTTACGAAGAGGAGAGTCATCAAAGAAAGGAGACATCCCTGATGCTTCCGAGGGAAGCCAAATGGTCAAGCAAGATCTGGACCCACCTAGCGCAAATGGCACTAGCAGAACTGAGAATCTGCTCTCAAGTTTCCCCAGAATTGACTCCCATAAAAGCTCAGCTGACTGTTAACAATAGATGGAAACAAAAGTCAGTTTGACTGCTTCATCTTAAACACTTAGCAAAGACAGTTAAGAACAAAATACATCCATTCCTGGGCATTTTAAATAATAATAATAATAATATAATTTTAAGGTATGCACTTTATGTTTGCCTCCCAAAATAAGTAAGACTGGTGGCTACAAAGAATAATTCTCAGAAAGGAATGCCTGATACTTATAAAAAGAGACTATCAAGAAGACCTGCCACAGGGATAAGTTTTCAGTTTAAGGCCTACAGATATTCCTAACCTACACAGGTAGGCTTGGTGTTTGCTAGTACAATTATCCATCCCTGAGTAACAGAATTAAAGGTTTCTCTAAGAGACACAGAGGTCATACTAGTAAAAAGATTTTACAAGATCAGATGACATTAAATTATTAAACTGTATCTTATGGGGAGGGACAAGTGTAACAGTACAAGTTAAGTTGACAGTCCGGATAACTGGGGATATTAAAGACTGGTGATGGAACTTCTATACAGTGACATGTTCCAGCTGCTGCAACATTTTTTCAGTACTCATGGTTTTTGTTTCTCTCATAGAAGAACCCATCACCAGATGACTTTACAACCTGTTCTTCCCCAATCAGACTTCAAACCGAACTGACTTCTAAAAGGCAACTCATGTCCCTCAACTGACTTCTAAAAGGCAACTCATGTCCCTCATGCCATGCCCACTCATGTCACCCTGTCTCAGGTCAGAAGAAGAAAAAATGAGTGACACCACTCTTCTTAAAACAATGGAGAGAAAGATAAATAGACTATCAATATAAGTAATTAATTAATTCAGGTAAAATCAGGGAGATCGGTTTTGGGTGAGTTCTAAAAATTTGGAGACTCTTACCTGAGGGATTAAAATTTCCTCAGTGCTCTTCCCGTAATCTATCAAAGATTTGAAAGGGACACAAAGAAAAGGGGGGAATGATAGACCCAACCTGATCTTTAATTAAAATTGGGAGCCATCTTGCCAAAAAGCCATGAAAAGATAATTTTGGCTTTAGCATAAATAACTTCAAATTCTAAACCTGCTTGGAATGCCTGCCCACGCCTGGAACTCACCCATGCCCGGCTCTCTGACCAGATAGCAGCCCTCTCTGAAACTTTAGTGACACATCATAAATATTTGCCTTCTCTGGCGAGACAACAACCCTCTCTGAGGCTCTAATGGTCTTCATGAACTCTGATGTAGGGACAGCAAAAAAAATGTAGACTGACATTAGTGTGATGTTTGTCAGAGTTCTGTTATCTGTAAACCCCCTTTTGTGTAATTTTCTGGGCTATTAAGCTGCCTGTAGGAAAGCTGGGGTTGCTGTCTTATTCCCGCCATTTTGTGAGGGAGAGGCAGCACAGCCGGTGGAAATAATAAGCTTAATTTAATTTGATTTTAATTAGAGTCAGTGGTCTTTTCTTGTGTCCTGGTCTAACAGGTAATCACTCCAAAAACATGGAGTTCTGCTGGCCTAAACACTTCTTGAGAAACTTCCTCTGAGTTTGGGCACTTGAAATATATGTTGTTGTAAGGAGCTTTAGCTTCCTTTCTAGTGATACCATCAAAGCTGAGTCTGCATCTATGTGACCTGGAGGACATGGTTTCTTGTATTCTAATGAACATGAGGCAGCAGTGCAGAATTTTCTGTTTGTAGGTAAACTGTGGCCACTGGATGCTAAGTGTCTCCCCGTGTGGACTGTGAAGCCATTTGGTCATCCTCCACTTTTTGTGGTGTTTCTTGCTGCTGTACTGGGAGTTTGGTATATGCTTTATGAAATACAACGAGTTCAACTGGAACCCAGTGTTTGAGGGAGTTCTGTCACTTGTGGTGGGTCAGGGTCTGAAGGAGAATGCACCAACCAGGCTTTTATCTCACAGAGCTTGCCCCCTTGTCCTTAGAAATCTGACTCTGAACTTAGCCCAGAAACCTCTCCATATAACATGATGCCTTTACATAGAAGGGTCTTCTGGCTGCACCATGTCAGTCACAAACCATTTGGAAAGCAATGGCAAATCCTCATGGCCACACCACATATGTATTATCACACACCTACCCACCACTGCAATAGGCCCGCTACTCAGCAGGCTCCAACTTACTGGCATCTTTGTTCTACACCATTTTCATGAAACCCGGTCAATCATGGCATTCTCTGCTACACTCATGATCAGCAACAAGACATCTAAAGGTTCTCCAGTGCCACCTGGTTAAGGGAATTTCAAAGATTTCATTGTATTTATCTAGCCATTTTTCTTGGATGAAGTTGGAGGCACTGTGGGTTTCAGTTTATTCAGGAACTATTAAATGTGAGGAAGCTATTTTCATTAAATTCTCTGGAGAAATCTCACAGGCAAGTCTTCCCATAGAGTGGTCAAAAGGTCACATGAAGCCAGGCCCATTGAGGTCTTTAATGTGACGTCCATGGGTGTTCTGACTGTCAACTATGGCTGCCAAATCTTTCAGAATAAAATCATGTGATATCCTAGCTGATATTCCAAGGCTCTGTGGAAAGCCACCCTGGTATTTGATCTCAGGTTCCAAGGGCGAATCCCATGCATGGCCTCCTAAAATCTGAATGCAGTTTATGGCAATATTTCTCTGAGATCAGTTCCAGAACTCAGACTCTAAGGGGAATCACACCAGAGTTCAAGCCCAGATAGACCCAGTCATCACTTCCAACCGCCAAACAAATGACCACAATTAAAACCAAAACACACCCACAAGGCCCTCATCTTCTTCCATATAGACACTCATCATAACCTGTGGCTGGAGGTTTCCATGAGGGACTCAGCCCAAGACAGTGTACAAAATAACCTCCCTTGGCCGTCATTTGCCTAAAGTCAGGGTTGCCTGGACACCCTTCCTGAGAACCAGGAGTGATCAAATAAGCCTGCCGTAAATACTGCTCTGATTCTCCAATTTGAGGCCTCCTGACTCTCGGGTATAGATTCTTTATGTGAATTGGAATCATGAGAAAACCCAAGCACCTATGGGCTATCCTCTGCAGGGATTGAAGAACTCATTTGACAAAAAGGATCCCTATTTTCACTTGATGGAGATCAGGAATCTTACAGAGGAAAGCGAGAGACTTCGTCCACAATGACTGCTTTTTTGGCCATTTTGGTTTTGGAAGCACACATGTAATTGTTCGTTAGATCCATCAGGTGCTGAGAATCTATTCAACAACCTCACACATGGCCAAGAGTCTGATGCAGACACATCCCTTTCCAAAGCAATTAAGCAAAGATCTACAGCTGATGCCCATTAATTTCCATTGAAAACCGTTTTCTTCAGGCTTCACAAAGGGGTGGCCTGAGGCAAAGACCTTTCTGACATTCAGGGCAACAGAACAATAGATAAGCAAATGGCCCAAGGCAGGGTTTCTGGAATGATATCTGAGTTTTCTGAGATGATCCCATTCCCTTCAGCTATCCAGTACATAGCCATGTCACAGAGCTTGGAGGTGGTACATGTCTTGGAAACAAAACCATGAGCCTATTCTGGAGAGTGGCCAGAATTCAAGAAGAAAACAGGAATTTAGGAAGACAGTGGTTTTTGCCCATCCATTAGGCAAGCCAAAATCCATTCATAAATTGGGCAGGATGAATGTTGTGAAGCTTTCTACTATTCAGGACACATCCATTGATGCATTCTCTTTTCTAATGTCTACAACCACGGACACAGTGGGATAAACAGACAGAAACACTCACATTGTCAAAAGACTTACTAGAAACAGTCCACTCCAATCCTAACAAACCGACTTTCCTACCTATTCTCAGATCATTAGACAAAACCACAAACTAACACACACACCCACAAAGTCACCTCCTTCCCCCAAGTAGGTCTATGACTATCCGGAGTGTCCTCTGACTGATGGGCCATAGTATGTTACTCCAAAATGGACTGTCCTATGTCAGATCTGGACTCCTTGGCCAACACTGTGATGTTGTCAGGTGCCAGTGGTGAGACACTACCTGCTTACTCAGGAAAGGCCCCTCTTCAGACCTTCCTGGCATTTGGCCATCCTCACATCAGTAGTTACCAAGAAAGACTGATGCTGTCCTTGGTAAATCCAAACATGTGAGGCCACTGGGACTGGGACTGGGACTGCCTCTGGGTGGTGCCTGGCTTCCTGGATCCCTAGTTCAGAGAGTTCCATCACCAAGAAAGTGATGTAGGTCACTTCCTTCAGGAACTGAATGAGGTCACTGCCTTGGCAACCACTTTGTCCTAACAGTTGCTTCCAAGTGTCCCAATTGATGGAGTCTGCCCCTACTTCCTGTGACACTTTCACAAGTTTGAATGGTATATCAAACATAGGCACCCGGGAACAGCTCTCCACACAGGCCTGGTATTGTCCATCTTCTCTACATTAAGAAAAAAGAGACTGCTTCAGACACACCCCTTCATCCTGACCAGGTTGTTTGTCGTGGAAGATGACTTTTGCTCTCTCAGGTCCATCATAGCTTCCTATATCTTCCCCAGGGTTCATTTCTGCATGGACCTTTTTGTTTCTCAGCAGGTGGAAGATTTCTTACATTCCTGTATTGTAAGACCAACTCTGTCCCTGCTTTTCTGTAAAGTTAGATTGAGGGAACAGAGTATGGTTAGGGTTAATAACATGTTTGATTTGGCTTAGGAATCATTCTGCTGGATGAATAATGTTATTGGGAACCTGCGATATTTATAAGAATATATAGAGGGGAAATATATGTATGAAAACAGAAATCTAGGTAAGATTTGAAGCCCAGAAGGGAATTGGATCCTTGATTGGGATACTTAGGTTTGAATTATGTTCTGCACATGTGTCTCAGATAAATCTATACACAATGGCATAGGACCTTGTACCTTGGATGATTGAATGTCAAAGAAAACATTCAGTCAAAAAAGGATAGTTGGTAGGATTAGGAAGATAGTTGGTAGGATTAGGAAAAAGAGTGAGTATAGGATTTGGACAAAAAGTTCTTTAGCAATAGGGTTTCGGGTAGAGAGAAAATGTAAATGTCAGCAGATGTGAAGACTCAGTCACAATGATGAACTGGGGAAAATATGTAGGAAAGCAGATATCAATAGAGACATTAGAAAATCAGGCAAATGATAAAGTGATCGATAGGATTAGACATTTTCAACAGGCTTGAGTTTGAATAAATAATATTAGGAAGAAACAAATATGTAGTCACCAATAGGATTGACATTTGAGAGCATTAGGCAACCTGGACATGGGTGATGTTCATAATCAATACTCACATTCCATTTAGGCTTTGGTACAGTCGTAAGTGTGACTTTGTATTTTGTGGCCAGAATATTACTGTGATAAAATGTATATGTAGATCAGGTGACATGAGTATTTGTTGCACCATTTCTGAGAGCAATATTTTGAAGAGATATAAATTAGTATTGGGGGCACAAATAGGTGTACCATATGTGTATGAATATAGAGAGAATGCATGAATAGACCATACTGTGAATAAATAATATAATTGTTTCCAAATTTAGAAATTGGAATAAATTGATATCCCAAAATACACAGGAAATCTTACATTGATATACATACATTCATTCCAACCAGTTATACATCTAAAGGTAATATTAGGGTTGTAGTTTATCATAAAATGTGTGTGAGTTTTGCTTCCAAATTGATTATGGAAATCGAAAATAATGTGTTTGGAAAGAAGTCTCATGAAATAACCAGTCAAAAACAAGGAGGAATACATGTGTTCTGAAGCAGGAAGTGATTGAATGTGTTACAAATGTCTTTAAATTTGTGAACTTGTGGATGAAATGTATATTCTACGATGTATAAAAACTGAAGAAATAGTAATGTACCAGTGTTGAATTAAAATGAACATCAAAATACACATCATGTCCCATAGAAATCTACTTTCATTGATGTTAAATTGGGTCAGTTACTGTAGAAATATAAGGCTTTGTTTGCACCATTCACTGAAGTGAGTTTTCAGTTCTAGGAAACAAATATGTATTTCAGGTGGATGAATATTTCTAAAAACAATTTTATGAAAAGTTGATTATAAAACCACATACATGAACATGAGTGAATTATTTAGGGAGTGTATAATAAGATATATATATATATATATCACAGATACATTAGAAATTAGCAATATATATGCCAATCAAAATTCATCATGAAATATATATCATTCACAGATCCAAAAATATTAATTTTACTAAACATGGATTTATGTATAATGTTTTTCAACTAAGAAGCTCACTCATAGTTTGAATTTTCAGTTCCAAAAATATTTAGGAGGAGTGATCTCTTCTCATACTTTGTATCTCCCAAGTTAGCCACCTCACAAAATGTACGTGTGATACCAGGTAGGATTTTATATGTGCATATAAAAATACATGTGCTAAATTGGCTACAGAAAAAGGGAGACAGAAATTCACATATGTGTTAACTTTAAAAACACATGGAGGACTATTTCAACAAAAAATTAACAAGATTTATAACTCCTACCCTATATCATGCAAAAGGCAAGACCAACTATACGCCATGCCTCCTCTCAACTGCTTGTATTTCTATTCTGTTTGGGTTATATTTCTCCATCATATTAGGATTAGTAGTCAGAGTCTAGTAGGGTATGTGTTAGTGTCAGGGATTCAGTATTTTGAATGGAAAATTGAAAAATGAATCCAATGTGTATGTAAATATGTGCTACACAAAAATCTTCCCACTCTCATTCAGAACAATGCCTTGACAACACCTACGGCCCAAGTATGACACAATCAGAGGAGAAGAGTTAGAAAATCCGTGAATACATATATAGAATGGAATATGATCAGGAGTTCACAACCTTGGAAGTGGTAGAGGAGTTTCCAAAAGTAAGGGACAGGGTAAACCCTCCACAAACATGAAGGTCTGCTGGCCTAGAGACTTCTTGAGAAACTGCCTGTGAGGTTGGGCACTTGAAATATATGTTGTTGTCAGGAGCTTTAGCTTCCTTTATAGTGAGACCATAAAAGCTGGGTCTGCATCAATGTGACCTGGAGGACATGGTTTCTTATTTTCCAATGAACATGAGACAGCAGTGGTGAATTTTCCATTGTAGGTAAACTGTGGCCCCTGGGGGCTAAATGTCTCCCTGTGTGGACATTGAATCCATATGGTCATCCTCTATTTTCGTGGTGTTTCTTGCTGCTGTACTGGGAGTTGGGTATTTGCTTCACGAAATACAAGGAGTTCAACGGGGACACAGTGCGGGAGGGATTTCTGTCACGTGTGGTGGGTCAGGGTCTGCAGAAGAATACAAGAACCAGGCTTCTATCCCACATAGCTTGCCCCCTTGACCATAGCAACCTGATTCTGAACAATGTCCTGAAACCTTTCTATGTAACAAGGTGCCTTTACATATAAGGGTCTGCTAGCTTCACCATGTCAGTCACAAGCCATTTGGATTCCAATGACAGATCTACATGGCCCCACCACAGATGTTTTATCACACACCTGCCCACCATTGCTCTAGGCCCACTACTCAGCAGGACCCAACTTTCTGGCATCTCTGTTAAACACCATTTTCATGAAAACCAGTCAATCAAGGCACTGTCTGGTATACTCATTGTTGGGAAAAGTATAAACGGCAGCCATACCCCAGAAAAAAACCCCAACATGGTGCCTAAGGACTTCTTCTTCCTACCTTCTTTTTTCTGCAGTGGTGCGAAATGTTTCCACCCGTGTGAACTCTCTTGCTCGCGCCAATTTGAAATCTCGCTGGTGGGAAACCTTAGCCCCAATAAGAACTAATTCCTGGGCTCCAGAGCTGATATCTGAAAGAACTTACCAATAAACGTTTTGCCTGCCATTTATCTAAGCCCTTCCATCTTCTCCTTAGTTCTATATAAGCACACAGCTTTTTGCAATAAAATTGGAATTCTCCCAGCAAAGTGCCTTTGCGTGGGAAGTTCTTTCATTCTGTTGCCCCGTGTGAGAATATGGGTGAGCTGTTTCTAACAAGAGCCCCGTCCCCTGCGCCGCCAAGACACTCCGCCCTGGTCCACTCTTTTCAGATGCCGGCTTCCTGCACTCACAACAGATCTGATATATGTAAGCCTCCCCTGACCCTGGCTCTCCAACTCCCTTCAGGCTACCGCTGGTTTTGTGACCGTGATCATCTGGCACACTCTAGACGCCCTGTAGGGGGCAGGAAATTCCTGCCACTAAGACCTTTACTGGTCGCAGTGGACCCTCTGGTGATCCGTTTTCCTTTGGGGCGTGAGGCTTCTGAGTTTACATGAGAGGCTCTTTGGTTTTTCTCCTCTGCTGCCGCTGCCGCTGCTGGCTAGAGTTGCTGTTTGCTGCAGGGCTGCTGTGTCTGGCTGAAGCTGCCTCTCTGCTCGGGGAAAACTGAACTCCCATCCTGGAACTGCATTCTGCCGGAACCAGAGTTCTGTTTTCATTACTGACTTTTTCTGCTGCGTTCGAAAACTTTCCTGACGTCAGGTTGCCCGTGGCTCCGAACCCATTGGGTCTCACAGATCGCACTTCACTGGTGACGACCAGGTAGTGCCCTCTGTATCTCCTCATGACGGCTGGTCATTTTGGGGACGCCCACCTGACCACCATTCGCCCTGAGCTTCCTGGAAGCCGTTCCAGCCCGGGTTTTCTCTTTGTCTCTCTCGCTTACTCTTATTCTCTCTCTCTCTCTCTCTCTCTCTCTCTCTCTCTCTTCCTTCTCTCCCTGTGACAATGGGCACCTCTTCATCTGTACCTGAAGCCTCACCTCTCAAATGTTTAATAAAAAATCTGGCCACACTCTCCCTCACACCAGACATCAAGCCCAAACTTCTAATCAAATTCTGTACCCAAGATTGGCCTACATATCCACTGGATAATGGAAATCATTGGCCTCCAGAAGGCTCCTTACATCCAAACCTTCTCTGGGATCTTTTTAACTACTGCCAGCATCTGAAAAAGTGGAGTGAGATTCCCTGCATTTAAGGTTTTAGCCTTCTCACACAGCACCCTGTCGCTGCTCCTCCTGCCCTCCCTCTCAGGTCCTCCTTGTTTGCAAACCCTTCTCTTCCCCTACTTCTACTCCTGACTTCACAGATTCTTCCTTATTCAGCCCAGCAGATTAACCCCCACCTTATCCCCCAGTCCTATCTGCCCCTTCTCTCCCGCTATACCCTCCTCTTCCTCTGCCTGATTCCAAGGATCCTCAGCCTTCCATTTCATCCTCCTCCCCTCCGCCCTCTTCTGCCTGCTCCACCTCCTCCTCTTCCAAAGAGACACTCCCTTCCCCTCCCTCTCCTTCCTGTCCGCCTCCTGCCTCTTTCAGTCCTCCTGTTACCAGGTCTAAGGGACTCCTTCCCACCCCCAAGACCATCGCACCCCTTCATGAGGTAGCTGGTCCCGAGGGTGTCATCAGAGTCCACGTGCCCTTCTCCATGTCGGACATTACTCAGCTAGAGAGGAAGTTAGGCTCATTCACCACTGACCCCACCACTTACATTCGGGAGTTTCAATGGGTCCTGCAAGCATATAGCCTCACTCAACATGACATCTACATGCTCTTGGCCAATACACTTCTCCCTGAGGAAAGGCAATGGGTCTGGGAGCTAGCCCAAGCCCATGCTGATGAAAATCATAGGACCAATCCTAACCACCCCACAGGCCCTCATGCTGTCCCAGAGCAGGATTCTCTATGGGATTACAACACCCCTGAAGGCTTACAGTCTCGTGACCTTTTTACTTCCTGCCTCTTGGCGGGCCTGAAAAAGGCCATCCGTAAGGCTGTTAACTTTAAAAAGGTGCAGGAGGTCATTCAAAGGAAGGAGGAAACACCTTCAGAATTCCTGGATAGACTAACCAAGGCCCTTCAACAGTACACAAACCTCAACCCAGAAACCCCTGATGGCCGTCATGTCTTAATGACATATGTTCTGGCCCAAAGCTACCCTGACCTTAAAGCCAAGCTTAAAAAGCTTGAACAGGGCCCTGCTACTCCTTAGACCAAAATCTTCATTTTCAAGGTTTTTTATGATAGAGAGGATGAAAGTGAATGCCGTAGGCAGAGGGCTGAAAATGCCAAATTCCAAATGTTGGCCCAGGTCATTCAGAGAAGGCCATCACCACGCCATCCCAATATGACACCCCCGGGAGCTTGCTTCAAATGTGGTAAGAAGAGACATTGGGCCAGGGATTGTCCTTCACTGAGGACACCGTACAACCCCTGCCCAAAATGCCATCAAAGGGGACACTGGGGGGCAGACTGCCCAACAACCCAAAAGGGAGATTGGTCAGCCGCCCGGCAACCACAGCCTCTCTTGGGCTTGGCAGAGGAGGATTGACGGAGTCCTGGGCTTTCCCTCCAGACTATTACCATCAAGAATCAAGAGCCTAGGGTTACCTTCCTGGTGGATGGATGCTTCATTACCTTCCTCTTGGATACTGGTGCTGCTTTATCAGTCTTAAGGGAGTATTGGGGTTCTACCACACCCTCAAAAACTCCTATTGTCAGGGTAGGAGTTAAACAGATTTTCCCTCAAACCCCCCCATCATGTTATATGCAGGGATCCCTTTTGTCCTTCACTCACTTCTTTTTCGTTATGAGCCATTGCCCCATTCCCCTTCTGGGAAGGGACATACTCTCACTATTAAAAGTCACCATTCACATATCACCCCACACCTCTCCTACCTCTCATTTCCTCATGATGTTCCTAGGGGCAGATACACCTCCTTCATGCACTCCTCCATGACTCTCTAAACTAGTTAAGCCTGATGTTTGGGACACAACTACACCCTTTATGGCTAAATGCAGTCCTATTCATACTGTCTTACGGGACCCTTCAAGATATATTAGTCAACCACAATATCCACTCACAACCACAGCCCTCCTCGAATTAGAACCCATCATCCAGGATTTATTACGAAAGGGGTATCTTAGGCCTACACACTCTCCTTTCAACACCCCCATTCTGGCACTTAAGAAACCTAACGTGTCCTACAGGCTGGTTCAAGACCTTCTCCTTGTCAACTCCTCTGTGGTCCCCATCCACCCGCTAGTGCCCAACCCTTACACCCTCCTCTCTCAGATTCCTGCCACTACTACCCACTTCTCGGTCCTAGATTTAAAAGATGCATTCTTTTCTATTCCCTTATTCTCAGAATCTCAGAATATCTTTGCTTTTACGTGGACTGACTCTCACATCCACCATTCTCATCAGCTTTCCTGGACTGTCCTCCCACGGGGATTCAGCCCCCATCTCTTTTGCCAAGTTCTTGCCCAGGACCTCACATCCTTTCACCCGACCTGTCCTGACTCTATTCTCCTTCAATATGTCAATGACCTTCTTCTATGTAGTCCCTCTGGGAACACTCTCAATCCCACACCGCTCAGCTTCTTAATTTCCTAGAAGACAAGGGATATAGGGAGTCTCCCCACAAGGCACAGGTTTCCCAGTCTTCTGTCACCTCTCTTGGTTTTTGCCTTACACCCGGGAAAAAGGAAATAACACTGGATTGGAGGCAACTCCTCTCTGATCTTCCAGTGCCCCATATGAAAGCCAAAATACTATCATTCCTAGAAGTAGCAGGTTATTTTAGGGCCTGGATCCCAAATTATTCTCTTCTATCCAAACCCCTGTATGACCTAGCAAATGGACCCCCTAGTGAATCTCTTGTCTTCTCCCTCATCTACCACTTCCGCAGGCTTCAGCAACTCCTCTTAAAGGCACCTGCCCTTCACCTTCTTGATCTTTCAAGACCATTTCATCTATATGTCCATGAAAAAGGGGGGCAAGCACTTAGGGTCTTAGGTCAAAACTATGGGCCTACATTTGCACCTGTGGCATATTTTCCAAGAAACTAGACTCTACCATTCGTGGGTGGGCCCCTTGCTTAAGAGCTCTGGTTGCTGGACAAATTTTACACAAAGAAGCCTCTAAGCTGACTTTTGGGGCACCTTGAACTATCCACTCCCCACATCACTTGAAAGATCTTTCAGCTTATAAGGGCCTTCAAACCCTTCCTCCATCCAGAGTTCTGTCGCTCCTCACTTTCTTTCAGGAAAACCCTAATATTACTTTCCTCCTATGCTCTGCACTGAACCCTGCCTCACTGCTCCCAATGAATCCCACGTCTAACACACCAACTCATAATTGCTTGGAAACCTTAGATGATTTCCTCCGCTGTCATTGTTCCATTTCTGAGGAACCACTCACCAAGCCTGACCTTATCTGGTGTACTGACAGCAGTTCCTTTAGGCAGAATGGCACTCATTACTCTGGATACGCTGTAGTTTCAGCCACTGAGATTATAGAGGCCAAAGCTATGCCTTCAGGAACTACCAACCAGCAGATTGAACTTATAGCAGCCACTCGTCCTGCCTACTAGCACAAGGCAAATCCCTCACCCTCTATACTGATTCAAAATATGTCTTCCAGATCTTATTATCCCATGCTTCAATATGAAAGGAGCGAGGCCTACTTACCACCAAAGGTAATGCGATCACTAATTCGGCTCTTTTAACCAATCTGATAGAGGCCTCCCACTTACCCACCCAGTTGGGAGTTGTCCATTGTAGGTCACATCAGAAGGACGGCTCTCTTATCACTGAGGGCAATGCCAAAGCTGACCAGGCGGCACGAATGGCTGCTACCACTTCCAATTATGGCCCCCATGGGGGACATATTATGGCCACTTTAGACAGCTCATCTGAAGCCCCTACTTCTTCCAGTAAGAACAAAAATCTTTTCAAGTTCCTTCATACTCTACACCATTCCAATTCTCAGTCTTTGACCCTTTTTTTACAGAGCTTCTTCTCCCTCAACCCTTCTGACATAGCCATGCTAGAGAATATAGCCTCTAATTGTCAGATCTGTCAGCGGACCAACCCTCATACTCCTTTAAGGCCCAAACCTTTCCCTTTCCACCAAGCCCGGAGACACATTCCCGCTGCTGACTGGCAAGTAGACTTCACCAACATGCCCACAGTATGGCACACTAAATACCTCCTTGTCTTTGTGGACACTTTCTCTGTTTGGGTTGAGGCATTTCCCACTTCCAATAAAAAGGCTTCCACTGTAGCTTCAATCTAACTGACAGACATCATCCCCAGGTTTTGTATGCCGACTTCCCTACAATATGACAATGGCCCTGAGATTATTTCTAGGATCACAAAAAAGGTCTCTCAAGCCCTCTCTTTCAAGTGGCATTTCCACTGTCCATATTACCCCCAGGCTTCAGTGAAAGTGGAAAGGGTAAATCGTACTCTGAAGGAAGTCCTTACCAAATTGACAATGAAATTAAACTTAGACTGGGTCAAAATCCTTCCCTTGGCTTTGCTTCGAATCAGAGCTCTCCCTAAGAAACCATCTTTACTGTCTCCCTTTGAGATAATGTATGGAAGACCTCTTATACCCCCTGGGTTGGTCATTTCACAAGGACCTCTCACCCGAGATTTGTCTTTGCCTCTCTTGTTTCATCTCCGCTCGGAACACTGGAAATATCAGAACTGGCTTCTTCCAGACCCAGTCTTCTCTCCAAACACTCCTCCCTTAACACCTGGGAGTCTAGTCTATTATAATACCCCAGAGGAGAAAGGGACTCTTGCACCAAAATGGGAAGGCCCCTATCCTGTCATTCTCTGTAACCCCACCGCCGCCAAACTCTCCTTATCAGACAACCACCTCACTCCCTGGATTCCCATTTCTAGGTTGAAGCCATATCACCAGGAGGCCCTACCTGCTGACGACAGGACCACCCCAGAGGAACTCCAAGAATCACCTCCTGAACCTCCCCTTTACTCCTGCTTTCCACACCCATCTCACCCATTTAAGTTGCGCCTCACACGGTGTTCCCTGCAGCCCAATTCCTCTTAAAGAAGGCACAATGAGCTCTCCCAACACCCTAGTCTTCTCTAACTGCTTGTTTTTTTGTGCTCTGCTTCTTTTCTGTGCTCTGTTGGGACTTGTCTTTACCCTCCTAACCTACCATGTATTTATTCACTCTTCAGGAACGATACTCAGAACATGGCATGCAGAAGGTCCGCGCAGTGGATGCAACTACTTGCTTCATCCACAACTGCACCTCTATTCCCCTAAAATTTTCACCTTCAAGGACCTTCGTCCCTGGTAGCTGGAACTGGCCTTTCATTTGCTTCCTTTTTAATCAAACCAAAGACTATTGTCATTGGTGGCCTGAGATATATAATGGGTGTCCCTATTGGTCATGCAGGTTCCATGATGAACGTGGTAGCTGTTCTTACCACTCACTTGGCTACCCTGAAGGGTGGACTTCTAGTTACCTAAAGTGGCATAAAGGCTCTTCATGTGATAACAATGGATCATATACTTCAGATACACCTGACCCCAAGGCCAAATGTTGGGGCTATGTTGAGTTTGCTGTCTATGCTCGGACAACCTCAGCCAGACCCACAGGGTGGATGACTGTTGGCCGCACCCTGATTACGCCACCTAAGGCAACCATCCAGGTAGTCGAACACATTAAGGAGTCAGAATCAAAACTTCGAGATCTTATCCATAGCTCATCCAAAGAGGATTCAGAGCCTTCAACCCCCTAAGGTCACCCTTCCACATGGCTCAATTTGCTACACCAAACTCTTCGATTATTAAACTCCTCCATTCTTTTGGTGCCTACTTCTCAGTGCTTTCTCTGTGCTTCACTTAGTCGTCCACTTCTAGCAGCGGTCCCATTAGCGGCAGGAAATATTTCAGCAAAAACCTACAATTTCTCTAAGTAAGGACAACCCCTACATGTGACACATATCCCACTGTGGGAAAGTTATTCCAACAATACTTTATTTCCTTTCATCTGTATCCACCTGCCAATAATGAATCCTTTACCCATTTGTTCCTTGAGCTATAGCACCCCATAGAGCCCTGCGTTATGCAACCTGGACATTTCATCTGGTGTAATTGGTCTTTAAGTACCTCAATGATCAATGTCTCTGGCACCTGTATCTTGGTTACTGTAGTTCCTCTGCTTTCTTTGTATACTCCCACTGAATTCCGACAGTTGGCCCTACCTTCCCTCACCCATAGGGTAGTCTTTCTGCCGGTTCTGGTAGGCCTCACTTTAACAACCTCAGTGGCGAGTCTCGGTCTCTTTGGTGGAGCTATAGGTCATGCTCTATGGGCATCCAATGACGTGCAACAAAAACTGCAGGAAGCACTCGATACCACTGCTGAGTCTCTTGGCTCCTTGCAGTGGCAGGTTACTTCATTGGCACAAGTGGCTTTACAGAACCGAAGGGAAATTGATCTTCTCACTGCAGAAAAAGGGGGTACATGCCTATTCCTCAGAGAGAATGTTGCTATTATGTTAATGAATCTGGGCTAATAAAAAAAAAGTTGTTAAATTGCAGGAATTATCGACCCAATTGCTCAAACCTACCTCCTCCAATCCCATAACGAGGTTCTTCCAATCCTATCTTGCCATGTACTTACTACCTCTCTCTGGGCCCCTTATTGGGATGCTCCTTTTTTGTGCTCTCTTGCCCTGCATAATGAAGTTCCTTCAAACACAACTGCAAAAAATTCGTAATCAAACTTTCAACCAGCTTTTGCTTAGGCACTACCAGCCTCTGATGACCGACGAACCCCCAACATCTCAAAGAGAACAGTTCACTCCGTGATGAAGCTCACTACCAGGCACGATGGAATGCAATGGACATCAGACAGTGGGAGACAACAAGCTCAGAAAACCTCTTAATCTGCCATCCTGGATTCTTGAATCTTTATGACCTTCTAAGCTTCCTCATGGCCCTTGGCCTCTTCTATGTCATTCCCCCAACATGGAACTTCTGCCAAAAATTGACCTTTGCTTTAATTTTTATCTTCATTCTGTTTTTATTCACTCTGATCTTCTTCAGGTCCTGTGGCACCTTGTCCAGGCAACGCTTCCAGTATTTTCTAGAGTCTCTGTTACAGGACCAGTGGCTGATACCAACAATCTCCTCCATCCAGGACTGGTTCCATGCCATCGACAACTTGTGGCTTCAGGGAACTTTCATTGACTTCACCCCTACGGAAGTAGCTGTCTATAGCCACTGGGTTTTATTTCTTGCTGCCATGATATTCCCAGACCTGCCCCCCGAGCATTGCTCCCCTTCCCTTTCTAGGCCTCACAGCACCCCCATACAGCAGGAAGCAGCCGGATCTAAAAACGACGCCCCACTTCCTAAGAAAACAAAAAGGGAGAAATGTTGGGAAAAGTATAAATGGCAGCCATACCCCAGAGAAAAACCCCAACATGGTGCCTAAGGACTTCTTCTTCCTACCTTCTTCATTTCTGCAGTGGTGCGAAAAGTTCCCGCCCTTGTGAACTCTCCCGCCAGCGCCAATTTCAAATCTCACTGGTGGAGAACCTTAGCCCCAATGAGAACTAATTCTTGGGTTCTGGAGATGATATCTGAAAGAACTTGCTTTCAATAAACGGGTTGCTGCCATTTATCTAAGCCCTACCATCTCCCCCTTAGTTCTATATAATCACACAGCTTTTTTGCAATAAAATTGGAATTCTCCCTTTGAAGTGTCTTTGCGTGGGGAATTATTTCACTCATGATCAACAACATGACATCCAAAGGTTCTCCAGTGCCACCTGGTCATGGAAATTTCAGAAATATTTTGGTATTTATTTAGCCATTTTTGAAGGATGATGTTGGAGGCACTGTGGGTTTCAATTCATGCAGAAACCATTATATGGTAAGGAAGCTCATTTCAATGAAATCTCTGGAGAACACTCACAGGCAAGCCTTCCCAAAGAGTGGCCAAAAGGTCACATGAAGCCAGGATCATTGAGGTCTACAATGTGAGTTCCATGTGTGTTTAGACTCTCAACTATGGCTGCCAAGTCTTTCAGAATAAAATCATGTGATATCCTGGCTGAGATTCCCAGTGCAATCTGGAAAGCCACCCTGGCCCTCGATCTCAGTTTCCAAGGGCGATTCTCATGTGTGGCCTCCTAAAATCCCAACACATTTCATGGCAATACTTCTCTGAGGTCAGTTTCAGAACTCAGTCTCTAAGAGGAATCACACCAGAGTTCAAGCCCAGGTGGATCCAGTCATCTCTTTCAACCGCTACACAAATGACCACAATTAAAACCAAAACACTCCCACATGGCCATCATCTTCTTCCATATAGACACTAATCATAAACTCTGGCTGGAGTTTTCCATGAGGGGTGCAGCTCAAGACAGTCTCAAAAATAAGCTCTCTTGCCCCTCATTTGCCTAAATTCACGGTGGCCTGGACACCCATCCTGTGAACCAGGAGTTATCAAATAGGCCAGGTGTTAATACTGCTCTGCATCTCCAATTTGAGGCCTACTGACTGTCAGGTATAGATTCTTTATATGATTTGGAGTCATGAGAAAACCCAAAAACCTATGGGCTAGCCTCTGCAGGGCTTTGAATAAATAATTTGACCCAAAGGATCCCTATTAACACTTGATGGGGGTCAGGAAACTTACAAATGAATGTGAGAAACTTCATTCACAATAACTGCTCTTTTGGCCATTGTGGTTTTGGGTGCACTCATGGCATATCTCTTTACATAAATCAGGTGCTGAGAATCTAAGCCACAACCTCACACAGGGCCACGAGGTTTATTCAGACACATTCCTTTCCAAAGCAATTAAGCAAAGAGCAACAGGTGATGCCCATTCATTTGCATTTGAAAACTGTTTTCTTCAGGCTTCACAATGGGGTGGCCTTAGGCAAAGACCTTCCTGACATTCAGGGCAACAGAACAATTGATAAGCAAAAGGCCCAAAGCAGGGTTTCTCCACTGAGACTTTCTTGGTCACACTGATATCTGAGTTTTCTGAGATGCTCGCCATTCACTTCAGCTATCCAGTACATGGCCATGTCACAGATCTTGGAGGTGGTACATATCTTGGACACAAAACCATGAGCCTATTCTGGAGAGTGGCTAGAATTCCGGAAGGAAACAGAAACTTAGGAAGATAGCAGGTGTTGCCCATGGATAAGGCAAGCCTCAGTTCATTCATAAGTTGGGCAAGATGAATGCTGGGAATCTTTCTACTATACAGGACACATCAATTGTTGCATTCTCTTTTCTAATATCTACAACCACGGACACAGTGGATACACAGACATAGAAACACTCGCCTTGTCAAACTGCTTACTAGAAGAAGTCCACTCGAAATCAAACAAACCACCTTTCCTACCTATTCTCAGATCATGAGACAAAACCTGAATCACACCCACAAAGGCACATCCTTCCCCCATGTAACTCTGTGACTATCCGGAGTGTCCTTTGAGTGGTGGGCCAAACTATGTTCCCCCAAAATGGCCAGTCCTATCTCAGATCTGGTCTCCTTGGCCAACTCTGTGAAGTTGTCAGGAGACAGCAGTGAACCACCACCTGCTTTCTCAGGAAAGGACCCTATTCAGAGCTCTCCTGGTATTTGGCCATCCTCACATCTGTAGGTACCAAGAAAGACTGACACTCTCCTTGGTAAATCCAAAAAAATGAGCCAATGGGTATTGGACTGGACTGGCTCCAGGTGCCTGGCTTCCTGGATCCGAAGTTCAGAGATTTCCATCACCAAGAAAGTGAGGTAGATCACTTCTTCAGGAACTGAATGAGGTCACTGCCTTGACAACCACTTTGTACGAACAGTTGCTTTCAAGGGTCCCATGAGATGGAGGCTGCCCCTACTTCCTGTGACATTTTCATAAGTTAGAATGGTATATAAACCATGGGCACTCGGGAACCGCTCTCCACCTAGGACTGGTTTGGTCCATCTTCTCTACATTAAGAAGAGAGAGGCTGATTCATACACATCCCTTCATGCTGACGAGGTTGTTTGCCATAGAAGATGACTTTTCTCCCTCAGTCTTTCATAGCTGCCTACATCTTCTCAAAAGATCATTTCTGCATGGACTTTTGATGTTCTCAACAGGTGGAAGATGCCCTACATTCCTGTATTGTAAAACTAACCCTGTCCCTGCTCTTCTGTAAAGTTTGATTGAGAGAACAGTGTATGGTTTGGGTTAATAACATGTTCAATTTGGGTTAGGAATATTTCTGCATGACAAATAATGGTATTGGGAAACTATGATATTTACAAGAATATATAGGTGAAATATAAGTATAAAAATAGAAATCTAGGGAAGATATGTAGCCCAGAAAGGCATTGGGCCCTTAATTGGTACACATAGCTTTGAATGATGTTCTGCAAAAATGTCTCAGATAAATCTATATACAATGGCATAGGAGCTTGTACCTTGGATGATTGAATGTCGAAGAGAACATCCACTCAAAAAGAGATAGTCGGTAGGATTAGGAAGATAGTCGGTAGGTTTAGAAAGAAGAGTGAGTATAGGATTTAGAGCAAAAGATCTTAAGCAATAGGGTTTCCGGTAGACAGTGAATGTAAAAGTCAGCATATGTGAAGAGTCAGTCACAATGATGAACAGGGGAAAATATGTAGGAATACAGACATAAATAGAGACATTACTAAATCAGGCAAAGTATAAAGTGAGTGATAGGATTAGACATTTTCAACAGGCTTGTGGTTGAATATATAATCTTAGGAAGAAACAAATATGTAGTCACCAATACGATTGACATTTCAGAGCATTAGGAAACCTGGACATGGAAGGTTTTAGTAATCCATGCTCACTTTTCATTTAGGCTTTGGTACAATCTTAAGAGTGACCTTTGCTTTTTTGGTCCAGAATATTACTGTGATAAAATGTATATGTAGATCAGATGACATGAGTATTTCTTCGACCATTTCTGGCAGCAATATTTAAAATATGTATAAATTAGTATTGGGGGTACAACGAGGTGTACCCTGTGTCTATAAATATAGAGATAATGCATGAATAGATCATACAGTTAATAAATAATATAACTGGTTCCACTTTAAATAATGGATTGAATTGATATCTGAAAATATATAAGAAATCATATATTGATATAGAATCATTCATAACAACTAGTTATACATCTAATTGTAATCTTAGTGTTATGGTTTATCATGAAGAGTGTGTGAGTTTTGCTTCAAAAGTGATTATGGAAATCGAAAATAATGTGTTTGGAAAGAAGTCTCATGAAAAGACCAGTCAGGCACATGGAAGAATACATGTTTCTGAAGCAGAAAGTGATTGAAAGTGAAATAAATGCCTATAAATTTGTGAACGTGTGGATGAAATATATATGCTATAATGTGCATAAACTCAAGAAATAGAAATGTACCAGTGTTGAATAAAAATGAACTTCAAAATAAATGTCATGTCCCATAGGAATCTACTTGCATTGATATTAAACTGGGTTAGTTACTGTAGAAATATTAGGATTTATATGCACTATTCACTGAAGTTAGTTTTCAATACTAGGAAACAAATATGTATTTCAGGTGAATGAATATTTCTGAGAATAATCTTGTGAAAATTTGATTATAAATCCACATATATGAACAAGAATAAATTTAGGGAGTGTATAATAAGACACATATGTTAAATATTATGAAATATCTGGAGAGTATATATATATATGCCAATCTAATTACACAGTGAAATATATATTATCCACAGATCCAAAAATATTCATTTTAGTCGATATGGATTTATGTATAACTTTTTTTAACTAGGAAGCTCCCCCATAGGTTGAATTTTCAGTTCCTACATCGTTTAGGAGGAGTGATCTCTTCTCACAGTTTGTATCTGCCAAATCATGTAACTCATGAAAATTTGCGTGTGATACCAGGTAGGATTCTATATGTGCATATAAAAATACATGTGCTGAATAGACTACAGAGAAAGGGAGACAGGAATTCACATATTTGTCAACATTAAAAGAACATGGAGAACTATTTCAATTAAAAATGGACTAGATTTATAACTCCTACCCTATATAATGCAAAACGCAAGTCCAAAAATACAACATGCCTCCTCTGAACTGCTTGTATTTCTATTCTGTTTCGGTTATTTTTCTCCATCATATTATGATTAGTACTCAGAATCTATTAGGGTATGTGTTAGTGTCAGGGATTCAGTATTTCAAATGTAAAATAGAAAAAGGAATCCAATGTGTATACAAATATGTGCTAAACAAAATCTTCCCACTCTCATCCAGAACAATTCCTTGACATTACCTTCGCCCAAAGTAAGACACAATTAGAGGAGAAGAGTTAGAAAATCTGTGAATATATATATGGAATGGAATATGCTCAGGGGTTTACAACCTTGGCAGTGGTAGAGGAGTTTCCAAAAGTATGGGACAGGGTAAAAACTCCATAAACATGGAGCTCTGCTGGCCTAAATACTTCTTGAGAAACTGCCTCTGAGGTTGGGCACTTGAAATATATGTTGTTGTCAGGAGCTTTAGCTGCTTTCTAGTGAGACCATCAAATCTGTGTCTGCATCTATGTGACCTGGAGAAAATGGTTTCTTATTTTCCAAAGAAACATGAGGCAGCAGTGCTGAATTCTCTCTTTGTAAGTAAACGGTGACCATTGGGGGATAAGTGTCTTTTCATGTGGACTGTGAAGCCATTTGGTCATCTTCTATTTTCGTGGTGTTTCTTGCTGCTGCACTGGGACTTTGGCAATTGCTTCATGAAATTAAAGGAGTTCAACTGGGCCACAGTTCTGGAGGCAAATCTGTCATGTGTGGTGAGTCAGCGTCTGCAGGAGAATGCACCAACCAGGCTTCTAACGCACATAGCTTGGCCCCATGTCCATAGCAACCTGATTCTGAACATTGCCGGGAAACATCTCCATATAACAAGATGCCTTTTCATGTAAGGGTCTGCTGGCTGCACCATGTCAGTCACAAGCCATTTGGAAGCCAATGGCAGATCCACATGGCCCAAAAACAAATTTTTTATCACACACCTTCCCACCACTGCTCTAGGCACATTACTCAGCAGGTTCCAACTTACTGGCATCTCTGTTCTACACCATTTTCATGAAGCCCAGTCAATCAAGGCACTGTCTGGTACACTCATGATCAGCAACATCCAAAGGTTCTCCAGTGCCACCTGGTCATGGAAATTTCAAAAATTTCATGGTATTTATCAAGGCATTTTTCAAAGATGACGTTGGAGGCACTGTGGGTTTCAATTCATTCAGGAACCATTAAATGGTGAGGAAGCTCATTTCAATGAATGCTCTGGACAACTCTCACAGGCAAGGCTTCACAAAGAGTGGCCAAAAGGTCACATGAAGCCAGGCCCATTGAGGTCTACAATGTGACGTCCATGGGTGTTGTGACTCTCAACTATGGATGCCAAGTCTTTCAGAATAAAATCATGTGATATCCTGGCTGAGATTTCCCGGGCTCTTTGGAAAGCCACCCTGGGCCTAGATCTCTGTTTCCAAGGGTGATTCTCATAGGTGGCCTCCTAAAACCCCAACAAAATTCATGGCAATACTTCTCTGAAGTCAGTTCCAGAACTCAGTCTATAAGGGGAATCACACCAGAGTTCAAGCCCAGGTTTTCTCAGTCATGTCTTCCAACCGGACACAAATGACCAAAATTAAAACCAAAACACTCCCATATGGCCCTCATCTTCTTCCATATAGACACTAATCATAACCTCTGGCTGTAGGTTTCCATGAGTGACGGAGTCCAGGAGAGTGGCCAAAATAACTCCCTTGCCCTCATTGGTGTAACATCAGGGTAGTCTGGACACCCTTCATGTGAACCAGGATTGATCAAATATGCTAGACGTTAATACTTCTATGCTTCTCCAATTTGTGGAAAACTGAGTATCAGGTATATAGTTTTATGTGATTTGCCGTCATGAGAAAACACAAGCACCTCTGCAGGTCTTTGAAGAACTCATTTGACCCAAAGGATCCCTATTCTCACTTGATCGAGTTCAAGAACTTTAAAGATAAAGGCGAGAGACTTCATCCACAATGACTGCTCTTTTGACCAATCTGGTTTTGGATGCACACATGGGATCTCTCTTTACATCCATCAGGTGCTGAGAATCTGAGCCACAACCTCACATAGGGCCAAGAGGCTGATTCAGACACATCCCTTTCCAAAGCAATTAAGCAAAGAGCCACAGGAGATGCCCATTCATTTCCATTTGAAAACTTTTTCTTCAGTCTTCACAAAGGGGTGGCATGAGGCAAAGACCTTCCTGACATTCAGGGCAACAGAACAATAGGTTAGCAATAGGCCAAAAGCAGGGTTTCTCCACTGAGACTTTCCTGGTCACACTGATATCTGAGTTTTCTGAGATGCTCGCCATTCCCTTCAGCTATCCTGTACATGGCCATGTCACAGAGCTTAGAGGTGGTACATATCTTGGACACAAAACCATGAGCCAATTCTGGAGAGTGGCCTGAATTCAGGAAGAAATCAGGAACTTAGGAAGATAGCAGGTGTTACCCATCCATACGGCAAGCCGCATTCCATTCATAAATTGGGCAGGAAGAATGCTGGTAAGCTTTCTACTAGACTGGACACATCAATTGCTGCATTCTTTTTTCTAATGTCTACAACCATGGACACAGTGGGATACACAGACATAGAAACCTTCGCCTTGTCAAAACCCTTATTAGAAACCGTCCACTCCAAACCAAACAAACCGCCTTTCCTACCTATTCTCAGAACATTAGACAAAATCACAAACACACACCACACCCACAAAGGCACCTCTTTCCTCAAAGTAGGTCTCTGACTATCGTGTGTGTCCTCTGACTGCTGGGCCATACTATGTTCCCATCAAATGGCCTGTCTTGTCTCAGATGTGGTTTCCTTGGCCAACTCTGTGAAGTTGTCAGGAGACAGTGGTGAGCCACTTACTGCTTTCTCAGGAAAGGCCACTCTTAAGATCTTTCCTGTCATTTGGCTATCCTCACATCAGTAGGTAGCAAGAAAGACTGACTCTGTCCTTGGTAAATCAAAAGAAGTGAGACCACTGGGACTGGGACTGGGACTAGATTTGTGTGCCTGGCTTCCTAGATCCCAAGTTCAGAGAGTTCCATCACCAAGGATGTGAGGTGAGGTCACTTCCTTCAGGAACTGAATGAGGTCACTGCCTTGGCAACCACATTGTCTTAACATTTACTTCCAAAGGTCCCATGAAATGGATGCTTCCCCTACTTTATGTGACACTTTCACAAGTTAGGATGGTATATCAACCATTGGTAACTGGGAACAGCTCTCCACACAGGCCTGGTTTGGTCCTTCTTCTCTACATAAAGAAGAGAGAGGCTGATTCAGATACATCACTTCATGCTGACCATGTTGTTTGCAAAGGAAGATGACTTTTGCTCTCTCAGTTCCTTCATAGCTTCCTACATCTTCTCTAGAGATCATTTGTGCATGGACCTTTTAGTTTCTCAGCAGTTGGAAGATTTCCTTCATTCCTGTATTTTAAGACCAACTCTGTCCTTGCTCTTCTCTTATGTTAGATTGAGGGAACAGTGTATGGTTAGGGTTAATAACAGGTTCGATTTGGAATAGAAATCATTCTGCTGGATGAATAATGGTATTGGAAACCTGCAATATTTACAAGAATATATAGGTGAAATATATGAGTATGAAAACAGAAATCTAGGTAAGATTTGAAGTCCAGAAAAGCATTGAGCCCTTGATTTCGGTATTAAGCTTTGATTTATTTTCTGCACAGATGGGATACTTTGCTTTGAATTATGTTCTGCAAAGATGTCTCAGATAAATTGATATATAATTGCATAGGACCTTGTAACTTGGATGATTGATTGTAAAAGAGAACTTCCAGTCAAAAAGGAGTAATCGGTAGTATTAGGAAGATAGTCGGTAGGTTTATATAGGAGAGTGAGTATAGGATTTGGACCAAAAGTTCTTTAGCTATAGGGTTTCGGGTATACAGTGAATGTAAATGTCAGAACATGTGAAGAATCAGTCACAATGCAGAACTGGGGAAAATATGTAGGAATGCAGATATCAATAGAGACTTTAGGAAATCTGGCAAAGTATAGTTGGTTGTGAAATGTTAATAAAATAGGTACTTGTCACTTCCTGTTTTTCTGTATGCTTAATAAAACACTGTTGAAATCTTGAGAACTGTTTTCTAATCTTTTTCCCAGAATGTGCTGTCCCCAACTGCCAAACTGCAGAATGTACTCCCTCACCCAGTTGCACGCAAACTGCTCACTCACCCAGACTCATCAATAAACTTCCCTCCCTGCCCACTTCAAGGAAAGTATATGAGCTCTGCTCTATTCAAATTAGCTCTGAGCCCCAGCATGCTGGACCCCCAATAAACCCTTTGCTTTTGCATGAGAGAGTCTCTTGGTGGTGTCTTCCCCCAACCCTCTCCCGACCTTTATATATGGAGGTTCCTTCGAGATCCGCCAGGGGCGGAAGAGAGACCTCAATGGGCTACTCTCAGGGAAAGTAAGGCGCCTTTTTCTGGTTTCAGGTTTCAGGTTAGGGCTTGGCAAAATGGCTGTTGATGAAGTTGCATGAGCTCTCTTTGACGGTGGCTGGCAGATGTGTCACAGAGCCACAGGCTCTGGGGGACGCCACAGAGGACTCGGGAATCAAGGAACAATAGTCTCCTCGACTCAGTGATGTTTTGTTTCAGATTCGGTATTGCCAGCCCATCGGGTTTTGCCGGCTGCTCAGTCTTGTTCTCAGTGTTGGACGTTCATTGCCTGTCTTTATTATCTTGTCTTGTCTGTGTCGTGAGAGTTGCTTTTACTGTTTGTGTATCTTTCATTATGGGACAGGTCACTTCAATGCCTCTGTCTCTGACCTTGATCACTGGACCAAAGTCCGCTTAAGGGCTCAGAATCTTTCTTTTTCAGTAAAACGCTGGACCTGGCAGACTCTCTGTGCCTCAGAATGGCCCACCTTTGCATTCGGATGGCCCCTAGAAGGATCTTTCTACTTCGCACTAATTTAATAAGTCAGAGATATTGTCTTACATCCAGGGCCACATAGCCATCCCGATCAACAGCCATATATCTTAACTTGGCAGGACCTCTGCAAATCTCCTCCTCCATGGGTGAAGCCTTTCCTTGCCATGTCCCCGCTCCTACTCTTTTCCCCACGATCTCTCAAACCCTCTGCTCATCCTCCTCCTCCACCCTCTGTTCTCCCTGAGTCACAAGATTTGACTCTACTGGACTCTCATCCCCCTCCTTATCTTCTACCCTCATCCCACAACCCCCAACACCCTCTAAGTGATTCCCCTGCTGCTGACTCAGCCTCTCCGCCATTGGAGAAAGATAAGCCAGCCCAGCGCACTCCAGATAACTCCCCTGCAGCACACACAGCCCCTCCTCCCCTGGAGGAAGCTGGCCTGGCTAAAGGAACTTGACAGCGTCAAATGATTTAAAACCCTGAAACTCCCGTGTTGCTCCCCCTCCATTCCTATGGGCCAATGATTGACAACGGCCATGGAGGAAAAATGCAAGCCTACCAGTATTGGCCTTCTCCTCTTCAGACCTATATAAATGGAAAAATAACAATCCTCCTTTTACCGAGGACCCAACCTGGCTCTCAGGTCTGGTTGAGTCATTGATGTTTTCACACCAGCCTACTTGGGATGACTGCCAACAACTCATAGGGACTCTCTTCATGACAGAGGAACAAAAGAGAATCCTCCTGGATGCTAGAAAACAATATCCTCGGACTAGATGGGTGACCAACACAACTTCCCAACATAATCAAAGCCGGCTTTCTCTTGAAACGACCCAAGTGGGACCCCAACACATTTGAAGGTAGGGAGCATCTGTCCACTTATCACCGGGCTCTAATAGTGGGTATCTTAGTGGCCGCTAGGCGACCAACTAATTTGGCCAAGGTAAGAGAGATTATTCAAGGGCCTGGTGAATCTACCTCTATGTTCCTAGAGAGAACTATGGAGGCATATAAGAGATATACTACTTTCGATCCTCAGGCAGAGGATCAAAAGGCATCTGTCACAATGGCCTTTATTGGGCAAGCTGCCCTAGATATTAAAAGAAAGTTACAATGCTTAGATGGATTACAAGATATGATTTTGAGAGATTTAGTTAGAGAAGCCAACAAGGTATACTATAAGAGTGAAACTGAGGAAGAGAAGGGAGCAAAGGGAGGATGAGAGAAGCAAAAGACAGACTAAGGCATTGACTAAGGTCCTGGTCACAACAACAAACAGGCCAGAAATTAAGAAACAGAGAGACAGAAAGGGATACCTGGGCCCACACTAGAGGCCACCCCTGGCCTCAGATCAATGTGCCTACTCTAAAGAAAAAGGACACTGGGCCAAAGAGTGCCCTAGAAAGAGACAGCCACGCCAGCCAGACATTCTGACTCTGGAGGATGACTAAGAAAGTCGGGGCTCAGATCCTCTCCCCGACCTCAGGGTAACTTTTGAAGTGGAGGGGACCCCAGTAAACTTTGAAGTAGATACAGGGGCAATATACTCAGCCCTTAAGGCCCATTGGGCCCTCTATCAAATAAAAGGTCTCTAATTCCAGGGTCTAAATGCAGTAAATATCAGACTTTGACAACTAAGGGGACCATGGACCAGGGGAAAGGATAAATCCATCACTCCTTCCTAGTAATCCCAGAATGCCCGGCCCCATTGATGGGCAGAGATCTGCTCACCAAGCTCTGGGCCAAAATAACTTTTAACCCTGAAGGCCCCCAAGTGGAATTTCTAAATCCTTCAGTAAATACTCCTATAATCATGGCTGTAACTATGTCAGTAGCAAATGTTCATCAACTCACTCATCTTTGTTCAAAGAAACTACATTCATTCCTGAAAGATCAAGAACAGAGTTTTCCACTAACCGACTCACAGTGAAAGAAAATAACTGAATGGGTAACAAAAGCCTGTCAGGTCCATCAATTGGTTAATACTTACCCTTCCAAGCTTCCTGCAGGAAAGCACCTACGAGGAACCATACCAGGAAAATTCTGGGAAGTGGACTTTACTGAAATTAAGCCAGCAAGGTATGGACTTAAATATCTTCTAGTCTTTGAAGATACATTTTCAGGACGGATTGAAGCCTTCCCCACAAAAAAAAAAAAGAAAGAAAAAAGAAAAAAAAAAGAAACAGAGCAAATGGTTGTCAAGAAGATCCTGGAAGACATTTATTCTCCCCTTGACGACCAGTAGTCTTAACCCTCATCAGCCCCTTAAGCAGCGATGGCTGATCACAAATCCTACTGGAAAAGAAGTATGGTCTATCTCACATACAGCCCCCTTATGGACCTGGTGGCCATCTCTCCACCCAGACATTTGTCAGCTGGCTATAGGTCTTTCCTATTGAGATATCCCTGATGAAGAGGATCCCACTAAAATTCCATTAAATCCCTTCGGTACCATAGAAAATGGAAACAAACATTATGGATGTAGGGACACATGAGCCAGATGCAGGTTGGCTAGCCTAGATTACTATGTTTGCCCGGCGGAGTATCAAAGCCACAAACAGTCACGGCTGTGCGGGGGGGAGAGCAGACTTCTTCTGTAAGTCATGGGGCTGTGAGCATACAGGGACTGCCAGATGGAACCCAAACTCCTCATCAAATTCTGTAAACAGCATTGGCCATATTACCAATTGGATAACCAAAACCGATGGCCCCAAGAGGGGTCTCTATATCCTCAAATTCTGCGTGGCCTTTTAAACTTCTGAAAGTGCTCAAAAGGGTAAAAGGAGATTCCCCTATGTGGAGGCCTTCTCCCTCCTTTGCTCACATCCTGAACTATGGTTCTCCAATAGATGCTTACCCTCAGCCTTCTGCTCCAGACTCTCTGCTGTCACTCCCACCTCAGCAACTTGATTTCTGCCCTCCAATATCTAGATCAAAAACCCAAATCTCCGCCAGTTCTCAGATCATTGCCCCCTTGCTGAGGTAGCAGGTACTGAGGTACCACTCCACTCACTCACTACTCTCTTCTCCTGTCAGTGCCCGCACTGGGTCCCTCCAGGTCCTCTTACCAGCTAATGCAAAGCTCAAACCCACTGAGAAGAACCCTCAGACCCTTATCCAAAATGTAATGAAAATGGCCTTTAATGTTGCTTTGTCATCACTGAAAACAGGTTACTAAAAATTTAAAGTCCCTTACAGGCTTTTTGGGATACTCACTCCCATTTCCCCCTCTGTTCTATCTGTTCTACTGCTCAAATTTTTCTTGCTATTAAGATCCCAAAGCCCTCTCCCAATATTCTTTTACATCTCTCCTTCCTCATTCTCAGATGCACGGAAGTTGCTCTCATCCCTGCCTTCCAAGTCGTCCCCCTCTGTACCAGGTCCACAGAAAAGTCTTAATTAACCTTCTCCAGAAGTCTTCACCATGGCTGATTTACGACTTTCAGCAAAAGAGTCCCTATAAAAGAGATCACTGTAGATAAACTTCCTATTTTCGTGTTGCCCTGGTCTCCTTGGAAACTGGCTAAAAAAAACCAGCACTCCTAATCTAGACACACCCTTAATAGTTTTTCACAAAATATGTGAAAAAAAGGCCTCTGGCCTTGAGCTGGGGGTTCACAGAGATGGCTACATTTCTAAGATAAAGAAGTTACAAACTGGGCTGCATGGAAACAGCTGGCAGGTTGAAAAAAAAGAAAGGGAAGAAAAAGCTCTCCCCCACATAGGTGTCCTTGAAAAGTTAACTTGCCCCAAACTGAGGAAAAAACAGAAACGAAAACTGCTTTTTGTGAACTTCTGCAGACTGTGAACTTCTGAGCCCCTTTCCTTACGTGTTGTGTACAAAATTCTGAAACTCCCTAAACTTGGGTTTCAGGGGATTAATTGATTACAACAGAAGCAATGCCCCCTGAATCTGGTTGCAACCAAAAAATACTGTTTTCCTGTCTTTGGTGCTATCTTAGGTGCCTTGCCTTGTCCGTCCCTACAACAGTATAATTCTATATACTTAAACACTGTTTATGTTTTCATGAAATGGTCAACAGATATGATTAATTGTGTAATGGTGCAGATGTTTCCCAGAGTGCTCTATCATGATGCAGGTTCATTTGAAGATCAAAGAGGGGGGCATAGAACACGGTTCCGCTGAAAACATATGTCCCTCACCTTAGCCATTCTATTATGAATAGTAGTTATTGCAGGGTAGGGCATGGGAACCATTGCTCTGGCCCATGGGACACAACAAATGACCCAAAGCAGCAATAGATCAAAAATTAAAGATATTAGAAACCTCCATCACAGCTTTGAACGAATCTTTAACCTCTCTCTCTGAAGTTGTTTTACAGAACAGTCGAGGGTTGGACCTCCTTTTCATGAGAGAAGGGGGCCTTTGTGCTTCATTGAGGGAAGAATGTTGTTTTTATGTCTACAATACTGGAGTTGTAAAAAAAATCTATGAGTAAATTAAAAAGATGCCTTGAAGAGCGACAACGAGAGAGAGAGAGGCCCAAGAATGGTAGTTTGAGTCTTTTTTTACACAGTCCCCCTGGTTAACTACGTTTTTATCAACCCTAGCCAGTCCAATAATAATCCTCCTATTATTGCTAACTATAAAACCCTGTTTTCTCAACCGTGTAATTTCTTTTCTCCAAGCTCAAATTGGACAAATTAAACTTATGGTAATACCCCACTAGCAGACATAGAATGTGACACCCCACAATGATCACTTTTATGATTAAAAGTAGCCAGAAGAAGAAGTGGGGAATGAAAGGTTTATAAAATATGTACTTGTCACTTCCTGTTTTTCTGTATGTGTAACAAAACACTGTTGAAATCTTGAGAACTGTTTGCTAATCTTGTTCCCAGAATATGCTGTCCCCAATTACCAAACTGCAGAATGTAGTCCCTCACCCAGTTGAATACAAACCATCCACTCTCCCTGACCCATCAATGAACTTCCATCCCTGCCCTCTGCAAGGAAAGTATATAAGCTCTGCTTAAGCTGTTGTCAGGTCTCTCTGCTCTATTCAAGTGAGCTCTGAGCCCCAGCATGCTGGACCCCCAATAAAACCTTTGCTGTTGCATGAGATAGTCTCTTGGTGGTCTCTTTCTCCGGCACTCGCCCAAACTTTACTTGGATGATTGAATGTAGAAGAGAACATCTATTCAAAAAGTTATAGTCAGTAGGATTAGGAAGATAGTTGGTAGGTTTAGGAAGAAAAGTGAGTATAGGATTTGGAACAAAAGTTCTTTGCCAATAGGGTTTTGGTTAGAGAGTCAATGTAAATATCAACACAAGTGAAGAGTCAGTCACAATGATGAACAGGGGAAAATATGTAGAAAAGCAGATATCAATAGAGACATTAGAAAATCAGGAAAAGAATAAAGTGAGTTATGGGATTAGATATTTTCTAAAGGGTTGAGGTTGAATGTATGAGCTTAGGAAGAAACAAAGATGAAGTCAACAATAGGATTGACATTTGAGAGCATTAGCATAGCCCAAGACAGTGTCCAAAATAAGCTCCGTTGCCCTCATTTGCCTAAATTCCCGGTGGCCTGTACATCCTTCCTGTGTACTAGGAGTGATCAAATAGGCCTGACCTTAATATTGCTCTGCTTCACCAATTTGAGGCCTACCGAGTGTCGGGTACACATTCTTTATGTAAATTGGAGAGATGAGAAAACCCAAGCACCTATTGGAAAGCTTCTGAATTAATTTGAAGAAATCATTTGACCCAAATGATCCCTATTCTCACTTGATGGAATTCAGAAACCTTACAGAGGAAGGCAAAAGACTTCATCCACAATGACTGCTCTTTTTTGCCATTTTGGATTTGGATGCACACATGGGATCTTTCTTTAGATCCATCAGGTGCTGAGTATCTATGTCAAAGAATCACACTGGGCCAAGAGGCTGATTCAGACACACCTCTTTCCAAATCAATTAAGAAAAGAGCCAAAGGTGAATCCTATTAATTTCCATTTGAAAAATCTTTTCTTCAGGATTCAAAAAGCTGTGGCCTGAGACAAAAACCTTCCTGACTCTCAGGGCAACAGAACAATAGGTAAGCAAATGGCCCAAAGCAGGGATTCTCCACTGAGACTTTACTGGTCACACTGATATCTGAGTTTTCTGAGATGCTCGCCATTCCCTTCAGCTATCCAGTACATGGCCATGTCACCGAGCTTGGAGGTAGTACATATCTTGGACACAAAACCATGAGCCTATTCTGGAAAGTGGCCATAATTCAGGAAGAAAACAGCAACTTAGGAAGGTAGCAGGTATTGCCCATCAATAAGGCAAGCCATAGTCAATTCATAAATTGGCCTGGATGAATGCTGGGAAGCTTTCTACGAGACAGGACACATCCATTAATGCATTCTCTTTTCTAATGTGTACAAGTACAAACACAGTGGGATACACAGACATAGAAACACTTGCGCTGTCAAACGACTTACTAGAAACTGTTCACTCCAAATCAAACAAACCGCCTTTCCTACCTATTCTCAGAACATGAGACAAAACCACAAACTCACACCCACACCCACAATGGCACCTCCTTCCCTCAAATAGGTCTGTGACTGTCCGGTGTGTGCTCTGACTGATGGGTCATACTATGATCCCCCAAAATGGCCTGTCCTGTCTCAGATCTGGTCTTCTTGGCCAACTCTGTGAAGTTGTCAGGAGCCAGGATTGAGCCACTACCTGCTTTCTCAGGAAGAGCCCCTCTTCCGAGCTTTCCTGGCATTTGGCCATCCTCACATCAGTAGGTACCAAGAAAGACTGACTCTGTCCTTGGTTAATCCAAAAAAGTGAGACCACTGGGACTAGGACTGGGACTGGCTCTGGGTGCCTGGCTTTCTGTATCCCAAGTTCAGAGAGTTCCATCACCAAGGAAGTGAGATGAGATCACTTTCTTCAGGAACTGAATGAGATCACTGCCTTAGCAACCACTTTATCATAACAATTGCTTCCAATGGTACCATGAGATGGAGGCTGCCCCTACTTCCTGTCACACTTTCACATGGTAGAATGGTATATCACCTGTAGGCAAATCGTAACAGCTCTCCACACAGGCATGGTTTTGTCCATCTTCTCTACATTAAGGAGAGATTGGCTGATTCTGATGCAACCCTTCATCCTGACCAGGTTGTTTGCCATGGAAGATGATTTTTGCTCTCTCAGGTCTTTCATAGCTGCCTACATCTTCTCCAGGGATCATTTCTGCATGGAGCTTTGAGGTTCTCAGCAGATGGAAGATCCACTACATTTCTGTATTGTAAGACCAACACTGTCCCTGCTCTTCTGTAAAATGAGATTGAGGGAACAGTGTATGGTTAGGGTGAATAACATTTTCCATTTGGCTTAGGAATCATTCTGCTGGATGATTAATGGTATTGGGAACATGCGATATTTATAAGAATATAGAGGTGAAATACATGTATGAAAAAATAAATCTAAGTAAGATTTGAAGCTCAGAAAATCATTGGGCCCTTGATTGGGATACTTACCATTGAATTACGTTCTCACAGATGTCTCAGATAAATCGATATACAATGGCATAAGACCTTGTACGTTGGATGATTGAATGTAGAAGAGAATATCCAGTCAAAAAGGGATAGTCAGTAGGATTAGGAAGATAGTCAGTAGGTTTAGGAAGAAGAGTGAGTATAGGATTTGGAAAAAAAGTTCTTCAGCAATAAGTTATCAATTAGAGTGTGAAAGCAAATGTCAGCACATGTGAAGGTTCAGTCACACTGGTGAACTGTGGAAAATATGTAAGAAAGCAGATGGCAATAGAGACATTATGAAATCAGGCAATGTATAAAGTGAGGGATAGGATTAAACATTTTCAATCGGGTTGAGTTTGAATATATAATCTTAAGAGGAAACAAATATGTAGTCACCAATAGGATTGACATTTGAGAGCATTAGGCAACTTGGACATGGATAATTTTAGTAATCCATATTTTCTTTCCATTTAGGCTTTGGTACAATCATAAGTGTGATCTTTGCATTTTGTGTCCAGAATATTTCTCTGATAAAATGTATATGTAGATCAGGTGACATGCGTATTTCTTCCACCATTTCTGGGAGCAATATTTTGAAGACATATAAATTAGTATTGGGGGTACAAAGAGGTGTACACTGTGTCTATGAATATAAAGAAAAAGCATGCATAGACCATTCTGTGAATAAATAATATAACTGGTTTTACTCTAAATAATGGATTGAATTGATATCTGAAAATATATAAGAAATCTGATATTGGTATACAATCATTCATTCCAACCAGTTATACATCCATTGGAAATATCAGAGTTATAATTTATCATGAAGGGGATGTGAGTTTTGCTTCAAAAGTGATTTTGGAAATCGAAAATAATGTGTTTTGAAAGAGGTCTCAGGAAGAGACCAGTCAAGAAAGATGGAAGAATACATGTGTCCTGAAGCAGGAAGTGATTGAAAGTGAAACAAATTCGTATAAATTTGCGAACTTGTGGATAAAATATATATCCTATGATGTGCATAAAGTTAAGAAATAGTAATGTACCAGTTTTGAATAAAAATGAACGTAAAAATACAAATCATGTACCATAGGAATCTACTTGCATTGATGTTAAACTGGGACAGTAACTCTAGAAATATTAGGATATGTATGTACCATTCACTGAAGTTAGTTTTCAGTACTAGAAAACAAATATGTATTTCAGGTGGATGAATATTTCTGAGAATAGTATTGTGAAAACTTGATTATAAATCCACATACGTGAACATGAATAAATTTAGGGAGTGTATATAAGACACATATATTTCATATTTTAAAAATCTGGAGATTGTATATATATATGTATATATATATATATATATATATATATATATATATATATATATATATATAACAAAACACACACACAGACATTCAAAAGTAGCAATAGATATGCCAATCGTAATTGATCGAGATATATATATATCATCCACAGATCCAAAAATATTCAATTTACTGAACATGGATTTATGTATAATGTTGTTCAACTAGGAAGCTCACCCATTGGTTGAATTTTTAGTTCCAGCAGTGTTTAGGATAGTCATCTCTTCTCCCAATTTGGGTCTGCCAAGTCAGCCACCTCACAAGAATGTACATGTGATACAAGTTAGGATTCTATATGTGCATATCAAAACACATCTGCTGAATAGGCTACAGAGAAAGGGAGACAGGAATTCACATATTTGTTAACTTTAAAACACATGGAGAGATATCCAAAATGGCGGCGGGTATGGAGAGATCAAGTCTCTGACCTCTTCAGCTGCGCTGGAATAGGGAGTCATAAACTGTCTAAATACTGTTTGCTCAGGATCACTAGGCAATGATGCACTGACATGAATCTGGGGTGAACAGTCTGGGCCACGCAGAACACACACCGAGCCCGGATCGGTTGCATTCAACCTCTGGTTTGCCTGCGTTTCGTGACTCAGCACTAACGATCCAGCTGAAATAACTGGTCTGCCCTTCTGAACTTACAGAGGTAGAAGCCAACCTAGCCTTCATAGGCAGTGGCCAAAGGATTGAAACGGGGCATGGGAGAGACAGTCAGGACCCACCAGTTGCATAGTTCACCCGGCAAAGGGAACGAATGATCACCATTTGCATGGGATACCACCATGGCATAGAACTGACGTCAAGGATGGAGGAGATAACTTCATTGAAACCAGCGCGACAGGTTTGTAATTCCCTAGCCATCTCTCTCCACACAGCAGGGAATCCTTAAGGGCCCCTCCCAGCTCTCCAGTAAGGGTCCCTCTCAGCTCTACCATGAGCGCGATAGCCAGACCGAGAAAATCAGGAGTGGCGCGGGACTTGTGGCACAGAACTCCAGGCTACCGCTCCCACCAGTGCTGACAACTGAGGTCTCTTGCAACAGCTACTGGGGCGTGGCTCCCGGAGGGCAAACAAATTCGCTTGGTGATCTCAGCCCCAAGCTCTACAAACTTAGGGTCTGAGGGAAGCAAACCGGGAGAGTGTGCCCAGGTATTCATCAAAACAGGTCTCCCAGGAGCAGCAGACCTGGCATGTTGCCAGTATTGTGGTGAGCGTCGCAGGTGAGCAGGGCATGGCTTGAGGAAACACAAGAGAAGGCCCTAGGGTGTCAGGATTGGACACCCGCCCAGTCTGAAACGAAGAGCAGCTGCATAGTGATTGGTTCCCACCTACTGAGAGGAGAACCTCGGCCCAGTGGGCAGAGCACCACCTATTGGAAGAGAAGTTAATCAAACTCTATGACTGCATTTATTATTATCATTATTTATTTATTTTTTAAATTTGGGTTTTTTTTTTTTCTTTTTCTTTCATTTTCATTCTTGTTGTTGTTGTTTTTCTTTAACTTTTTTAATGTTTTAAAGTTTTTAAATTTCTTTATTTTATTATTAATTATTATTATTATTATTATTATTAAATTGTAATTTTCATTTTTTTATTATCATTATTATTTTTTTAAATTTTTCTTTCATTCTTTATTTTCTGTTTTTTTCTTTTGTCTTTTCATTTCTTTTCAATTTTCTTTTTCCCCCTTCTTTGAATTCTACCTGCCTACTCTCATTCTCTTATTGACTTCTTCCCTTCCCTTCTAATATCTTTCCTCCCAAGCATGAAATAAATTTATAAGACTAATCAGTAACTCAGCACTCAAACAGAACAAGAAGTAACATGAGCAGCATAAGAAACCAAGAAAGAAAAAGAGTACAAACAATGAAGGACAGCCTAAATACTCAGGAGGACCTAGAGTCATCAGAAAAATGATCATATAAAGAACTCAAGGAATACCTTAGACAGATGGAATGGAACCTTAAAGAAGATATGAGACAGCAAATCCAAACAGTGAAAGAACACATTGAAAATGAATTACATGAACAGATTAAAAAAAGAAGTTAAGCATCTTTATACGGAGATAGAGATAATAAAAAAAATCATACAATAATTCTAGAAATGAAGGAAACGATAAACCAAATTAAAAACTCAATTGAGAGAATTACTAAAAGAGTGGAGCAAGTAGAAGACAGAATGTCACATAATGAAGACAAAATATATCATCTTGAAAAGAGTCTAGCCAACTCAGAAAGGCTGGTAAAAAATCACGAGAAAATCATCCAAGAGATATGGGATAACATATAAAAACCAAATTTATGAGTCATCTGGATAGAGGAAGGTCCAGAGATTCAAACCACGGGAATGAGTAACCTACTGAATGAAATAATTACAGAAAACTTTCCAGAAATAAAAAAAGAAACGGATATACAAATTGTAGATTCATAGAGGACACTGAGCACAAAAAATCACAGTAGACCAACACCAAGACATTTGTTATAAACATATCTAATATACAGAACAAAGAGAAAATATTAAAAGCTACAAGAAAAATGAGGCAGACTACATTCAGGGGTAAATCAATAAGGTTAACAAAGGATGTTTCATCACAGTTGATGAAAGCGAGAAGATCTTGGAACAACGTATTTTAAACACTGAAAGACAATGGATGCCAACCAAGAATTCTGGATCCAGCAAAATTAACCTTCAGGTACGAAAATGAAATAAAAATCTTTCATGATTAACAAAAGCTAAAAGAATTTGCAGCCAGAAAACCAGCATTGCAAAGCATCTTGAGAAAAACACTACATGAGGAAGAAATGAAAAACAACAACCAAAACCATCAGTGGGAAGTGACTGGGTAATGACAGAGTGCAGGGGGAAAGCTAATCATGGAGATACAAAGTAAATTAAAAACAAAGATAAATAATTAAACATGGCTGGAAGTACAAACCATACATCAATAGTAGCTCTAAACGTTTATGGCTTAAAATCTCCAATAAAGCAACATAGGCTGGTAACTTGGATTAATAAAACAAATCCAACAATATGTTGCCTCCAGGAGACACATCTGAATGGAAAAGACATACACAGGCTGAAGGTGAAAAGTTGGGAAAATTTATACCATGCACACGGTCCTCGTAAGCAAGCAGGGGTGGCCATCCTCATATAGAATAAAATCAAAGTCAAGACTAAGTTAATCAAAAGGGATAAGAAGGACATTATATACTGTTAAAAGAAACCATTCACCAACAAGACATAACAATTATCAATATTTATGCACCAAATAATGGTGTTGCAATGTTCATAAAACAAATTCTTCTCAAGTTCAAGAATCAAATAGACCACAACCTAATAATTATGGGTGGCTTCAACACACCTCTCTCACCATTAGACAGATCCTCCAAACAAAAGTTGAATAAAGAAAATATAGAACTCAATATCACAATCAATATCCTAGACTTAACTGACATATATAGAATATATCAACCATCATCAAGTGGATATACTTTTTTTTTCAGCAGCACATGGATCCCTCTCAAAAATAGAGCATATATTATGCAATAGGGCAACACTCAGTAAATATAAAGAGGTGGAGATAATACCATGCATTTTATCTGATCATAATGGAATGAAACTGTAAATCAATGATAAAAGAAGGAAGGAAAAATCCTACATCACTAGGAAAATAAACAATATGTTACTGAATAATCCATGGGTTACAGAAGACATAAAGGAGGGAATCAAAAAATTCTTAGAGATAAATGAAAATACAGACACAACATACCGGAATCTATGGGACACAATGAAAGCAATTTTAAGAGGGAAATTCATCACCTGGAGGTCATTCATCAAAAAAAGCAAAAACCAACAAATAAATGAGCTCACACTTCATCTAAAAGCCCTAGAAAAGGAAGAGCAAAACAACAGCAAATGTAGCAGAAGGCAAGAAATAATTAAAATCACAGTGGAAACCAATGAAATTGAAACAAAAGAAACTATTGAAAAAACTAACAAAAATAAAAGTTGGTTCTTCGAAAAAATAAATAAGATCAACAGACTCTTAGCCATGCTAATGAAGAGAAGAAGAGAGAGAACTCAAATTACAAAAGGCAATATCAAAAGGCAATATCACAACAGATGCTACAGAAATACAGAAGACAATTAGAAATTATTTTGAAAACCTATATTCCAATAAAATAGAAAATATGAAGACATCGGTAAATTTCTTAAGTTACATGATTTGCCCAGGCTGAGTCAGGAGGATACACACAATTTAAACATACCAATATCAATGGATGATTTAGAGGAAGCAATCAAAAGACTACCAACCAAGAAAAGCCCAGGACCAGATGGGTATACAGCGGAATTTTACAAAACCTTTAAAGAAGAATTAATACCAATACTTTTCAAGTTATTTCGAGAAACAGATAAAGAGGGAGCTCTGCCAAATTCATTCTATGAGGCCAACATCACCCTTATTCTGAAACAAGACAAAGACACCTCAAAGAAAGAAAAGTACAGACCAATATCTCTGATGAAGCTAGATGCAAGAATCCTCAGTAAAATTCTGGATAATCGTATTGAAAGGCACATAAAAAATAATTGTGCACCACGATCAAGTAGGATTCATCCCTGGGATGCAAGGATGTTTTAATATATGGAAATCAATAAATATTATTCACCACATCAATTGACTTAAAGATAAGAACCATATGATCATCTTGATAGATGCAGAAAGAGCAGTTGACAAAGTACAGCATCCCTTTATGTTCAAAACATTAGAAAAACTAGGGATAACAGGAACTTACCTCGACATTGTAAAAGCTATCTATGCTAAGCCTCAGGCTAGGATCATTCTGAATGGAGAAAAATTGAAGGCATTCACTCTAAAATCTGGAACAAGACAAGGATGCCCTCTATCCACACTTCAATTCAATATAGTTCTCAAAACACTGGCCAGAGAAATTAGATGAAAGAAATCAAAGCCATAAAAATAGGAAAAGAAGAACGTAAATTATCACTATGTGCTGGTGACATGATTCTATAGAATCATAGAAGACCCAAAAGGGTCTACAAAAAAAACTACTAGAACTAATAAATGAATTCAGCAAAGTAGCAGGATCTAAAATCAACACGCATAAATCGAAAACCTTTCTGTATATCAGCAACAAATCTTCTGAAACGGAAATGAGGAAAAGCAGTTCATTCAAAACATCCTCAAAAAAATTAAATACATGGGAATCAACCCAACAAAAGAGGTGAAAGATTTATACAATAAATCAATAGAACCCTAAAAAAAGAAGTAGAAGAAGATATTAGAAGATGGAAAAATATACCCTGTTCATGGATAGGCAGAACTAACATCATCAAAATGGCGATATTACCAAAAGTTATCTATAGGTTTAATGCAATGCCAATCAAAATCCCAATGGCATTTCTTGTAGAAATAGAGAAAGCAATCATGAAATTCATATGGAAAAATATAAGACCCAGAAATACAAAAGCAATTCTAAGCAGGAAGTGTGAATCAGGCGGTATAGTGATACCAGATTTCAAACTATATTACAGAGCAATAGTAACAAAAACAGCATGGTACTGGTACCAAAACAGGCGGGTAGACCAGTGGTACGGTATACAGGACACAAGAGACTAATCCACAAAGCTACAACTATGTTATATTTGATAAAGGAGCTAAAAGCATGCAATGGAGGAAGGATAGCATCTTCAACAAATGGTGTTGGGTAAACTGAAAATCCATATGCAACAAAATGGAACTTAATCCCCTCCTCTCGCCATGCACAAGAGAGTTAACTCAAAGTGGATCATGGAGCTAGATATCAAATCAGAGACTCTGCATGTGTTAGAAGAAAAAGTTGGCTCTGGTCTACATATTGTGGGGTCGGGCTCCAAATTCCTTAATAGGACACCCATAGCACAAGAGTTAATAACAAGAATCAACAAATGGGACTTACTTAAATTAAAAAGTTTTTTCTCAGCAAAAGAAACAATAAGAGAGGTAAATAGGAAGCCTACATCATGGGAACAAATTTTTACTCATCACACTTCAGATAGAGCCCTAATATCCAGAGTATACAAAAAACTCAAACAATTAGACAATAAGATAACAAATAACCCAATCAACAAATGGGCCAAGGACCTGAAAAGACACTTCTCAAAGGAGGACATACAATCAATCAATAAGTACCTGAAAAAATGCTCACCATCTCTAGCAGTCAGAGAAATGCAAATCAAAACCACCCTAAGATACCATCTCACTCCAGTAAGATTGACAGCCTTTAGGAAGTCAAACAACAACAAGTGCTGCTGAGGATGTGGGGAAAAGGGTACTCTTGTACATTGCTGGTGGGACTGCAAACTGGTGCGGCCAATTTGGAAAGCAGTATGGAGAATCCTGGGAAAGCTGGGAATGGAACCACCATTTGACCAAGCTATTGCCCTTCTCGGATTATTCCCTGAATCTTAAAAGAGCGTATTACAGTGATACTGCCACATCGATGTTCATAGCAGCACAATTCACAATTGCTAGACTGTGGAACCAACCCAGATGCCCTACAATAGATGAATGGATTAAAAAAATGTGGCATTTATACACCATGGAGTAATATGCAGCACTAAAAAATGACAAAATCATGGAATTTGCAGGGAAATGGATGGCACTAGAGCAGATAATGCTTAGTGAAGCTAGCCAATGGTAGAAAACAAATACCAAATGTCTTATTTGATATAATGAGAGCAACTAAGAACAGAGCAGGGAGGAAGAGCAGGAAGAAAAGATTAACATTAAACAGAGACGTGAGTTGGAGGGGGGAGGTAGAGAAAAGGTAAATTTCATGGTAATGGAGGGAGACCCTCATTGTTACACAAAATTACATATAAGAGGTTGTGAGGGGAATGGGAAAATAAACAAAGAGAGAAATGAATTACAGTAGATTCGGTAGAGAGAGAAGATGGGAGTGGAGGGGAGCAGGGATAGTAGAGGATAGGAAAGGTACCAGAATACAAGTTACTAATAGGGCATTATGTAAAATGTGGATGTGTAACCGATGTGATTCTGCAATCCATATTTGGGGTAAAAATGGGAGTTCATAACCCACTTGAATCTAATGTATAAAATACGATATGTCAAGAGCTTTGTTATGTTTTGAACAACCAACTAATAAAATAAAATAAAATAAAATAAAATAAAATAATCGAAAGAAAAACACATGGGGAACTATTTCAACACAAAATTGACTAGATGTATAACTCCTACCTTATATAATGCAAAATGCAAGTCCAACTATACACCATGCCTCCTCTGAAATGCTTGTAATTCTATTCTGTTTGGGTTGTTTTTCTCCATCTTATTAGGATTAGTAGTCAGAGTCTAGTAGATTAGGTGTCAGTGTCCGGTATTCAGTATTTCGAAAGGAAAATTGGAAAATGGACCAAATGTGTATGCAAATATATGCTACACAAAAATTTTCCCACTCTCATCCAGAACAATGCCTTGACATTACCCTCGTCCCAAGTAATACATCATTAAAAGTCAAGAGTTAGAAAATCTGGGAATAAATATCTGGAATGGAATATGCTCAAAAGTTTACAACCTGGGAGGTGGTAGGTGGTAGAGTAGTTTCCAAAAGTAAGGGACAGGGTAAACACTCCACAAACATGGAGCTGTGCTGGCATAAAGACTTCTTGAGAAACTGCCTCTGAGTTTGAGCACTTGAAATATATGTTGTTGTCAGGAGCTTTACCTTCCTTGTAGTGAGACCATTACAGCTGGGTCTGCATCTATGTTACCTGGAGGACATGGTTTAATATTTTCCAATGAACATGCGGTAGCAGTGCTGAATTCAATCCTAGTCGGTAAACTGGGGCCACTGGGGGCTAAGTGTCTCCCCTTGTGGACTGTGAAGTCATTGGGTCATCCTCCACATTTTGTGGTGTTTATTGCTGCTGCACTGGGTGTTTAGTATTTGCTTCACGAAATACAAGGAGTTCAACTGAAAAACAGTGCTGAAGGGAGTTCTGTCATATGTGGTGGGTCAGGGTCTGTAGGAGAATGCACCAACCAAGGTTCTATCCCTCATAGATTGCCCCTTGACCATAGCAACCTGATTCTGAACATTCCCCTGAAACCTCTCCATATAACAAGGTCCCTTTACTTGTAAGGGTCTGTTGGCTGCACCATGTCAGCCACAAGCCATTTGGAAGCCAATGGCAGATCCACATGGCCCCACCACAGATATTCCATCACACACCTGCCCACCATGGCTATAAGCCCACTAGTCAGCAGACTCCAACTTACTGGCATCTCTGTTCTACACCATTTTCTTGAAACCCAGTCAATCAAGGCACTGTCTGGTATACTCATAATCATCAACAGGATATCCAAAGGTCCTCCAGTGCCACCTGTTCATGAAAATTTAAAAAAAAAATTTCATGGTATTTATCGAGCCATTTTTCAAGCATGAAGTTGGAGGCAATGTGGGTTTCAATTCATTCAGGAACAATTAAATGTTGAGGATGCTCATTTCCATAAAAGCTTTGGAGAACTCTCAGAGGAAAGTCTTCCCAAAGAGTAGCCAAAAGGTCACATGAAGCAAGGTGCATTGAGGTCTACAACGTGAGGTCCATGTGTGTTTTGACTCTCAACTATGGCTGCCAAGTCGTTCAGAATAAAATCATGTGATATCTTGGCTGAGATTCCCAGTGCTCTGCGGAAAGCAACCCTGGGCCTAGATCTCAGTTTCCAAGGGCAAATCTCAGGCGTGGCCTCCTAAAATTCCAACACAATTCATGGAAATACTTCGATGACGTCAGTTCCAGAATGCAGTCTCTTAGGGTAATCACACCAGAGATCAAGCCAAGGTGGACCCAGTCGTCTCTTCCAACCGCCACACAAATGACCACGATTCAAACCAAAACAATCCCACATGACCTCATCTTCTTCCATTTAGGCACTCATCATAACTTCTGGCTGGAGGTTTCCATGAGGTGTTCACCCCAAGACAGTGTCCAAAAAATCTCCCTTGCATCTCATTTGCCTAAAGTCAGGGTGGCCTGTACACCCTTCCTGTGAACCAGGAATGATCAAAAAGGCCTGCCATTAATACTGCTCTGCTTCTCAAATTTGAGGCCTACTGATTGTGGGTTTTAGATTCTTTATGTGAATTGGAGTCATGAGAAAATCTAAGCACCTACGGGCTAGCCTCTGCAGGGTTTGAGGAACTAATTTGACCCAAAGAATCCCTATTCTCACTTGATGGAGGTCAGGAAAGTTACAGAGCATGGTGAGAGACTTCATCCACAAGGACTGCTCTTTGGCCATTTTGGTTTTGGATGTACACATGGAATCTTTCTTTAGATCCATCAGGTGCTGAGACTCTAAGCCACCACCTCACACAGGCTTAAGAGTCTGAATAAGACACATTCTTTTCAAAGAAATTAAGCAAAGAGCCACAGGTAATGCCCATTTATTTCCATTGCAAAACTCTTCTTTTCAGGCTTTAAAAAGGTGTGGCCTGAGGCAAAGGCCTTCCTGAAATTCAGGGCAACAGAACAATAGGTAAGCATAAGGCCCAAAGCAGGGTTTCTCCACTGAGACTTTCCTGGTCCCAGTGATTTCTGAGTTTTCTGAGATGCTCGCCATTCCCTTCAGCTATCCAGTACATGGCCATGTCAAAGAACTTGGAGGTGGTACATAACTTGGACAAAAAACCATGAGCCTATTCTGGAGAGTCTCCAGAATTCAGAAAGAAAACAGGAACTTAGGAAGATATCAGGTGTAGCCCATCGATCAGGCAAGCCGCAGTCCATTCATAAATTGGGCAAAATGAATGCTGTGAAGCTTTCTACTAGACAGGACACATCCATTTATGCATTCTCTTTTCTAATGTCTACAACTATGGACACAGTGGGATACACAGACACAGAAACACTCGCCTTGTCAAGGGACTTTCTAGAAAATGTTCACTAAATCCAAACAAACCACTTTTCCTACCTATTTTCAGAACAAGGGAAAATCACAAACCTACAACCACACCCACAGAGGCACCTCCTTACCCCAAGTAATTCTGAGACTATCTGGAGTGTCCTCTGACTGGTGGGCCATATTATGTTCCCTCAAAATGGCATGTCCTGTCTCAGATCTCCTCTTCTTATCCAACTCTGTGAAGTTGTCAAGAGCAAGCTGTGAGCAACTACCTTTTTTCCCAGGAAAGGCCCGTCTTCAGAACTCTCTTGGCATTTGGCCTTCCTCACATCAGTAGGTACCAAGAAAGACTGATTCTGTCCTTGGTACATCCAAACAAGTGAGAACACTGGGACTGGGACTGGGACTGGCTCTGTGTGCCTGGCTTCCTGGATCCCAAGTTCAGAGAGTTCCATCAACAAGGAAGTGAGGTGAGGTCACTTCCTTCAGGAACTGAATGAGGTCACTGCCTTGGCAACCACTTTGTCCTAACAGTTGCTTCCAAGGGTCCCTTCAGATGCAGGCTGCTCCTACTACCTGTGACAGTTTCACAAGTGAGAATAGTATATCAACCATAGGCACCAGGAAACAACTCTCCACACAGGCCTGGTTTGGTCCATCTTCTCTACATTAAGAAGAGAGAGGCTGATTCAGACACAACCCTTCATCCTGACCAGGTTGTTTGCCATGGAAGATGACTTCTGCTCTCTCAGGTCCTTCATAGGTGCCTACATCTTCTCCAGGGATCATTTCTGCATAGACCTTTGAATTTCTCAGGAGGTGAAAGAGCCCCTATATTCCTGTATTGTAAGACCAACTCTGTGCTTGCTCTTCTGTAAAGTTAGATTGAGGGTAGATGGTATGGTTAGGATTAATAACATGTTTAATTTGTGTTAGGAATCATTCTGCTGGATGAATAATGGTGTTGGGAACCTGAGATATTTTTAAGAATATAGAGGTGAAATATTGTAATGGTCAGGCGAGTATAGGAGGAAGAGATGACCAAGAGACTGTCTCATGCAACTACAAAGGGTTCATTGTGGGTCCAGCATGCTGGGGCTCAGAGCTCAGTTGAATAGAGCAGAGAGCCCTGAGAACAGCTTAAGCAGAGCTTATGTACTTTTCTTGGAGAAGGCAGGGATGGAAGTTTATTGATGGGTCAGGGCGAGTAGGCCGTTTGCTTTCAACTGCGTGACTGAGCACATTCTGCAGTTTGGCAGTTGGGGACAGCACATTCTGGGAACAAGATTAGCAAACAGTTCTCAAGATTTCAACAGTGTTTTGTTAAGTGTACAGAAAAACAGGAAGTGACAAGTACCTATTTCATTAACCTTTCATTCCCCACTTCTTCTTCTGGTTACTTTTAATCATAAAAGTCATCACTGATGGGTGTTACATTTTATGTCTTCTAGTGTGGTATATTGTTGTCTGATTACCATAAGTTTAACTTGTCCAATTTGAGCTTGGAGAAAGGAAACTCCATGGTTTAGCCAACAGGGTCCTACAGTTCGCAATAATATGAGGATTATTAATGGACCAGCCAGGGCTGATGAAAGCATAGTTAACCAGACGGACTGTGTGAACCAAGACTCAAACCACCCTTTTTGGGCCTCTCTTTCTCGTTGACGCTCTTCAATGCGTTTTCTTTATTTACTCATAGATTCTTTTCAACTCCAGTGTGGCCGGCACAAAAACAATATTCTTCCCTCAATGCACTACAAAGTCCCCCTTCTCTCATGAAGAGGAGGTTTTATCGCTCGCCTGTTCTGTAAAACAGATTCATAGACAGAGGTTAAACATTCCTGTAAAGCTGTGATGGAGGTTTTATTATCTTTAAGTTTTGATCTATTGCTGCTTCTAATTAGGGCATTGGTTGTGTCCTTTGGACTAGGGCATTGATTCCTGTGCCCACTCATGCAGCAACTCCTATTCCTAATAGGATGGCTAAAGTGAGAGATACAGGTTCCCAGCGGAACTGAGTTGCATGCCCTCCTATTTGATCTTTAAATGGACCTGCGTCATCATAGAGCACTCTGGGAAACATCTGCACCATTACATAATTAATCACATCTGTTTACTATTTCATGAAAACATAAACAATGTTTAAGTATATAGAATCTTTCTGTTATAGGGACGGACGAGGCAAAGCACCTAAGATAGCACTGAAGACAGGGAAACAGTCCTATTTGGTTGCAAACGGATTTAGAGGGCATTGCTTCTGTTGTAATCAATTAATCCCCTGAACCCTAAGTTTAGGTAGTTTCATAATTTGTACCCAACATGTAAGGGAAGGGGCTCAGAAGTTCAAAGTCGGCAGAAGTTCACAAAAAGTTGTTTTTCTATCTTTTATTTTATCCTCTGTTCTGGGCAAGTTAACTTTTCAAGGACACCTGAAAGGGGGAGAGATTTTTTTCTCTTTTTTTTTCGCCCTGCCAGCTGTTACCATGGAGCCTAGTTGGTAACTTCTTTATCTTAGAAATGTAGCCATCTCTGTGAAGCCCCCACTCAAGGCCAGAGGCCTTGTTCACATATTTTGTGAAAAACTAGTATGGGTGTGTCTAGCTCAGGAGTGCTGATATTTTTTCGCCAGTTGCCAAGTAGACCAGGGCAACACGAAAAGAAGAAGTTTATCTACAGTGAACTCTTTTAAAGGAACTCTTTTGCTGAAAGTCCTAAAGTCAGCCATGGTGAAGACTTCTGGAGAAGGTCATTTAAGACTTTTCTGTGGGCCTGGTAGAGAGGGGGAAGACGTGGAAGGCAAGGCTGAGAGCAGTTTCATGGATCTGAGAATGAGGAAGTAGAAATGTAAAAGAATATTGGAAAAGGGGTTTGGGATTTTCCTAGCAACAAAAACTTGAGCAGTAGAACAGGTAGAGCAGAGGGGACGACGGGAGTGAGTATCCCAAAAAGCATGTGAGGTATTTTAAATTCTTAGTCACCTGTTTACAGTGATGACAAAGCAACTTTAAAGGCCATTTTAATTACATCCTGGATAGGGGTCTGAGGGATCTCCTCAGCTGGTTTGAGCTTTGGGTTAGCTGGTAAGAGGACCTTATGGGACCCAGTGCGGGCACTGACAGGAGAAGAGAGGAGTGAGTGTGTGGAGGGGTACCTCAGTACCAGATACCTCAGCAAGGGGGCAATTGTCTGAGAACCGGCAGAGGTTTTGATTTTTGATCTAGTAATTGGAGGGGAGAAATCAGGTTGCTGAGGTGGGAGTGCCAGCAGAGAGTCTGGAGCAGAAGGCTGAGTTTGAGGAACTATTGGAGAAGTATAGTTCAGTATGTGAGCAAAGGAGGGAAAAAAACCTCCACATAGGGGAATCTCCTTTAACCCTTTTGAGCACTTGCAGAAGTTAAAAAGGTCATGCAGAATGTGAGGATCTGTAGACCCCTCTGGGGGTCACAGGTTTTGGTTGTCTAATTGGTAATATGGCCAATTCTGTGTATTGAATTTGATGAGCAGTTTGAGTTCCACCAGGCAGTCCCTGTATGCTAACATCCCCATGACTTACAGAAGAAGTCGGCTTTCCCCCCACACAGCCGTGGCTGTTTGTGGCTTTGATAGTCTTCCAGGCAAACATAGTAATCTAGGCTAGCCAACCTGCATCTGGCTCACGTGTCCCTACATCCATAATATTTGTTTTCATTATCTATGATACGAAAGGGATTTAATGAAATTTTAGTGGGATCTGCTTTATCAGGGATATCCCAATAGGAAAAACCTATAGGCAGCTGACAAATGTTGAGATGACCAACAGGTCCCTATGTGGGCTGTAAGCGAGATAGACCATTCTTCTGGTCTATGAGGATTTGTGATCAGCCATTGCTGCTGAATTCGCTGATGAGGGTTAGGACTAGTGGTGGCCAAGGGGAGAGTCTATAGCCTTATACACATGCCAAATACACAATTTGAAAGGGTTACCAGTCATTTCTAGTTTCCAGCCAGAGTCTGGACAGGGCACAGGCTTGAGATGGAAGGCATGGATACAGGAAAGGATTCCGTCTACATTTACTGCTGTAGGTGTTATAAGTAGCACGTGGTATTTCCTTTCCAGCGGGGTTCCAGGGATGACACCTGATGTCATCTTATGTAGATGAAGTCTCTTACTTGATATCGATGTGGAGTCTCCTTGTCCCCAGGTTGGTAGCTCGTGGCCAGCTGTTTTAACAGGTATCGCTGAGTTCTTTCAAGAGTTTTAAGTGTGTCAAGCAAGGGGGTGTGGAAGGGATCCTTAGGTCTTAGAGTTGGGGTTAGGTCCCTTACTGGAGGAGGGGCAACATAGAGAATTTCACAGGGGGAGAGGTTACACAAAGAAACAGAGGGAGTATTTTTTAGATGATACAGTGCATAAGGCAGGAGTATAGTCCAATCTTTTAGCTGGTTTCTAAGCTTAATTTCATTAAGGTCTCTTTAATGGTTCTATTTATTTTTTCTACCTGTCCTTAGCTCTGGGATCTATAAGCATAATGTAACTACCAATTAATCACCAGGGTACAGGTTAACCCATGACTTACCTGGGCCATGAACACCAGTGCATTGTCAGACCCTATTACCTTAGGCAGGCCGTATCTTGGAAAAATATCCTTCAGTATCATCTTGACCACGATTTGAGCCATTGTTTTTTTTGGGGCGGGGGGGAAGGTTTCAATCCATCCTGAAAATGTATCTACAAAGACTAGGAGATATTTAAGTCCATATCTTGCTGGCTTAATTTCAGTAAAGTTCACTTCTGAAAATTTTTCTGGTCTGGTTCTTCGAAGGTGTTTTCCTGCAGGAAGCTTAAAAGGGTAAGCATTAACCAATTGATGGACCAGAGACGCTTTTGATACCCATTCAGTTATTTCCTTTCGCTGTGAGTCGGTTAGTAGAAAACTCTGTTCTTGATCTTTCAGGAATGCCTGCAATTTCTTTGAACCAAGGTGAGTGAGTTGATGTACATTTTCTACTGACATTGTTAAAGCCATGACTATAGGAGTTTTTACTGAAGGATTTAGAAATTCCACTTGGGGGCCTTCAGGGTTAAAAGTCATTATGGCCCAGAGTTTGGTGAGCAGATCTCCACCCATCAATGGGGCCAGGAACTCTGGGATTACTAGGAAGGAGTGATGGATTTTTCCTTTTCACAGGTCCATGTACCTCTTAGTTGTCCAAGCCCGATATTTACTGCCATTAGCCCCTTGAACTAGAGACCTTTTATTTGATAGAGGGCCCAATGGGGCCTTAAAGGCTGAGTATAATGCCCCTGTATGTACTTCAAAGTTTACTGGGGTCCCTTCAACTTCAAAAGTTATTTACTATATCTGTGAGTTGGTTAGTGGAGTTGGTTAGACTTCATCCACAATGAGTGCTCTTTTGGAGATGTTGGTTTTGGATGCACACAAGGGATCTTTCTTTAGATCCATCAGGTGCTGAGAATCTAAGCCACAGCCTTACACAGGGCCAAAATGCTGATTCAGACACATCCCTTTCCAAAGCACTTGAGGAAAGAATCACAGGTGATGTCCACTCATTTCCATTTGAAAACTGTTTTCTTCAGGCTTCACAAAGGGGTGGCCTGAGGCAAAGACCTTCCTGACATTCAGGCCAACATAACAATAGGCAAGCAAAAGGCCCATTGCAGGGTTTCTCCACTGAGACTTTCCTGGTAACACTGATATCTGAGTTTTCTGAGATGCTCCCATTCCATTCAGCTGTCCAGTACATGGCTTTGTCAAAGATCTTGGAGGTTGTACATATCTGGGGCAAGATGAATCCTGGGAAGCTTTCTCCTAGACAGGAAACATCCATTGATGCATTCTCTTTTCTAATTTCTACAACCACAGACACAGTGGGATACACAGAAATAGAAACAATCGCCTTGTCAAATGACTTACCAGAAACAGTTCACACCAAACCAAACAAACTGCCTTTCCTACCTATTCTCAGAACATGAGACAAAACCACAAACACACACCCACACCCAGAAAGGCACCTCCTTCCCCCAAGGAGGTCTGTGACTATACAGAGTGTTCTCTGACTGGTGGGCCATTCTATGTTTCACGGAATTGGACTATCTTGTCTCAGATCTAGTATCCTTGGCCAACTGTGTGAAGCTGACAGGAGCCAGCAGTGAGCCATTACCGGCTTTCTCAGGAAAGGCCCCTCTTCTGAGCTCTTCTGGCATTTGGCCATCTTCACATTAGTAGGCACCAAGAAAGACCGATTCTCACCTTGGTAAATCCAAACAAGTGAGACCACTGGGAGTGGGACTGGGAATGGCTCTGGGTGCCTGCCTTCCTGGATTCCAAGTTCAGAGACTTCCAAAAACAAGGAAGTGAGGTGAGGTCACTTCCTCCTGAAATGAATGAGGTCACTGACTTGGCAACCACTTTGTGCTAACAGTTTCTTCTTATGGTCCCTTGAGATGGAGGCTGCCCCTACTTCATGTGACACTTTCACAAGTTAGAATGGTATATAAACCATAGGCACCTGGGAAGAGCTCTCCACAAAGGCCTGGTTTGGTCCATCTTCTCTACATTAAAAAGAGAGAGGCTGATTCAGACACAAACCTGTATCCTGACCAGGTTGTTTGCTATGGAAGATGACTTTCACTTTCAAAAGTCCTTCATAGCTGCATACATCTTCTCCAGGGATTATTTCTGCATGTATCTTTGAGGTTCTCAGCATGTGGAAGATCCCCTACATTCCTGTATTGTAAGACCAACACTTTCCCTGCTCTTCTGCAATGTTAAATTGAGGGAACAGTGTATGGTTATGGTTAAAAACATGTTCGATTTGTGTTAGGAATAATTCTGCGGGATGATTAATGGTATTGGAAACCTGCGATATTTACAAGAATATATAGGTGAAATATAAGTATGAAAACAGGAATCCTGGTAAGATTTGAAGCTCAGAAGGGCATTGGGCCCTTGATTGGGAGACTTAGTTTTGCATTATGTTCTGCACACATGCCTCAGCTGAATCGATATAAAATGGCATAGGACCTTTTTTTCTTGGATGATTGAATGTCGAAGAGAACATCCAGTCAAAAAGGGACAGTAGGTAGGATTAAGAAGATCGTCAGTAGGTTTAGAAAAAAGCGTGAGTATAGGATTCGGACCAAAATATTTTTAGCAATAGGGTTTTGGTTAGAAAGTGAATGTCAATGTAAGCACATCTAAAGAATGAGTTACAATAATGAGCTGGGGAAAATATGTAGGAAAACAGATATCAATAGAGACATTACGAAATGAGACAAAGTATAAAGTGAGTAATAGGATTAGACATTTTCAACAGGCTTGAGTTTGAATATATAATCTTAGGAAAAAACAAATATGTAATCACCAATAGGATTTTCATTTGAGCACATTAGGCAACCTGGACATGGATGTTTTTAGTAATCCATGTTCAATTTCCGTTTAGGTTTGGTACAATCATAAGTGTGACGTTTGTGTTTTTTGTGTCCTGAATATTACTGTGATAAAATGTATATGTAGATCAGGTGACATGGGTATTTCTTCCACCATTTCTGGGAGCAATATGTTGAAGATGTATTAATTAGTACTGGAGTTCAATGAGGTGTATCCTGTGTCTATGAATATAGAGATAATGCATGAATAGACGATATTCTGAATAAATAATATAACTGATTCCACTTTAAATAATGGATTGAATTAATATCTGAAAATATATAGGAAATCTTATATTGATAAACAATCATTCATTCCAACCGGTTATACATCTAATTTTAATATTAGGTTTATGGTTTATCATGAAGAGTGTGTGGGCTTTGTTTCAAAATTGATTATGGAAATCAAATATAATGTGTTTGGAAAGAAGTCTCATGAAAAGACCAGTTAAGAAACCTGGAGGAATACATGTGTTTTGAAGCAGTAAGTGATTGAAAGTGAAACAAATGCCTATAAATTTGTGAACTTGTGGATGAAATATATATCCTATGATGTGCATAAACTGAAGAAATAATAATGTACCAGTGTTGTAAAAAAATGAACGTCAAAATACACATTATGTCCCATACAAATCTACAGGCAATGATGTTTAAGTGGGTCAGTTACTGTAGAAATATTAGGATTTGTATGCAACATTAACTGAAGTTAGTTTTCAGTACTAGAAAACAAATATGTATTTCAGGTGGATGAATATTTCTGAGAATAATCTTGTAAAAAGTTGATTATAAATCCACATACATGAACATGAATGAATTCAGGGAGTTAATGTAAGACACATATATTTCATATTTTGAAAAATCTGGAGAGTGTGTATATATATATACACAGACATTAAAATGTAGCAATATTTATGCCTATCGAAATTCATCATTAAATATATATCATCAACAGATGCAAAAGTATTTATTTTAGTAAACATGGATTTATGTATAATGTTTTTCAACTAGGAAGCTCACCCATAGTTTGAATTTTCAGTTCCAAAATCGTTTTGGAGGAGTGATCTCTTCTCAAAATTTGTATCTTCCTAGTAACTGTAACCTCAAAAGTATGTATGTGTGATAGCAGGTAGGATTCTATATGTGCATATAAAATTACATGTGCTGAATAGGCTACAGAGAAAGGGAGACAGGAATTCACATATTTGTTTACTTTAAAACACATTGAGAACTATTTAAACAAAAAATTTACTGGATTTATAACACCAACCCTTTATCATCCAAAAGACCAGTCCAACTGTACACCATTCCTCCTCTGAACTGCTTGTATTTCTATTCTGTTTGGGTTATTTTTCTCCGTCATAATGGTTTAGTAGTCAGAGTCTAGTCAGCTATTGGTTAGTGTCAGGGATTCAGTATTTCGAATGGAAAATTAGATAATGAATCCAATGTGTATGCAAATATGTGCTACACAAAATTTTTCCACTCTCATTTAGAATAATGCCTTCATATTACTTCGGCCCCAAGTAAGACACAATTAGAGGAGAACAGTTAGAAAATCTGTGAATACCTATCAGGAATGCAAAATCCTCAGGAGTTCACAACCTTGGAGGTGGTAGGGGAGTTTCCAAAAGTAAGGGACAGGGTTGATAGATCCAACCTGATCTTTCATTAAAATTGGGGGCCATCTTGCCACAAAGCCATGAAAAGATAATTTTGGCTTTACTATAAATTAGCGCAAATTCTGAACCTGCTTGGAATGCCTACCAGTGCCTTGAACTCACCCATGTCTGGATCTCTGACCAGATAGCAGCGCTCTCTAAAACTTTAATGATACCTCATAAATATTTTTCTTTCCCTGGCCAGACAACGTGTCTCTGAGGCTCTAATGGTCCTCATAAATTCTGATGTTAGGGCCAGCAAAAAAAAAAAAAAAATGTAATATACCATTAGTGTGATGCTTGTCAAAGTTCTCTTATCTGTAACCCCCCTTTTGTGTATCTTTCTGGGCTACATATCTGGGCTGTAGGAAAGTTGGGTTGCTGTCTTGTTCCCGCCATTTTGTGAGGGAGAGGCAGCCTGGCCGGTTGAAATAATAAGCTTGCCTTAATTTGATTTTAATTGGAGTCAGTGGTCTTTTCTTGCATTCTGGTCTTACATTTTGGAGTTCCAAAGCGAGATAACCCTGCCCGACCAGATCACAAGACCAGACTGTGGAAATTCTGAAGCTGGCCTGCCCTCTAGGGCTCCACACTGGAGAGCCACTCTAGGGGGTGTGCAACTTAAGACGTTCCAAGGCCTTGGATTGAGCCTTCAGTCCGTGGAGCACTGCAGAGAACCAAAGCACTAAAACTATTAGCAAGCTCCTGGTAGAGGAGGCCTCCGTAGGTAAGTGACGCCTTTATAACATCTGCTATCCAGTTAAGGGAGAGTACTTCTGATGACAGGGAGGTGGCCTGGGTAGGCTAACATATACCCCTCTCCGGGACAGTAATGAGAATGGTTCTGTCCTCTGTTCTGTTCTGTAGGGAATTGCTCTTTAAATTTAAGCTCACAAGGTTTTGTAGGTGTTCAAAAATCTAATAAAATATTAATGTCTACAAAAGGTCTAATATGCCTTTGTTCAAGGACTTTTCCTTCAACAACAAAAAAATGGTTTACAATTTTCAATACAATTGTCTAATATTTTAATAAATAAGTAAAGTAAATTTCATATGGGATTACTCATTCATGAGTAGTTTTGTTTGATATCTGATTGATTTACTAAGGTCTGTATAAGTTTGTACTAAAGTGTGTATAAGATTGTAAAATTCAGTCATGTGTTAAAGAGACAAAAATTTCTGAAAACATAAGTTTACCCATAAAACTGTGTTATTAAGTTTTATTTTTTTCTAGAGCAAACAACCATAAAAATTAAACAACTGAATAAATAAGAACTGTTATTTTAGAGAACTGTACTGCCATTTCTTTAAAAGCTAAACTTGGTTAATGTAGAAACATCAATGTAATTGTGTTGCTGTCAATGTGCTCATATCTTCCAGGTATACAAGTCTGTAAGGTAGAAACTTGAAAAGAGCATTATATCAATCTGTTGTTCTAAAGTTATATGGTAAAAAAATATATTGGGGATTTATTTACCTGTTATCAATAAGATATGTAAAGTTTTATGTTACTTTTTACATTGGGGAACCATTTAAATGTATTTTTAAGTTATTGAGAGCCTAATCTATGTAAAGGTTAAAAACTTTCAGCCTTTCTTTAATTCATGTTTTAAATCTGATATCATACGGTGTTAGCAAATGTTCATGTGACCTGACACAATTTATGTAAACTTTGTAAAATGATATTTAAAAAACAAAGATCACCTTTAGATCTAAAACACTAAAGATTCATATAGAGCCCTGCCTTAACTGAAATAAGGCTGTGTGTCCCATCTTACAACATGTGAGAATGACTACGAAAGCAGTAGGTCAGATTTTATTTCATTTAAAGTTATGTTCAAAAGTTTATTTGGTTTTTGATTTGTGTCAAGATTACTAGGATTTAAGCAGGGGATATAGTGTATAACTCAGCCAAAAAATTTAGGGTAGCTGTTACACGAACTAAGTATTTTTACTCTTGTTAAAATTTTTTATTTTGTAATTTCCTTATAAGTGATCTAAAGATTCCCTGTTAGTGTTTTACAGAAGTGTTGCTTTAAGAACACAACATGGGTTAATTTAAGATAATAAGTCATCACCTATAAGACATTATAATACAGATCCCAATTAATTAAAAGATAAATAATTATAAAGTTATAGACATTAAATCCCAGTACTTGTAATATAAGGCTGTTAAAATTTATTTGCTGGATGTTTCAGATTAGGATTTAATTAAAGTTAAATGAAAAGGGCCAAGAAAACCAATATTTGGCTCTTGCCCTCTGAGTCAGTCTGAATCCAGGGAACAGGGGACTTCTCTAAAGAGCTTTGCAACTCTGGGCCAAATAACCTCCAGATCAGGAAAAATAATGAGACCACTGGAGAACATAAAGCCAATGAGTGCATTTGCCATGAAGAGGAGAGTTATCAGAGAAGGGAGACATTCTTATGCTTCTGAGGGAAACCACATGGTCAAGCAAGACCTGGACCCACCTAACGAAAATGGCACTATCAGAACTGAGAAGCTGCTCTCAAGTTTCCCCAGAATTGACTCCCATAAAAGCTCAGCTGACTGTGAAAAATAGATAGAAACAGAAGTCAGTTTGACTGTTTCATCTTAAACAGTTAGCAAAGACAGTTAAAACGAAAATACAGCCATTCCTGGGCATTTTAATTAATAATCATCATCATCATCATCATCATCATCATCATCATCATCATAATAATAATAAAATTTTAAGGTATACAATTTATGTTAGCCTCCCAAAATAAGTAAGACTGGAAACTAAAAGAAGGATTCTCAGACAGGAATGCCTGATAACTATAAAAAGAGACTATCAAGAGGAGCTGCCAGAGGCAGATTTTTTAGGTTAAGACCTACTTATATTCCTAACCTAAACAGGTAGTCTTCGTGTCTGCTAGTACGATTATCCAGCCCTGAGTAACAGAAGTGAAGATTTCTCTATTAGACACAAAGGTCATACTAGTAAAAGGATTTTGCAAGATCAGATGACATGAAATTATTACACTGTATCTAATGGGGAAGGACAACTGTAACACTAAAATTAAAAGGTTACGTTGACAGTCCAGATAACTGGGGAAACTAAAGTCTGGTGAAGGAACCTCAATACAGCGACATGTTCCTACTGCTGCAACATTTATTCAGTACTCATGGTTTTTGTTTCTCTCAACTTTCAGGGCAGCTGAACAATAGGTAATCTAAAGGCCCAAAGCAGGGTTTCTCCACTGAGACTTTCATGGTCACACTGATATCTGAGTTTTCTGACATGGTCGCCATTCCTTTCAGCTATTCAGTACATGGCCATGTCACAGAGATTGGAGGTGGTACATACCTTGGACACAAAACCATGAGCCTATTCTACAGAGTGGCCAGAATTCAGAAAGAAAACAGGAACTTAGGAAGATAGCAGGTGTTGCCCATCGATAAGGCAAGCTGCAGTACATTCATAAATTGGGCAGGATGAATGCTGGGAAGCTTTCTACTAGACAGGACACATCCAATGATGCATCCTCTTTTCTAATATCTACAACCACGGACACAGTGGGTTACACAGACATAGAAACACTCGCCTTGTCAAATGACTTAGTAAAAGCTGTTCACTCCAAACGAAGTAAACCGCCTTTCCTACCTATTCTCAGAATATGAGACAAAACCACAAACCCACACCCACACCCACAAAGACACCTCCTTCCCCCAAGTAGGTCTGTGCCTATCCGGAGTTTCCTCTGAGTGGTGGACCATGCTATGTTCACCAGAAATGGCCTGTCCTATCTCAGATCTGGTCTCTTTGGCCACCTCTCTGAAATTGTCAGAAGCGAGCGCTGAGCCACTAACTGCTTTCTCAGAAAAGGACCCTCTTCAGAGCTTTCCTGGCATTTGGCCATCCTCACATCAGTAGGTACCAAAAAAGACTGACCCTGTCCTCGGTAAATCCAAACAAGTGAGACCAATGGGACTTGGATTGGGACTGCTTTTGGGTGCCTGGCTTCCCGAATCCCAAGTTCAGAGAATTCCATCACCAAGGAAGTGAGGTGAGGTCACTTCCTTCCTGAACTGAATGAGGTCACTGCCTTGGCAACCAGTTTGTCCTAACAGTTGCTTCCAAGGGTCCCATGAGATGGAGGCTTCCCCTACTCTCTGTGACACTTTCACAAGTTAGAATGATAAATCAAACATAGGCACCCAGGAACAGCTCTCCATAATTGCCTGCTTTGGTCCATCTTCTCTACATTAAGATCAGAGAGGATGATTCAGACACAACCCTTCATCCTGACCAGGTTGCTTTCCATGGTAGATGACTTTTGCTCTCTCAGGTCCTTCATAGCTGCCTATATCTTCTCCAGGGATCATTTCTGCAAGGACCTTTGTGGTTATTAGCAGGTTAAAGATCCCCTACATTCCTGTATTTTAAGACCAACTCTGTCCCTGCTCTTCTGTAATGTAAGATTGAGGGAACAGTGTATGCTTAGGGTTAATAACAGATTAAATTTCAGTTAGGAATCATTCTACAGGATGAATAAAGGTATTGGGATCCTGCAATATTTACAACAATATATAGGTGAAATATAATTATGAAAACAGAAATCTAAGTAAGATTTGAAGCCCAGAAGGTCATTGGGCCCTTGATTGGTATACTTAGCTTTGAATTACTTTCTGCACAGATGTCTCAGATAAATCGATATACAATGGCATAGTATCTTGTACCTGGGATGATGGAATGTAGAAGAGAACATCCAGTCAAAAAGTGATAGAAGTTAGGATTAGGAAGATATTCGGTAGGTTTAGGAAGGAGGGAATAATAGATTTGGAACAAATGTTCTTTAGCAATAGGGTTTCGGTTAGAGGGTGAATGTAAGTGTCACCACATGTGAAGATTCAGTCACAATGATGAACTGGGGAAAATATCTAGGAAAGAAGATGTCAATTGAGACATTACAAAATCAGGCAAAGTATAAAGTGAGTGACAGCATTGGACTTTTTCAAAAGGGTTGAGTTTGATTATATAATCTTTGGAAGAAACAAATATGTAGTCACCAATAGGATTTTCATTTGAGCACATTAGGCAACCTGGACATGGATGTTTTTAGTAATCCATGTTCAATTTCCGTTTAGGTTTGGTACAATCATAAGTGTGACGTTTGTGTTTTTTGTGTCCTGAATATTACTGTGATAAAATGTATATGTAGATCAGGTGACATGGGTATTTCTTCCACCATTTCTGGGAGCAATATGTTGAAGATGTATTAATTAGTACTGGAGTTCAATGAGGTGTATCCTGTGTCTATGAATATAGAGATAATGCATGAATAGACGATACTGTGAATAAATAATATAACTGATTCCACTTTAAATAATGGATTGAATTAATATCTGAAAATATATACGAAATCTTATATTGATATACATTCATTCATTTCAACCAGTTGTACATCTAATGTTAACATTAGGGTTATGGATTATCATGAAGGGTGTGTGAGTTTTGCTTCAAAAGTGATTATGGAAATCGAAAATAAAGTGTTTGGAAAGAAGCCTCACTGAAAGACCCGTCAAGAAACCTGGAGGAATACATGTGTTCTAAAACAGTAAGTGATTGAAAGTGAAACAAATGCCTATAATTTGCGAAATTGTGGATGAAATATATATCCTATGATGTGCATAAACTGAAGAAATTGTAAAGTACCAGTGTTAAATAAAAATGAATGTCAAAAGTCACATCATATCCCATAGGAATCTACTTGCATTGATGTTAAACAGGATGAGTTACTGTAGAAATATTAGGATTTGTATGCACCATTCACTGAAGTTAGTTGTCAGTACTAGGAAACAATATGTATTTCAGGTTGATGAATATTTTTGAGAATAATCTTGTGAAATATTGATTATAAATCCACATACATGAGCATCAATGAATTTATAGAGTGTACAGTAAGACACATATATTTCATATTTTGAAAAATCTGGAGTGTGTGTGTGTGTATATGTATATATATATACATATAACACAGAGACATTAAAAAGTAGCAATACATATGACAATCAAAATTTGTTGTGAAATATATATCATCCACATATATTTGGATATACATATAACACACAGACATTAAAAAGTAGCAATATATATGACAATCGAGATTTGTTGTGAAATATATATCATCCACAGGTCCAAATATATTTATTTTACTCAACATGATTTATGTATAATGTTGTTCAACTAGGAAATTCACGAATAGTTTGAATTTTCAGTTCCAACAGCGTTTAGTAGGAGTGATCTCTGCTAACAATTTGTATGTGCCAAATCAGCCATCTCAAAAGAATGTACATGTGATACCAGGTAGGAATCTATATGTGCATATGAAATTACATGTGCTGAATAGGCTACAGAGAAAGGGAGACAGGATTTTTTTATTTGTTAAATTAAAAACACATGGAGAACTATTTCAACAAAAAATTGACAAGTTTTACAACAGCTACACTTTATCATGCAAAAGGCAATTCCAACTGTACACCATGCTTCTTCGGAACTGCTTGCATTTCCAATCTGTTTGGGTTATTTTTCTCCATCATATTAGGATTAGTAGTCAGAGTCTAGTAGGGTTTGGGGTAGTGTCAGGGATAAAGTACTTCCAAAGGAAAATTAGAAAAAGAATTCAATGAGTAGGCAAATATGTGCTACAAAAAATCCTCCCACACACATCCAGAACAAAGCCTTGACATAACCATTACCCCAAGTATGACACAATTAGAAGAGAAGAGTTTGAAAATCTGTGATTATATATCTGGAATGGAACATGCTCAGGAGTTTACAAACTTGGAGGTGGTAGAGCAGATTCCAAAAGTAAGGGACAAGGTAAACACGCCACAAACATGGAGCTCTGGTGGAATAAAGACTTATTGAGAAACAGCCTCTGAGTTTGGACACATGAAATATATGTTGTTGTCAGGAGCTTTAGCTTCCTTTGTAGTGAGACCATCAAAGCTGGGTCTGCATCTATGTGACCTGGAGGAAGTGGTTTCTTATTTTCCAATGACCATGAGGCAGCAGTGCTGAATTCTATCTTTTTAGGTCAACTGTGGCCATTGGGGACTAAGTGTCTCCCCCCCCTGTGGACCGTGAAGTCATTTGGTCATCCTCCATTTTTCCTGGTGTTTCTTGCAGCTGCACTGGGAGTTTGGTATTTGCTTCACGAAATACAAGGAATTCAACTGGGACACAGTGCTGGAGGGAGTTCTGTCACGTGTGGTGAAACAGGGTCAGCAAGAGAATGCACCAACTAGGCTTCTATCCTATATAGCTTGCCCCCTTGACTATAGCAACCTGATTCTGAACATTGCCCTGAAACCTCTCCATATAACAAAATGCCTTTACTTATAAGGGTCTGTTGGCTGCACCATGTCAGTCACAAGCCATTTTGAAGACAATGGCAGATCCACATGGCCCCACCGCAGATGTTTTATCACACTCCTGCCCACCACTCCTCTAGGCCCACTACTCAGAAGGCACCAAGTTACTGACATCTCTGTTCTACACCATTTTCATGGAACCCAGTCAATCAAGGCACTGTGTGGTACACTCATGATCAGAAACATGACATCCAAAGATTCTCCAGTGCCACCTGTTCATGGGAATTTCAAAAATTTCATGGTATTTATCAGGAAACATTAAATGGTGAGGAAGCTCATTTCATAGAAAGCTGTGGAGAATTATCACAGACAAGACTTCCCAAAGAGTGGCCAAAATGTCACATGAAGCCATGCCCATTGAGGTTTACAATGTGAGGTCCATGTGTGTTTTGCCTCTCAACTCTGGCTGTCAAGTTTTTCAGAATAAAATCATGTGATATCCTAGCTGAAATTCCTAGTGCTCTGTGAAAGCAAACCTGGCCCTAGATCAGTTTCCAAGGGCAACTCTTATCCGTGGCCTCCTAAAATCCCAAAACAGTTCATGGCAATATTTCTCTGATGTCATTTCCTGAACTCAGTATCTAAGGGGAATCACACCAGAGTTCAAGCCAAGGTGGACCCAGTCATCTCTTCCAACTGTCACACAAATAACCAAAATTAAAACCAAAACACTCCCACATGGCCCTCATCTTCTTCCATATAGGCACTCATCATAAACTCTGGTTGGTGGTTTCCATGAGGGACACAGCTCAAGACAGTGTCAAAAATATGCTCCCTTGCCACTCATTTGCCTAAAGTCAGAGTGGCCTGGACACACTTCCGGTGAACCAGGAGTGATCAAATAGGCCTGCCATTAATACTGCTCTGCTTGTCCAATTTGAGGCCTACTGACTGTCAGGTATAAATTCTTTATGCGATTTGGAGTAATGAGAAAACCCAAGAACTTCTGCATGGCTTTGAAGAACTCATTTGACCCAAAGGATCCCTATTCTCACTTGATAGAGGTCAGGAACCTAACAGAGGAAGGCAAGAGACTTCATCCACAATGATTGATCTTTTTGCCATTGTGGATTTGGATGCACATATGGGATCTTTCTTTAGATAAATTAGGTGCTGAGAATCTAAGCCACAGCCTCACACAGGGTGAAGAGGCTGATTGAGACACATCCTTTTCCAAAGCATTTAATCAAAGAAACACAGGTTATCCCTATTCATTTCCATTTGAAAACTGTTTTCTTCAGGATTCAAAAAAGGGTGGCCTGAGGCAAAGACCTTCCTGACATTCAGGGCAACAGAACATTAGGTAAGCAAAAGGCCTAAAGCAGAGTGGCCAGAATTCAGGAAGAAAACAGGAACTTAGGAAGGTAGCAGGTGATGCACATCAATAAGGCTAGCCACACTCTATTCATAAATTGGGCAGGATGAACGCTGGAAAGCTGTCTACTAGACAGGAAACAATCATTGATGCATTCTCTTTTTTAATGTCTGCATCCACAGACACAGTGTGATACACAGATATAGAAACACTCCCCTTGTCAAATGACATTCTAGAAGCAGTCTAGTCCAAACCAAACAAACCGCCTTTCCTACCTATTCTCAGACCATGAGACATAACCACAAACACACACCCACACCTACAAAGGCACCTCCTTCCAGCAAGTAGGTATGTGACTAACTGGAGTGTCCTCTGACTGACAGACTTTCCCTGAAATGTCCTGTCCTGTCTCAGATCTGGTTTTTTGGGCAAGTCTCCAAAGTTGTCAGTAGCCAGTGCTGAGCCACTACCATCTTTTTCAGGACAGGCCCCTCTTCAGAGCTTTCATGGCATTTGCCGATCCTCACATTAGAAGGTACCAAGAATGACTGACCCTATCCTTGTTAATTCCAATCAAGTGAGCACACTGAAACTGGGACTGGGACTGGCTCTGGATGCCTGGCTTCCTGTATCCCATGTTCAGAGAGTTAAATCAACAAGAAAATGAGGTGAGGTCACTTCTTTCAGGAACTGAATGAGATCACTGCTTTGGAAACCATATGTCCTAACAGTTGCTTCCAAGAGTCCCATGCGATGGAGGCTGCCCCTATTTCCTGTGACACTTTTACAAGTTAGAATGGTATATCAACCATAGGCACCCTGTAAGAGCTCTCAACACAGGCCTGGATTGGTCCACCTTCTCTACATTGAGAAGAGAGTGCCTCATTCAGACAATCCACATCAAGTTGTTTGCCATGGATGATGACTTTTGCCCTCTCAGGTCCTTCATAGCTGAATACATCTTCTCCAGGGATCATTTCTGCATGGACCTATGAGGTTCTCAGCAGGTGGAAGATCCCCTACATTCCTGTATTTTAAGACCAACTCTGTCCCTGCTCTTTTGTAAAGTTAGATTGAGGAAACAGTGTATGGTTAGTATTAATAACATGTTCAATTTGGATTAGGAATCATTCTGCTGGATTAATAATGGTATAGGGAACCTGCGATATTTATAAGAATATAGAGGAGAAATATACGTATGAAAACAGAAATCTAGGTACGATTTGAAGCCCAGAAGGGCATTGGGCCCTTGATGGGGATACTTAGCTTTGAATTACTTTCTGCACAGTTGTCTCAGATAAATCGACATACAATGGTATAGGACCATTTACCTTGGATGATTGAATGTAGTGAAAGAGGAAGAGTCGGCAGGATTAGGAAGGTAATCGGTATATTTTGAAAGAAGAGTGAGTATAGGATTTGGACCAAAAGTTCTTTAGAAATAGGGTTTCTTGTAGAGAATGACTGTAAATGTCAGCACATGTGAAGAGTCAGTCACAATGATGAACTGGTGAAAATATGTAGGAAAGCAGATATCAATAGAGACATTAGGAAATCAGGCAAAGTATAAAGTGAGTGATTGGATTAGACAATTTCAACATGCTTGAGAGAATATATAATCTTAGGAAGAAACAAATATGTAATTACCAATAGGATTGACATTAGAGAGCATTAGGCAAACTGAACGTGGATGTTTTTAGTAATCCCTGCTCACTTTCCATTTAGATTTTGGTAGAAGCATAAGTGTGACCTTTGGTTTTTGTTTCCAGAATATTACTGTGATAAAATATATTTGTAGATAAGGTGACATGAGTATTTCTTCCACCAGTTCTCAGAGCAATATTTTGAAGACTTATAAATTAGTATTTGGGATACAAATAAGTTTACCCTGTATCTATGAATACAGAGATAATGCATTAATAAATCATAATGTGAATAAATAATATAACTAGTTCCAATTTTAAATAATGGATTTAATTGATATCTGAAAATATACAGGAAATCTTATATTGATATACATACATTCATTCCAACGAGTTAAACATCTAATGGTAATATTAGGGTTATGGTTTATCAGGAAGAGTGTGTGAGTTTTGCTATTGTGGGTGAAGGAAAATGCGAGCCAGATGCAGGTTGGCTAGCCTAGATTACTATGTTTACCTGGCAGTTATCAAAGCCACAAAAGCCAAGGCTGTGTGAGGAAAAAGCCGACTTCTTCTGTGAGTCATAGGGATGTGAGCATATAGGGGCTGCCTAGAGGAACCCAAACTTTTCATCAAATTCAGTACACAACATTGGCCATATTACCAATTAACAACCAAAACCGATGGCCCCCAGGGGGGTCTCTATAACCTCAAATTCTGTGTGACCTTTTTAACTGAGGCAAGTGCTCAATAGCGTGGAAGGAAATTCCCCTATGTGAAGGCCTTTTTCCTCCTTCACTCAAATCCTGAACTTTACATCTCCAATAGATCCTCACCCTCTGCCATCTACTCCAGATGCTCTGCTGTCAATCCCACCTCAGCAACCTGATTTCTCCTCTCCAATTACTAGATCAAATACCCAAACCACCGCTGGTTCTCAGACAATTGCCCCCTTGCTGAGGTAGCAGGTACTGAGATACCCCTCTGCCCACTCACTCCTCTCTTCTCCTGTCAGTGTCCGCACCGGGTCCCAACAGGTCCTTTTACCAGCTAACCCAAAGCTCAAACAGGCAGAGGAGAGCCCTCAGACCCCTATCCAAGATGTAATGAAAATGGCCTTTAAAGTTGCTTTGTCAACACTGAAAACAGGTTACTAAGAATTTGAAGTCCCTCACAGGCTTTTTGAGATACTCACTCCCATCTTACCCTCTGGTCTATCTGTTCTACTGCTCAACTATTTGATGCTAGGAAAATCCCAAAGCCCTTTCCCATTATTCTTTTACATCTCTTCTTCCTCATTCTCAGATCCACGGAGCTGCTCTCACCACCCGCCTTTCACGTCTTCCCCCTCTGTACCAGGACCACAGAAAATTCTTAACTGACCTTCTCCAGAAGTCTTCACCATGGCTGAATTTAGGACTTTTAGCAAAAGAGTCCCAATGAAGGAGTTCAATGTAGATAAACTTCCTCTCTTTTTGTTGCCCTGTTCTACGTACCATGGGCTGGAAAAATCAGCTCTGCTATGCTAGACACCCCTTTACTAGTTTTTCACAAAATATGTGAACAAGGCCTCTGGCCTTGAGCTGGGGCTTCACAGAGATGGGTACATTTCTAAGATAAAGAAGTTACCAACTGGGCTCCATGGTAATAGCTGGGAGGGAAAAAAAAATAGAGAAGACAAAATCTCTCCCCCTCCCAAGTGTCCTTAAAAACTAAACTTGCATAGAACAGAGGAAATAAAACAGAAACAAAAACAGCTTTTTGTGAACTTCTGCAGACTGTGAACTTCTGAGCCACTTTACCTACATGTTGGGTACAAAATTCTGAAACTACCTAAACTTGGGGTTCAGTGGATTAATTGATTACAACAGAAGCAATGCCCTCTAAATCCGTTTGCAACCAAATAGGATTGTTTCCCTAGCTTCGGTGCTATCTTAGGTGCCTTGCCTTGTCTGTCCCTTCAAAAGTGTAATTCTATATACTTAAACATTGTTAATGGGTTCATAAAATGGTCAACAGATGTGATTAATTATGTAATGGTGCAGATGATTCCCAGAGTGCTCTATCATTAAACAGGTTCATTTAAAAATCAAATAGGGGGGCAAAAAACTCGGTTCCGTTGGGAGCTGTATTCCTCACTTTAGCCATCCTATTCGGAATAGGAGTTGCTGCAGGGGTGGGCACAGGAACCACTGCCCTAGTCCATGGGACACAACAAATAACACAATGACAAGTACCTACCTCACTCTCTGAAGTAGTTTTACAGAACAGGCGACATTTGGACCTTCTCTTCATGAGAGAAGGGGCCTTTGTGCTGCATTGAGGGAAGAATATTGTTTTTATGCTGACGATACTGGAGTTGTAAAAGAATCTATGAGTAAATTAAAAAAAAAACGCCTTGAAGAGTGTCAACGAGAGACAGAGGCCCAAAAAGGGTGGTTTGAGTCTTGGTACACACAGTCCCCGTGGGTAACTACACTTTTATCAGCCTTGGCCGGTCCTTTAATAATCTTCATAGTATTGCTAACTGTAGGGCCCTGTATGCTCAACCGTGTAGTTTCTTTTCTCCAAGCTCAAATTGGACAAGTTAAACTTATGGTAATCAGACAACAATGTTTCCGACTAGCAGACATGAATTGTGACACCCCCCAATGATCACTTTTATGATTAAAAGTAACCAGAACAAGAAGTGGGGAATGAAAGGATAATAAAATAGGTACTTGTCAATTTCTGTTTTTCTGTATGCTTAACAAAACACTGTTGAAATCTTGAGAACTGTTTGCTTATCTTGTTCCCCAAATGTACTGTCCCCAATTGCCAAACTGCAGAATGTACTCCCTCACAAATTTGCAAACAAACCGCCCACTTGCCATGACCCATCAATAAATTTCACTCCCTGCCCTCTCTAAGGAAAGTATATAAGCTCTGCTTAAGCTGTTCTCAGGGCTCTCTGCTAAATTCAAGTGAGCTCTGAGCCACAGCATGCTGGACCCCCAATAAACACTTTGCTGTTGCATGTGACAGTCTCTTGGTGGTCTCTTACTCCAACGCTCGACCAACCTTTACATTGGTACAATCATAAGTGTGACCTTTGCTTTTTGTGTCCAGAATATTACTGTGATAAAATGTATACATAGGTCAGGTGACATGAGTATTTCTTCCACCATTTCAAGGAGGAATATTTTGAAGACATGTAAATTAGTATTGGGGGTATAAAGAGGTGTACCCTGTGTCTATGAATATAGAGATAATGCATGAATAGACAATATTGTGTATAAATAATATAACTGGTTCCACTTTAAATAATGGATTGAATTGATATCTGAAAATATATAAGAAATCATATATTGATATACAATCATTCATTCTAACCAGTTATACATCTAATCGTAATATTAGGGTTATGGTTCATCATGTAGGGTGTGTGAGATTTGCTTCAAAAGTACTTATGGATATCAAAAATAATGTGTTTGGAAAGAAGTCTCATGAAAAGACCAGTCAAGAAACATGAAGAAATATATGTGTTCTGAAGTAGAAAGTGATTGAAAGTGAAACAAATGCCTATAAATTTGCAAACTTGTGGATGAAATCTATATCCAATGATGTGCATAAACTAAAGAAATTGTAATGCACCAGTGTTGAAAAAAATTAACATCAAAATACACATCATGTTCCATAGGAGTCTACTTGCATTGATGTTAAACTTGGTCAGTTACTGAAGAAATATTAGGATTTGTATACACCATTCACTGAAGTTAGTTTTCAGTAGTAAGAAACAAATATGTATTTCAGGTGGATGAATATTTCTGAGAATAATCTTGTGAAAAGATAATTATAAATCCACATACATGAATATGAATGAATTTAGGAAATGTATAATAAGACAGATATATTTCATATTTTGAAAAATCTGGATAGTATATATATATATATATATATATATATATATATATATATATATATATATATACAGATATTAAAAATTAGCACTATATGCCAATTGAAATTCACCATGAAATATATATCATTCACAGATCAAAAATATTTATTTTACTGAACATGGATTTATATATAATGTTGTTCAGCTAGGAAACTCACCCATAGGTTGAATTTTCAGTTCCATCAGCATTTAGGAGGAGTGATCTCTTCTCACAATTTGTATCTGCCAAGTCAGCAACCACAAAATAGTGTACGTGTGGTACCAGGTAGGATTGTATATGTGCTTATAAAAATACATATGCTGAATAGGCTACAGCGAAAGGGAGACAGGAATTCACATATTGGTTAACTTTAAAAACAACTGGAGAACTATTTCAACAAAAAATTGACTAGATTTATAACTCCTACCCTATACAGTGCATAAGGCAAGTCCAAATATACACCAGGCCTCTTTTGAAATGCTTGTATATCAATTTTTGGGGGGTTATTTTTCTCCATCATATTAGGATTAGTACACAGAGTCTAGTAGGGTATGGGGTAGTGTCAGGGATTCAGTATTTCAATTGGAAAATTGGAAAATGAATCCAATGTGTATGCAAACATGTGCTACACAAAAATCCTTCCACTCTCATCCAGAACAATTCCTTGACATTTCCTTCGCTCCAAGTAAGACACAATTTGAGGAGAAGAGTTATAAAATCTGTGAATATATATCTGGAATGAAAATTGCTCAGGAGTTTAGAACTTTGAAGGTGGTAGACCAGTTTCCAAAAGTAAGGGACAGTGTAAACTCCACAATCATGGAGCTCTGCTGGCCTAAAGACTTCTTCAGAAACTGCCTCTGAGGTTGGGCACTTGAAATATATGTTGTTGTCAGGAGCTTTAGCTTCCTTTGTAGTGAGACCATCAAAGCTGGGTCTGCATCTATGTGACCTGGAGGACATGGTCTCTTATATTCCAATGAACATTAGGCAGCAGTGCTGAATTCTCTCTTTGTAGATAATTGTGGCCACTGGGGGCTAAGTGTCTCCCCATGTGGAGTGTGAAGCTATTTGCTCACCTTCCACTTTTTGTGGTGTTTCTTGCCGCTGCACTGGGAGTTTGGTATTTGCTTCACAAAATTCAAAAATTTCAACTAGGACAAACTGCTGGAGGGAGTTCTGTCACGTGTCGTGGGTCAGGGTCTACAGGAGAATACACCAATCTGGCTTCTATCCCACATAGCTTGCCCCCTTGACCATAGCAACCTGATTCTGAACATTGCCCTCAAACTTCTCCATATAACAAGATGCCTCTACATACAAGGTTCTGCTGGCTGCTCCATGTCAGTCACAACCCATTTGAAAGCCAATGGCAGATCCACATGACCGCACCACAGATTTTTTTAACACACACGTGCACAACACTTCTCTACGACCACTAATCAGCAGGCTCCAACTTACTGACATCTCTGTTCTACATCATTATCATGAAACCCTGTCAATCAAGGCAGTGTCTGGTACACTCAAATCAGCAACAAGACATTCATGGTTCTCCAGTGCCACCTGGTCATGGGAATTTCAAAAATGTCATGGTATTTATGTAGCCATTTTTCAAGGATGAATTTGGAGGCACTCTGGGTTTCAATTCGTTCAGGTACCGTTAAATGGTGAGGAAGCTCATTTCAATGAATGCTCTAGAGAACTCTCACAGGCAAGGTTTCCCAAAGAGTGGCCAAAAAGTTACATGAAGCCAGGCCCATAGAAGTCTACAATGTGAGGTCCATGTTTGTTTTGACTCTCAACTATGGCTGCCAAGTCTTTCAGAATAAAATCACATGATATCATTGCTGAGATTCCCTGTGCTGTGTGGAAAGCCACCCTTGGTCTAGATCTCAGTTTCCAAGGGTGACTCCCATGTGTGGGCTCCAAAAATCTCAACACATTTCATGGCAATAATTCTCTGAGGTCAGTTCCACAACACAGTCTCTAAGGGGAATCACACCAGAGTTTAAACCCCGGTGGACCCAGTCATCTCCCAACCGCCACACAAATCACCAGAATTAAAACCAAAACACTCCCACATAGCCCTCATATTCTTCCATATATACACTCATCATAAACTGTGGCTGGATATTTCCATGAGGGGCACATCCAAAGACAGTGTTCAAAAAAAGCTCCCTTGCCCCTCATTTGCCTAAAGTCATTGTGGCCTGGACACCCTTCCTGTGAACCAGGAGTGATCAAGTAGGCCAGCTCTTAATACTGCTCTGCTTCTCCAATTTGAGGCCTACTGCCTGTCAGGTATAGACTCTTCATGTGATTTGGAGTCATGAGGAAACCCAAGCACCTCTGCATGGCTTTCAAGAACTCATTTGACCCAAAGGATCCCTATTCTCACTTGATAAAGGTCATGAAACTAAGAGAGAAAGGCAAGAAACTTCATCCACAAAAACTGAACTTTTTGCCATTTTTTTTGGATGCACACATGGGATCTTTCTTTAGATCCATCTGGTCCTGAGAATTTAAGCCACAGCCTCATACAGGGCCAAGATGCTGATTCAGACGCATCCCTTTCCAAAGCAATTAAGCAAAGAGCCACAGGTGATGCCCATTCTTTTCCATATGAAAATTAATTTCTTCACGCTTCACAAAGTGTGGCCTGAGGCAAAAACCATCCTGACATTAAGGGCAACAGTACAATAGGCAAGCAAAAGGCCCAAAGCAGGGTTTCTCCTCTGAGACTTTCCTGGTCACACTGATATCTGAGTTTTCTGAGATGCCCCCATTCCCTTCAGCTATTCAGCACATGGCCATTTCACAGAGTGTGGAAGTGGTTTATATCTTGGACACAAAACCATGAGCCTATTCTGGAGAGTTTCCAGAATTCAGGAAGACAACTGGAACTTGGGAAGATAATAGGTTTTGCCCATCTATAAGGCAAGCTGCAGTCCATTCATAAATTGGGCCGGATGAATGATGGGAGCTTTCTATTAGACAGGACACATCCATTGATGCATTGTCTTTTCTAATGTCTACAACCACGGACACAGTAGGATACACAGATATAGAAACACTTGCCTTGTCAAATGACATACAAGAAACAGTCCACTCCAAACCAAACAAACCGACTTTCCTATCTATTCTCAGAACATGAGACAAAACTGCATACTCACACCCATACTCAAACGGCACCTCCTTCTCCCAAGTAGGTGTGTGAATATATGGAGTGTCCTCTGACTGGTGGGCCATACTCTGTTCCACCGAAATGCCCTGTAGGGTCTCAGATCTTGTCCCCTTTTCCAACTCTGTGAAGTTGCCAGGAGCCATTGGTGAGCAACTATCTGCTTTCCCTGGAAAGGCCCCTCTTCAGAGCTCTCCTGGCATTTGGCCATCCTCACATCAGTAGGTACCAAGAAAGACTGACCCTATCTTTGGTAAATCCAAACAAGTGAGCCCAATGTGACTGAGACTGGGACTGGCTCTGGATGCCTTGCTTCCTGGATCCCAAGTTCAGAGATTTCAAACACCAAGGAAGTTAGGTAGGTCAATTCCTTTAGAAACTGAAAGAGGTCACTGCCTTGACAACCACTTTGTGCTAACAGTTGTTTCATAGGGTCCCATGAAATGGAGGCTGCCCCTACTTCCTGTGACACTTTCAAAAGTGAGAATGGTATTTCAACCATAGGCACCTGGGAACAGCTCTCCACACAGGCCTGGTTTGGTCCATCTTCTCTATATTAAGAAGAAAGCGGCTGTTTCAGACACATCCCTTCGTCCTGACCAGGGTTTTTGCCATGGAAGATGATTTTTGCTCTCTTAGGTCCTCCATAGCTGCCTACATCTTATCCAGGAATCATTTCTGCATGGACCTTTGAGGTTCTCAGCAGGTGGAAGATCCCCTACATTCTTGTATTGTAAGACCAACTCTGTACCTGCTCTTCTGTAAAGTGAGATTGAGTGAACAGTGTATGGTTAGGGTTAATAACAGGTTCGATTTGGGTTAGGAATCCTTCTGTGAGATGAATAATGGTATTGGAACCAACAGAAATCTAGGTAAGATTTGAAGCTCAGTAAGGCATTAGGCGCTCGAGTGGGATACTTAGTTTTGAATTATATTCTGCACAGACGTCTCAGATGAATCGATATACAATGGCATAGGACCTTGTATCTTTGATGATTGAATGTTGAAGAGAACATCCAGTCAAAAAGGGATAGTAAGTAGGATTAGGATGATAGTTGGTAGGTTTAGAAACAAGAGTGAGTATAGGAGTGGGACCAAAATTTCTTTAGCAATAGGCTTTTTGCGTAGAGATTGAATATAAATGTCAGCACATGTGAAGAGTCAATCACAATAATGAACTGGGATAACATCCTCACTCCATGGGTGCATCCTCCGCCAAGTGGAGGGGCCCATGGGGGACGAACCCTTATGGCAAGGGCAGAAGATAGTTGGTCAGAGCTGTTACTCATACTTTTATATAAGAAAGAGAGATCTGTGGGGATGTAAACTTAAGAAATAAGCCTGTGAGAAGGGTAGAACATCCTTTTAAATGTTGGCAGCAAGGTCTTCCATCTCCAGACGATGATGGACCTGTATGGGTTTAGAGGCCAAAATAATAATCTGTTCTTTAATAAATTGTACCAGCCTGTTTATAATGCAGGGTCCTATGGACCCAATTATAAGTAAACCCAACAAAGGGCCTAATAGGGGAAGAAGGTAGGGTAGAAATCCATAAAGCCCAGTCCAGAGGGGATTTTCAAATAGTTCACGTCATCTCTTTCTAGATCTTATTGAAGGTGCTTAATTTTAGTGCATACTATGCCTGATTTATTGGCATAAAAGCAGCATCGTTCCCTTAAGCCCAAGCAAATACCTCCCTGGTTATCTGTCAGCAAATCTAAGCCTCGTCTTTTTGAAGGAACACTTCTGCCTGGGAGTCTATTTGGTCCTGCAGATCTTTAATGGTTCCTGATAGAGTTTGTACATCATTTATAAGTTGTTGAGACAGGCGATGGTAAGAGTGTATAGCTGTGCCTAAGCCAGTGTACCTTTGCCCACAGCAGCTGTTATTCCAAAGCTGGCAATGAGTGGTAAGGCCTGTATTGCCCGACTGTGTCTTTTGACTAAGGTGTCTAGGCTAGGAATGGGTAGAGGTTCGTCTCCTGGGACTATAGTTATATCAGGGAGTAATAAGGCAAGAACAGAGCCACCGGTCCAATTCACTGGAAGCCTGGGGAAGGCCAAGTTTCCTCCACCCATTAAAACTCTGCCATTGGGAGGACAAAGAGTTGGGGTGGGTGAGGAATAATTTTGTATGTTGAGCAATTTTCAAAGAAAGTAACTCCAACATCAATATCATAGGTGTTATTCTGCATCGCGCCTAAAAGACATAATGTAATAGTGCCTATAAGTTGTACTTAAAAAGGAAATCCGGGTTGGCATGTATTATCATTGTCTATGATAGAATTAATAGGAACTGCCATAGTCATAATTGCCCCTGTTGTCATGCAGAGCCAGCAATCACCAGCAAGGGTGTGGTTGGAATTATTAAGCAAGTAGAAGGTAGTTTCCAAAATATCTAATGTATTGGTATCTAAACCTGGGAGCTGAGATTTAGGCAACATTAAGGGATGATATGTGAGCTCAGGGATTTGGGGTTTCAAAAGTTTGATTATGTGAGGATGTTTTACAGCATCAGTGGTTCTTCCACCATCAGTGACCCCTGTAGGGGCCTTAATGGGCCAGCAGGAGGGTTTACCGACAGGGCCTTGGCAACCAGCTGACTGTAGCTTGGTGTATTTGCCTTCTACTCCCTGGTCAAATAGAACGGAGGTATAATGAATAGTGGTCCCCCCTGCTGCATGAGTTTTAGTTTGGGAGGCTTCAAAAAATTGTTCTCCCTGCTTGTTAACACAAATTGAGGGCGACACATAACAAGAGTCATGCCTCGCCTGGGTATGCGAACAGGTTGCAGAAGAATTTTGGAGAGCTTTACTTGTACTAGGGGGAATAAACTTTGGCTTGTTAACACATACCCATTTAGGCTGATGAACTCCTCCAAGTTTATGGTCAACCTCGGCATGGAGGTAAGCCACCTTAGTCACGCAGTCAGCAGTCTCGGTCCAACTAGTGGGAGCCTGAGTCCAAGATCATTACTTGCATTCACAGGGGGGCCCAAAAACTTACACCATGATGTTGGAACGTGGAGGGCCAAGGCCTCCATGTACAAACCTGTTAAGCAGAAGTGCCTAAATCAGGATCCTCACACAGATTGTTGGCTGCATCTGAAAAAGAACAAAATTTGTCCTCAGGGGGAGGCCCTCCATCCCTGTGTTGAGGTAAGTCATTAACCTGTTTAACCAGGCATTCTGGTAACCATCTTGGGGCTGATTGCTCTTTGTCCAAAAGACAAGCTGAGCCTCGTCCCCAGATGAGAACAGGATCTGGACCTTTCCATTTATTTGTAAGGGAATTGCACCACATAAGAGGTGGGCGAACAGAATTGGACAAGGGATGCCAGTTTCTGTCTGCGGCCGAATGGCCTTCACTGTCTAGGGTAAGAAAAATAAGGGCAAGTAAGGCATGGTTAAGGCGATGCCTGGGAGTGGTAAATACAAGGGCAGAAGCCTTATGGAGGGTTATCCAAGTCTATAAGGTAAGGTGGGCACGTTCCACAACGCCTTGGCCCTGAGGGTTGTATGGAATTCCAGTAGTATGACGAATTTGCAAGGTAGCACAAAACTATTTAAACTTGGCACAGGTATATGCAGGATAATTATCTGTTTTAATATGTATTGGTTTACCCATTATGGAAACGGCTGAAATAAGAGGAGAAAGAACATATTTGGTAGCCTCTCCTGAATGTGGTGATGCAAAAATAAAGTCGCTGAAGGTATCTATAGAAACGTGTATATATTTGGTAATTTCAAATTCAGGAAAATGAGTAACATCCATTTTCCAAAACTGATTGGGCAGTAATTCTCGGGGGTTAACTCTCATGTGTTGAATGGGGAGGGAGACAGTGCAACCTGGGCATGCTTTTACTATTTCTCGTGCCTGTTGCATGGTAATTTTACAAAGTAATTGAAGGCTCTTGGAATTTAGATGGTGAAGATTGTGTAACTCTGTGGCCTTTTGAATGGAGCCCACAAAAATTGGAAAGATGGAACGAGTTGCTGCATCAGCTTGGGCATTACCTTGTGTTAGAGGCCTGGGACGATCAGAGTGTGTCCTGATGTGTTCTAAGAAAAATGGGTGTTGTCTGGCCTGAATTAGCTGCTGAAGCTGATGAAAAAGAAAGGCCACATTGGAAGAAGCCTTAATGGTGGGGGAAATGTCCAGCAGGGGCACAGAATGAGCAATGTAGGCACTGTCTGTATAAATATTAACAGGATTATCAAAAAATATTATAAAAACTTGTGTTATGGCAAACAATTCCACAACCTGTGCTGACTGATAGATAGTATCAAAGATGGTAGGCTGGTTATTGACAACAAAGAGCGCTCAGCCATTACTGGAACCATCTGTAAAGACATTAAGGGCTTGAGGAATTGGAGCATTTTGAGTAATTTTGGGAAAAATAAATGGATGTAACTGGACAAAATGTAAAAGGGGGTCATTGGGGAGGTGGTTATCAATTGTTCCCCAAAAGCCTGATAGGGCAGTACCCCATTCATCCCGTGTCTGTATTAAAAATTTGGTTTGGTCCTTCATATATGGAATTAAATTATTATGAGGTTCTTTGCCAAAATGTTGTCGAGAATCAAATGACGTTTAATAATAATAGAAGCTACCTGAGCAAGATTAACAGTAATAACCTTGGAGGATGTGGTGGGTAAATGGACCCAAAGCAAGGGGCAGCCTTTATTTTTAAAATGTGGATCTCGCTGCCAAATTATTCCTGTGGGTGTATGAGGAGTTTGTTAAATGACTAGAACCAGAGGAAGGTTATAAGAAATTTGTGTAACAAACTGTTGGGCAATGGCTTCTGTGACTTGGTTTAATGCCTGTAATGCCTCGTGTGTAAGCTTTTGAGAGGAGGAGGGGTGGGAATCACCTCTCAAAATATAATTAAGGGACAAAAGTACACAAGTGGGTAATTTTAAATATGTTCTTAGCCATTTAATATCCCCCAGTAATTTTTGAAAATCATTAAGAGTGTGAAGATGGTCCACACGTAGTTGTATTTTAGGAATTTGAATCTGATTATCTTGAAGTTTAAGGCCCAAATAGGCATAACAGTCCTGTGTTTGAACCTTATCAGAAGCTATCTGTAGTCCCAAGGTAGTGAGGGTTTTGTAAAGGTCCAGGTAACAATTATTAACGTCATGGATATTAGGTGAAGCAATTGACAAATCATCCAATTAATGTAAAATATGAATTTGTGAACATTGCTCTCTCACAGGGTCTACTGCTTGAGCAACGTATTTTGGGCTAAGACTAGGGCTGTTGGCCATACCTTGGGGAAGAACCTTCCATTGAAATCTCTGCATAAGGCCCTGAAAATTAATGTGAGGGAGACTAAAGGCAAAATAGGGTCTATCCTCAGGATGTAAAGCAATGGTAAAAAAGCAATCTTTTAAGTCAACAACCATTTTACAATAGTTTTTGGGAATAGCCACTGGTGTGGGAATGCCTGGCTGTAGTGCTCCCATCAGGCATATAACTTTATTAATGACACACAAATCTTGTAAAAGGCGCCACTTGCCTCATTTTTTCTTGATAACAAAAATAGAATTATTCTATGGTGAGCTTGATGGCTCTACATAGCCAGCTGCCAGCTGTTCCTGCACTAACATGGAGGCAGCCTCCAATTTTTCTTGGGTAAGGGGCCACTGATCCACCGACACAGGAGTCTGAGTCTCCCAAATAATTTTATCTGCATGGGGTACAGGAGGGTCAGGGACCAACACTAAAAATCCAAATACCCAAGTCTATATGTATTTGTTTTTTGTAAGGGTTGTATAGGCTCAACCAGTCCTTGTCTCAGTCTCCCCATGCCTGTACCAGGGACAAAATTCATATGAAGCATTTGATGAGTCACCATGGAATTGGGACTGGAAAGAATAACTTACATTTGACTCAAAATATCTCGGACGTATAGGTTAAGATGAAGGTCAGGAACAAAGAAAGGAGTGACAGTTCCCATATTACCCTCTTTATCAGTCCAGCTAAGAGCCCTAGAGCTGACCAGAGGATTTTTTGACTGTCCTATCCCTTTAAGGTCTGTCAAGGATGGGGTGAGGGGTCAACCTGTTGGCCAGTATTTTTGAGAAATAATTGTGGCATCAGCTCCAGTATCAAGAATTCCTTGGAATTCCTTTCCTTCAATAAGTAAGATAAGGGTGGGTCTATTGTGAGAAATGGGCTGAACCCAATATACATCAGAGGAGCCCAAGGAGGTAGTCCCCCTCGCAAGGTTTGAGTGGTGGAAGTGCCTCCTGAATCCAAGGGAAGGAGTATTAATTGTGCAAGTCTTGTTCCTGCTGGGATGGCCGCAACTCCATTAATAGCTGTGGCCAGTATTTTTATTTCTCCAGTGAAATCATTATCTTTAATGCCAGGGAAGACCTGAACACCTTGTAAGGTGGTAGAGGCTCTTTCAAGAATAAGGGCACACATATGAGATGGAGTGGGACCCATAATTCCAGTGGGTATTATCTGGGGCCCTTGCATTGAGTCTAATATTGTATCGGTGGCGGCAAAAAGGTCCAATCCTGCGCTGCCTGGGGTGGCTAATTGGAATGAGGCAATTGTGGAGAAGGATTTTGAGATAGGCTGCTGAGGGCATTTGTCTTAGATCTACACTCACTGGCCCAGTGATGACCTTTACCTCATCTAGGGCAAAGGGTAGCTGGGGGCAGTTTAGCCTCAGTTTGAAAAGACACTATTCTTAGGCTTTGTTTGCCTGTCAGACACTCACGTGCAAAATGGCCAGGTTGTTTACAAGTAAAGCAACTACGTGAGCCAGGATTGTGAAAGGCCTTGGTAAAGGCGGCACCGAGGGTGAGACCCATGGCAAGGGCTACACCCAACGCTGCACAGAGTCCAATAAAGTCAGAAAGTTTCGCTTTTTTCTTATGTGGTCGAAGAACATCCTGACATGCCAGGTTGGCATTTTCAAAGGCAAGATGTTTTACAAAGGTGCTTTCGCTTTCGCTTGGTCCAAGCAAGAATCCCGCAGCTAGGTTAAGCCGGGGAACAAAGTCGCTATAAGGCTTGTCGGGCCCTTGTCGAATTTTTGCCAGGGAAGTCGTAGCAGAGGCCTTTTGAGGGAGGCGTCTCCAAGCATGTAAGCCAGCCATCTGAATCTGTGTCAAAAGTCCAGCAGGGAAACGTGCCAGTTAAGTTTTAGTGTCAAAAGGCGCATTGCCCACTAGCTTAACATAAGTCCAGGAATTAGAGGAGGGCTTAGTTAAATTTTTCTGAGCAGTTTCCTGACAGTGCTCTTTGAAATCTGCATTCCATAACAGGAAGTCTGCGGCATTGAGGGTAGCTTGGTCTAAAAATTTCCAATCATTGGGAGTAAGACATTGTGTCATGTAGCTTTCTAATAAAGCCTACGTGTAGGGTGCAATGGGTCCATAGTGAGCACAAGACTTTTTAAGTTTTTTCAAGAAAACGCAGGCTTAATGTTTTGTAGACACTCTGGGTTCCTTCCTGCTTAGGGATGAAGTCCTCATCCTCTGAGTCCTGATCTCCTTGATCCATTTCTCCCGCTTCCTCCTCTTGATCCTCGTCTAAGTCTTTGACATCAACCTGGGCAGGCTTAACTATCTAACTGAGGGTGACTGAAAAGTGAGAACAGTCCAATGGAGCGGCTTAGCCTTTGTATTAGACCACTTTGGGCCAGCTTGTGTTGACTCCATGCCTAAGGCTAATGAATAAAGCTCAGAGTCAAGGGATCTTAATTCTTTTTAAACTTGGATCTCTTCCAGTCTATGTTGGAGAGACTCTCCCAAGGGAGTCAGGTTAGGCAAGGGAATTGGGGAAAAAATATCTGGTGGGGGGATTTGGCCCCTGAAGGGCCAGAGCACTAAAAGCAGGAGAGATATAGGAGGGAGGTGGATGTGTAAGTCCTATAGGCTGTGGCTGGGTCCTAAGCAGTGGCAGGTCTTCTGTATCATAGGGAGTTGCTTCCTTCTCCAAGTTAGCCTTCTCCCCAGGGGTCAATGTGTCTCCAGGATTTAAAACTGGATAAAGGCGGTTGGTAACCATTGGAGCCCTATTCATTAGGGTGGTATTTTGAGGGGGACCAGGAAGGTTTCCAGGGTCCTGGGGAGACTGAGAATGGTCTATGTCTATACTAACTGATGGGCATGCGAGGGGGGACGAGAGGTCTTTTGCATAGTCTCTTTCCTAATCCTGAAAAGTTTTAAGGTACCATTGTCAAAGGGTGAACTTTTAAGAAATTCATTAATTAATTTCCATTAAGAAAAGGTGGGAACAGGCAATTTTTCTGTCCAAAGGATTCATAATAATCTTTTAAACAGTCTCCTACTCTAAGCCATCTTTTACCATTAATGGTCCCTTCAAGGTGAAATCATAGACACAATTCCCCTATGTATGAAAAGAAAAATTTTAAGTCCTTTTTCTTAACACGTGCCCCCCATGTCTTGAAGGAATCCTTGAGGCCCGACAAATACAAATCATGTGACAAAACTGCTTGACCCATGGTGGGTCACTCCCCGTGCGTCATCACCACTCTCCTCCTGGATCTGTCTCTCGGTGGTGTCTGCTGAGGCAATTGTGAGCTCCGCTTGACCAAGTTTTCCAGGAGGACGGGGTTCCCTATGACTCAAAGGCTTGAGCCCCAGTCAGTGGGCGCCAGATGTCCCGGCTGGCAGGACACATCAACGTGGGCAGCGAACCAAGATAGGGAGGAATGAAGGGACAAGAGACACGAGAGATGACAGGAAGACAGGAGTTCTGATCAACCTTCAAAATACATTGTTCACACAGGGGAATTTATATGCTGGAGATGGAAAAGCTCTCTTATCGGCAGTTCCTGGATGTCTACACAAGGTGAGATAACCTCAGGATATTTCAGGAAGACAGATGGCCACAGGATGTCTCAGGGACACAGATGGCTAAATGATGTCTCCAAGAGATGATGTCTCCCTGGGTGTTGTTTCTTGTAAGTGTCAGGCTATTCTTTGAAGGAGAATTCCTTCTACCCCTGACAGTCAGGGATTCAGTATTTCCAATGGAAAACTGAAAAAAGAATGCAATGTGTATGCAAATATGTGCTACCCCCAAATCTTCCCACTTTCATTCAGAACAATGCCTTGACATTACCTTCACCCCAAGTAAGACACAATTAGAGAAGATTTGAAAATCTGTGAATACACATCTGGAATGGAAAATGCTCAGGAGTTCACAAACTTGAAGTTGGTAGAGGAGTTTCCAAAAGCAAAGAACAGGGTAATAACTCCACAAACATGGAGCTCTGCCGGCATAAAGATTTCTTGAGAAACTGCTTCTGAGGTTGGGCACTTGAAATATATGTTGTTTTCAGGAGCTTTAGCTTCCTTTGTATTGAGACCATCAAATCTGGGTCTGCATCTATGTGACCTGGAGGACATGGTTTCATATTTTCCAATGGATATGAGGCAGCAGTGCTGAATTCTCTTTTTGTAGGTAAACTGTTGCCAATGGGGGCTAAGTGTCTCCCAGTGTGGACTGTGAAGACATTTAATCATCCTCCACTTTTGTGGTTTTTCTTGTAGCTGCACTGGGAGTTTGTTATTTGCTTCTCGAAATGCAAGGAGTTCAACTGGGACACAGTGCTCGAGGGAGTTCTGTCATGTGTGGTGGGTAAGGGTCTGCAAGAGAATGCACCAACCAGGCTTCTATCCCACATAGCTTGCCCCCTTGACCATAGCAATCTGATTCTAAACATTGCACTGAAACCTCTCCATATAACAAGATGCCTTTACATACAAGGATCTAGAGGCTACACCATGTCAGTCACAAACCATTTGGAAGCCAATGCAAATCCAAATGACCCCACCACAGATGTTTTAACACACACCTGCACTCCACTGCTCTAGGCCGACTACTCATCAGGTTCCAAATTACTGGCATCTCTCTTCTACACCATTTAAATGAACACCAGTCAATCAAGGCACTGTCTGATACACTCATGATCATCAATAGGACATACAAAGTTTCTCCAGTGCGACCTGGTCATGGGAATTCAAAAATTTAATGGTATTTATCTAGCCATTTTTCAACGATGATATTGGAGGCACTGTGGGATTCAATTCACTCAGGAACCATTAAATGGAGAAAAAGCTCATTTCAATGAAAGCTCTAGAAAACGTTAACAGGCAAGGCTTCCCAAAGACAGGACAAAAGGTCACATGAAGCCAGGTCCATTGAGGTCTACAATGTGAGGTCTATGTGTGTTTTGACTTGCAACAATGGCTGCCACGTCTTTAAGAATAAAATCATGTAATATCATTCCTGAGATTCCCAGTGCTCTGTGGAAAGCCACCCTGGGCCTAGATCTCAGTTTCCAAGGGCGAATCTCATGCGTGGCCTCCTAAAATCCCAACACAATACACAGCAATACTTCTTGGAGGTCAGTTCCAGAACTCAGTCTCTAGGGGAATCACACCAGTGTTCAAGCCCAGGTGGATCCAGTCAACACTTCCAACCACGACTTAAATAAAAAACAAAACCAAAACACTCCCACATGGCCCTCATCTTCTCCCATATAGACACTCATCATAACCTCTGGCTGGAGTTTTCCATGAGGGTTGCAGGCCAAGACAATGTCCAAAATAATCTCCCTTGCACCTCATTTGCCTAAATTCAGGGTGGCCTGGACACCCTTCCTGTTAACCAGAAGTGATCAAATAGGCCTGCCCTTAATACTGTTCCATTTCTCCAATTTGAGGCCTTCTGACTGTGGGGTTTAGATTCTTTATGTGATTTGGAGTCATGAGAAAACCAAGGTCCTCTGCAGAGATTTGAAGAACTCACTTGACCCAAAGGATCCCTATTCTCAATTGATGGATTTTAGGAACCTAAAAGGGGTAGGCAATAGAATTCATTAACAATGACTAAACTTTTTGCCATTTTGGTTTTGGATGCTCACATGGGATCTTTCTTTAGATCCATCAGGTGCTGAAAATCTAAGCCACAGCCTCACACAGGGCCAAGAGCCTGATCCAGACACATCCCTTTCCAAAGCAATTAAGCAAAGAGCCACAGGTGATGCCCATTCATTTCCATTTCAAAACTGTTTTCTTCAGGCTTCACAAAGGGGTGGCATGAGGCAAAGACTTTCCTGACATTCAGGGCAAAAGAACAATAGGTAAGCAAAAGGCCCAAAGCAGGTTTATACACTGAGATTTTCCTGGTCACACGGATATCTGAGTTCTTTGATATGCTGGCCATTCCCTTCAGCTATCCAGTACAGGGTCATGTAACAGACCTTGGAGTTGGTACATACCTTGGACAGAAAACCATGAGTGTATTCTGGAGAGTGGCCAGAATTCAGAAAGAAAACAGGGACTTATGAAGGTAGTAGGTGTTGCCCATCCATAAGGCAAGGCACACTCCATTCATAAATTGGGCAGGATGAATGCTGGGAAGCTTTCTACTAGACAGGACACATCCATTGTTGCATTCTCTTTTCTAATGTCTACAACCAGGGACACAGTGGGATACACAGACATAGAAACACTCACCTTGTAAAAGAATCTACTAGAAACAGTTCACTCCAAACCAAACAAACCACCTCTCTGATCTGGTTTCTTTGGCTAACTCTGTGAAGTTGTCAGGAACAAAGTGTTGAGCCACTACCTGCTTTCTCAGGAAATGTCCCTCTTCAGAACTCTCCTGGCATTTGGCTATCCTCACAGCAGTAGTTACCGAGAAAGACTGACTCTGTCCTTGGAAAATCCAAACAAGTGAGCCCACTGGGACTGGGATTTGGACTGCCTCTTGGTGCCTGGCTTCTTGGATACCAAGTTCAGAGAGTTCAATCACCAAGGAAATGAGGCATGTCACTTTCTTTGGAACTGAATGAGGCCACTGCCTTGGAAACCACATTGTCCTAAGAGTTGCTTCCAAGGGTCCCATGAGATGGAGGCTTCCCCTACTTTCTGTGACACTTTCACAAGTTAGAATGATATATCATCCATAGGCACCCAGGAACAGCTCTCCACACAGGCTGGTTTGATCCATCTTCTCTACAATAAGAAGAGAAAAGCTGATTCAGACACATTGCTTCATCCTGACCAGGTTGCTTGCCATGGAATATGACTTTTGCTCTCTCAGGTCCTTCGTACCTGCCTACAACTTCTCTGGGTATCATTTCTGTATGGACCTTTGAGGTTCTCAGCAGGTGGAAGGTCCCATACTTTCCTGTATTCTAAGAACAACTCTGTCCCTGATTTTCAGTAAAATGAGATTGAGGGAAGAGTGTATATTTAGGGTTAATAACAGGTTCAATTTGGGTTAGGAAATATTCTCTGTGATGAATTATGTTATTGGGAACCTGCGATATTTACAAAAATATAGAGGTGAAATATAAGAATGAAAACAGAAATCTAGGTATGATTTGAAGGCCAGAAGGGCATTGGGCCCTTGATTGGGATACTTAGCTTTGAATTATGTTCTGCACAGATGTCTCAGAAAATTTGATATACAATGGCATAGGACCTGTACCTTGGAAGATTGAATGTAGAAGAGAACATCCACTCAAAAAAAGATAGTCATTAGGATTTGAAAGATAGTCGGTACGTTTAGGAAGAAGAGTGAGTATATGATTTGGACCAAAAGCTCTTTAGCGATAGGGTTTCTTATTTTCCAATAAACATGAGGAAGCAGTGCAGAATCCTCTCTTTGTATGTCAACTGTGACCACTGGAGACTAAGTGTCTCCCCGTGTGGACTGTGAAGCCATTTGTTCCTCCTCAACTTTTTGTGGTATTTTTGCTGCAGCACTGGGAGTTTGGTATTTGCGTCACAAAATACAAGGAGCTCAACTGGGACACAGTGCTGGAGGGAGTTCTGTCACGAGTGGTGGGTCAGAGTCTGCGAGAGAATGCACCAACCAGGCTCTATCCCTCATATCTTGTCCCATTGCCGCCTTGTCCATATCAACCTCATTCTGAACATTGCCCTGAAACCTCTCCATATAACAAGATGCCTTTACATATAAGGGTCTGCTGGCTGCACCATGTCAGTCAAAAGCCATTTGGAATCCAATGGTAGATCCTCATGGCCCTACCACTGATGTTCTTTCACACACCTGCCCACCACTCCTCTAGGCCCACTACTCAGCAGGCTCCAACATACTGAAATCTCTGTTCTACACCATTTTCATGAAACCCAGTAATTCAAGGCACTGTCTGGTACCCTCATGATCAGCAACAGGACATACAAAGCTTCTCCAATGAATTTCCAAAATTTTATGGTATTTTTCTAGCCATTTTTCAAGGATGAAGTTGGAGGCACTGTTGGTTTCAATTCATTCAGAAAACATTAAATGTTGAGGAAGCTCATTTCAGTGAATGCTCTGGAGAACTCTCACAGGCAAGTCTTCCCAAAGAGTGGCCAAATGGACACATGAAGCCAGGCCCATTGAGGTCTACAATGTGAGGTACGTGTGTGTTTTAACTCTCAACTATGATACCGAAGTCTTTCAGAATAAAATCATGTGATATCCTGGCTGAGATTCCCAGTGATCTGAGGAAAGCCACCCTGGGCCTAGATCTCAGTTTCCAAGGGCGACTCTCATGCGTGGCCTCCTAAAATCCCAACAAAATTCATTGCAATACTTCTCTGAGGTCAGTTCCAAAACCCAGTCTCTAAGGGGAATCACACCAGAGTTCAAGCCCTGGTGGACCCAGTCATTTCTTCCAACCGCCTCACAAATGACCAAAATTAAAACCAAAACTCTCCCACATGGCCCTCATCTTCTTCCATATAGTCACTCATCGTAACCTTTGCCAGGAGTTTTCCATGAGGGGCACAGCCAAAGACAGTGTCCAAAATAAACTCCCTTGCCCCTCATTTGCCAATATTCAAGGTGGCCTGGACACCCTTCCTGTGAACCACGAGTGATCAAATAAGCCTGCCGTTAATACTGCTCTATTTCTCCAATTTGAGGCCTACTGACTTTTAGGTATAGATTATTTATGTGATTTGGAGTCATGAGAAAACACAAGAACCTCTGCGGGACTTTGAAGAACTCATTTGACCCAAAGAATCCCTAATACGTTAATCCCTAATACTCGTTAATACGGCACTGCTTCTCCAATTTGAGGCCTATTGACTGTGGGGTTTAGATTCTTTATGTGAATTGGAGTCATGAGAAAAACCAAGCACCTATGGGCTAGCCTCTGCAGGGTTTTGAGGAACTCATTTGACCCAAATGATCACTAGTCTCACTTGATGAAGGTCAGGAACCTTACAGAGGTAGGCAAGAAACTTCATTCACAATGACTGCTCTTTTGGCAATTTTTGTTTTAGATGCACACATTGGATCTTTTTTTTAGATCCTTCAGGTGCTGAGAATCTAAGACATAACCTCACACAGGGCCAAAAATCTGATTCAGACACATCCCTTTCCAAAGAAATTAAGTAAAGAGCCACAGGTGATGCCCTTTCATTTCCATTTGAAAACTGTTTTCTTCATGCTTCACAAAGGTTTGGCCTGAAGAAAAGACCTTCCTCACATTCAGGGCAACAGAACAATTGGTAAGCACAGAGCTTGGAGGTGGTACAAATCATGGAAACAAAATCGTGAGCCTATTCTGAGAGTGATCAGTTTTCAGGAAGAAAACAGGAACTTAGGAAGATAGTAGATGTTGCCCATCCATAAGTCAAGCCGCAGTCCATTCATACACTGGACAAGATAAATCCTGGAATGCTTTCTACTAGACAGGACACATCCATTGATGCATTCTCTTTTCTAATGTCTACAACCACGGACACAGTGGATGCACAGAAAAAGAAACACTCGCCTTGCGAAACGTCTTACCAGAAACAGTTCACTCCAAACCAAACAAACCACCTTTCCTAACTATTCTTAGAACATGAGACAAAACCTCAAACCCACACCCAAACCCACAAAGGCACCTCCTTCCCCCAAGTAGGTCTGTAACTATCGGGAGTGTCCTCTGAATGGTGGGCCATACTATGTTCCGCTGAAATGGCCTGTCCTGTGTCAGATCTGGTCTCCTTGGCCAACTCTGTGAAGTTTTCATGAGCCAGCGGTGATCCACTACCTGGTTTCTCAGGAAAGGCCCATCTTCAGAGCTTTCCTGACATTTGGCCATCCTCACATCAGTAGGTACCAAGAAAGACTGACTCTGTCCTTGGTAAATCCAAACAAGTGAGAACACTGAGACTGGGACTGGGACTGGCTCTTGGTGCCTGGCTTCCCGGATCTGAGACTTCCATCACCAAAGAAGTAAGGTGAGGTTACTTCCTTCAATATCTTAATGAGGTCACTGCTTTGGCAACCACTTTGTCCTAACAGTTCCTTCCAATGGTCCTATGATGGAGGTTGCCCCTACTTCCTGTGATACTTTCACAAGTTAGAATGGTATATCAACCATAGGCATCCGGGAACAGCTTACCACACAGGACTGGTTTGGTCCATCTTCTCTACATTAAGAAGAGAGAGGCTTATTCAGAAGCTACCTTTCATCCTTACCAGGTTGTTTCCCATGGAAGGTGACTTTTGCTCTCTCAGGTACTTCATAGCTGCCTGCATCTTTCCCTGGGATCAAATCTGCATGGACCTTTGAGGTTCTCAGCAGGTGGAAGATCCCCTACATTCCTGTATTTTAAGATGAACTCTGTCCCTGCCCTTTTGTAAAGTTAGATTGACGGATCAGTGTATGGTTAGGGTTAATACGTTGTTCGATTTGGGTTATAAATCATTCTGCAGGATGATTACTGCTATTGGTAACCTGCAATATTTATAAGATTATAGAGGTGAAATATAAGTACAAAAACAGAAATCTATGTAAGATTTGTAGCACAGAAGGGCATTAGGCCCTTGATTTGGATACTTAGCTTTGAATTACATTCTGCAGAGATGTCTCAGATAATGCGATATACAATTGCAAAGGACCTTGTACTTTGGATGATTGATTGTAGAAGAGAACATTTACTCAAATTGGGAGAGTCAGTAGGATTAGGAAGATAGTCTGTAGGTTTAGGAAGAAGAGTGAGTAAAAAATTTGGAACAAATGTTCTTTAGCAATAGGGTTTCGGTTATAGAGTGAATGTAAATGTAAGCACATGTGAAGACTCAGTCACAATGATGAACTGGAGAAAATATAGGAAAAAAGATATCAATAAAGACATTACAAAATCAGGCAATTATAATGTGAGTGATAGGACTAGACATTTTCAACATGGTTAAGATTGAATGCATAATCGTAGGAAGAAAAAAATATGTAGTTACCAATAGGAATAACATTTGAAAGCATTAGGCAACCTGGACATGGATGTTTTTAGTAATCTATGTTCACTTTCCATTTAGGCTTTGGTACAATCATAACTGTGACCTTTGCATTTTCTGCCCAGAAAATTATTGTGATAAAATGTATCTGTGGATCATGTGATATGAGTATTTCTTTCACCATTTCTGGGAGCAATATTTGAAGACATATAAATTAGTATTGGGGGTACAAAGTGGTGTACCATGTGTCAATGAATATAGAGATAATGGATGAATAGAATATACTGTGAATAAATAATCTAACTGGTTCCACTTTAAATAATGGATTGAATTGATATCTGAAAATATATAAGATATCATATATTGACATACAATCATTCATTCCAACCAGTTATATATCTAATGGTAATCTTAGGGTTATTGTTTATCATGAAGTGTGTGTGAGTTTTGCTTCAAAAGTGATTATGGAAATCGAAAATAATGTGTTTGGAAAGAAGTCTCATGAAAAGACCAGTCAAGAAATATGGAGGAATACATGAGTTGTGAAGCAGGAAGTGATTGAAAGTGAAACAAATGCCTATAAATTTGCTAAATTGTGGATGAAATATATATCCAATGATGTGCATAAACTGATGAAATAGTAGTGTACCAGTGTTGAATACAAATGAACGGCAAAATACATATCATGTCCCATAGGAATCGACTTGCATTGTTGTTAAACTGAGTCAGTTACTGTAGAAATATTAGGATTCGCGTGCATCATTCACTGAATTTAGTTTTCTTTTTTTAAAACTTTTTATTAATGGTTGTTCAAAACATTACATAGTATTGTGGTGAGCGTCACAGGTTGGGGGGCCTGGCTTGAGGAAAAAAAAGAGAAGGCCCTAGACACTCAGGATTGGAGATCCGCCCATTCTGGGATAAAGAGTTGCTGCACAGTGATTGCTTCCCACCTATTGAGAGGAGAAGCTTGGCCGAATGCACACAGCTCCACCTACTGGAAGAGAAGTTAATTGAACTCTATTACTGCATGTATTATTATTATTTTTTTCTTTTTATTTTCTTCTTTTACTTTCATTTTCATTTTTTTGTTGTTGTTCTTTAACTTTTTTTAATGTTTTTATTTTTTAAAAATTTTAAAATTTATTATTTTATGATTCTTTTAAATTTTAATTTTCATTTTTATAATTAGCTTTATTATTTCTAAAAAATTTTATTTCTTTCTTTATTTTCTATTTTTTTTTCTTTTGTCTTTTCATTTCTTTTCAATTTTCTTATTCTCCCTTCCTTGAATTCTACCTGCCTACTCTCATTCTCTTTAGTGACTTCTTCCCATCCCTACTACTATCTTTCCTCCCAAGCTTCAAATAAATTTATAAGAGTAAGCAGTAACTCAGCAGTCAAACAGAACAAGAAGTAACATTAGCAGCATAAAAAAGCAAGGATGAAAATGTGTACAAACAATGAAGGACAACCTAAATAATCAGGAGGACCTAGAATCATCAGGGAAATGGTCATATAAAGAACTCAAGGAATACCTTAGACAGATGGAATGGAACCTTAAAGAGGATACGAGACAGCAATTCCAAACAGTGAAAGAACACATTGAAAATGAATTACATAAACAGATAAAAGAAGAAGTTAAGCGTCTTTATCAGGAGATAGAGATTATAAAAAAAATCAAACAATAATTCTAGAAATGAAGGAAATGATAAACCAAATTAAAAACTCAATTGAGAGTATCACTAACAGAGTGGAGCAAGTAGAAGCCAGAACGTCAAATAATGAAGAAAAAATATATCATCTTGAAAGGAGTCTAGCCAACTCCGAAAAACTGGTAAAAAATCATGAGAAAAACATCCAAGAGATATGGGATAACATAAAAAAACAAACTTATGAGTCATCTGGATAGAGGAAGGTACAGAGATTCAAACCAAGGGAATGAGTAACCTGCTGAATGAAATAATTTTAGAAAACTTTCCAGAAATAAAAAAGGAAACGGATATACAAATTGTAGATGCATACAGGACACCGAGCACACAAAATCACAGTAGACCAATGCCAAGTCACATTGTTACGAAAATATCCAATAAACAGACCAAAGAGAAATTATTAAAAGGTACATGAGAAAGGAGGCAGGTGACATTCAGGGGTAAACCAATAGGGTTAACAACAGATTTTTCATCACAGACGCTGAAAGCGAGAAGATCCTGGAACAATGTATTTCAAATACTGAAAGACAATGGATGCCAACCAATAATTCTGTATCCAGCAAAATTAAGCTTCAGGTACGACAACAAAATAAAAATATTTCATAATTAACAAAAGCTAAAAGAATTTGCAGCCAGAAAACCAGCATTGCAAAGTGTCTTGAGCAAAACACCACACGAGGAAGAAATGAAAAACAACAACCAAAACTATCACTGGGAAGTGCCTCAGTAATAACAGAGGGCGGGGGAAAAGCTAATCATGGAGAAACAAACTAAATTAAAAAAAATAAATAATCAAAATGGCTGGCAGTACAAACCATATATAAATAGTAACTCTAAACCTTAATGGTTGAACTCTCCAATAAAGCGACATAGGCTGGTAACTTGGATTATAAAAACAAATCCAACAATATGTTGCCTCCAGGAGACACATCTGAATGGAAAAGGCATACACAGGCTGAAGGTGAAAGGTTGGGAAAAAATATACCATGCACACGGTCCTCGTAAGCAACCAGGGGTGGCCATCCTCACATAGAATAAAATCGACTTCAAGACTAAGTTATTCAAAAGGGATAAGTATGGATATTATATAACTTTAAAAGGAATCATTCACCAACAAGACATAAAAATTATCAATATTTATGAACCAAATAATGGTGCTGCGACCTTCATAAAACAAATTCTCCTCAAGTTCTGGAATCAAATAGACAACAACACAATAATTATCGGTGACTTCAACACAGCTCTCTCACCATTGGACAGATATTTCAAACAAAAGTTGAATTAAAAAAAATATAGAATTCAATATCACAATCAATAACCTAGACTTAACTGAAATATATAGAATATACCAACCATCATCAAATGGATATACTTTTTTTCAGCAGCACATGGATCCTTCTCAAAAATAGACCATATATTATGCCATAGGGCAACCCTCAGTAAATATAAAGGGGTGTAGATAATACCATGCATTTTTTCTGACTATAATGGAATGAAACTGTAAATCAATGATAAAAGAAGGAAGAAAAAGTCCTACATCACATGGAAAATGAACGATATGTTACGGAATGATCAATGGGTTACAGAAGACATAAAGGTGGAAATCAAAAAATTCTTAGAGATAAACGAAAACACAGACACAACATATCGGAATCTACGGGACACAATGAAAGCAGTTTTAAGAGGGAAATTCATCGCCTGGTGGTCATTCCTCAAAAAAAAAAAAAAAGGAAAAACCAACAAATAAATGAGTCACAACACAATTTACAGAACTCTCTCCAGCACTCTGTCCCAGTTGAACTCCTTGTATTTTGTGAAGCAAAAACCATATTCCCAGTGCAGCAGCAAGAAGCACCACAAAATGTGAAGGATGACCAAATGTCTTCACAGTCCCCACCAGGAGACACTTGGCTTCCTGTGGCCACAGTTTACCTACAAAGAGAGAATTCAGCACTGCTGCCTCAGGTTCATTGGAATATAAGAAACCATGTCTTCCAGGTCACATAGATGCAGACCCAGATTTGATGGTCTCACTACAAAGGAAGCTAAAGCTCATGACAACAACATATATTTCAAGTGCCCAACCTCAGAGGCAGTTTCCCAAGAAGTCATAGGCCAGCAGAGCTCCATGTTGGTGGAGTGTTTACCCTGTCCCTTACTTTTGGAAGCTCCTCTACCACCTCCAAGGTTGTGAACTCCCGAGCATATTCCATTCAGATACATAATCACAGATTTTCACACTTTTCTCCTCTTATTGTGTCTTACTTGGGGCGAAGGTAATATCATGGCACTTCTCTGGATGTGAGTGGGAAGATTTTTGTGTAGCACATGTTTACATACACATTGGAGTCATTTTCCAATTTTCCATTTGAAATACTGAATCCCTGACATTAACCCCTACCCTACTGAACTCTGACTAATAATCTTAATATGATGGTGAGAAATAACCCAAAAAGAATAGAAATACAAGCAGTTCAGAGGAGGCATGGTGTATAGTTGGAATTGCCTTTTGCATTATATAGTGTAGGAGTTATAAATCTAGTCAATTTTCTGTTGAAATAACTCTACATGTGTTTTTAAAGTTAACAAATATGTGAATTCCTGTCTCCCTTTCTCTGTAGCCTATACGGTGCATGTATTTCTATATGCACATAGAAAATCCTATCTGGTATCACACGTATATACTTGTGAGGTGGCTGAATTGGCAGATACAAATTGTGAGAAGAGATCACTCCTCCTAAACGCTGTTGGAACTGAAAATTCAACCTATGGGTGAGCTTCCAAGTTGAATAACATTATACATAAATCCATGTTCAGTAAATGAATATTTTTGCATCTGTGGATTATATATATTTCATGATGAATTTCGATTGGCATATATATTGCTACTTTTTTCTTTTATTGGTTGTTCAAAACATTACAAATCTCTTCACATATCATATTTCATACATTAGATTCAAGTGGGTTATGAACTCCCATTTTTACCCCAAATACAGATTGCAGAATCACATCGGTTACACATCCACATTTTTACATAATGCCCTATCAGTTACTTTTGTATCCTGCTACCTTTCCAATACTCTACTATCCCCCCTCCTCTCCCCTCCCATCTTCTCTCACTACCCCATCTACTCTAATTCATTTCTCTCCTTGTTTATTTTCCCATTCCCCTCACAACCTCTTACATGTAATTTTGTGTAACAATGAGGGTCTCCTTCCATTACCATGCAATTTCCCTTTTCTCTCCCTTTCCCTCCCACCTCATATCTTTGTTTAATGTTAATCTTTTCTTCCTGCTCTTCCTCCCTGCTCTGTTCTTAGTTGCAATCCTTATATCAAAGAAGACATTTGGTATTTGTTTTTTAGGATTGACTAGCATCACTAAGCATAATCTGCTCTAGTACCATCCATTTTCCTGCAAATTCCATGATTTTGTCATTTTTTAGTGCTGCGTAATACTCCAGGGTGTATAGAAGCCACATTTTTTTTTATCCATTCATCTACTGAAGGACAACTGTGTTGGTTCCACAGTGTAGCAATTGTGAATTGTGCTGCTATGAACATCGATGTGGCAGTATCCCTGTAGTACACTCTTTTAAGGTCTTAAGGGAATAGTCCAAAAAGGGCAATAGCTGGGTCAAATTGTTGTTCCATTCCCAGCCTTCCCCAGAATCTCCATACTGCTTTCCAAATTGGCCGCACCAGTTGGCGGGAACATCTCTCCACGCAGGCCTGGTTTGGTCCTTCTTCTCTACATTAAGAAGAGAAAGGCTTATTCAGACACAACCCTTCATCCTTAAAAGGTTGTTTCCCATGGAAGATGACTTTTGCTCTCTCAGGTCCTTCATTGCTGCCTACATCTTCTTCAGGGATAAAATCTACATGGAACCTCAAAGGTTCTCAGCAGGTGGAAGATACCCTAAATTCCTGTATTGTAAGATGAACTCTGTACCTGCTCTTCAGTAAAGTTAAATTGAGGGAACAGTGTATGGTTAGGGTTAATAACATGTTCGATTTGGGTTAGTAATCATTCTGCTGGATGAATAATGGTATTGGAAAACTGCCATATTTACAAGAATATACAGCTGAAATATAAGTATGAAAACAGAAATCTAGGTAAGATTTGAAGTCCACAAGGGCATTAGGCCCTTGTTTGGGATACTTAGCTTTGAATTACGTTCTGCAAAATTGTCTCAGATAAATCGATAATCCATGGCATAGGACCTTGGACCTTGGATGATTGATTGTAGAAGAGAACATCCACTCAAAATAGGATAGTCGGTAGGTTTAGGAAGAAGAGTGAGTATAAAATTTGGACCAAATGTTCTTTAGCAATAGGGTTTTGGTTATAGAGTGAATGTAAATGTCAGCACATGTGAAGAGTCAGTCACAATGATGAACTGGAAAAAATATAAGAAAGAAGATATCAATAGAGACAATACAAAATCAGGCAATTATAATGTGAGTGATAGGATTAGACATTTTCAACAGGATTGAGATTGAATACATAATCTTAGGAAGAAAAAAAATAGGTAGTCACCAATAGGAATGATATTTGAAAGCATTAGGCAACCTGGACATGGATGTTTTTAGTAATCCATGTTCACTTTCCATTTAGGATTTGGTACAATCATAAGTGTGACCTTTGCATTTGTGCCCAGAAAATTATTGTGATAAAATATATATGTAGATCATGTGACATGATTATTTCTTCCACTATTATTGGGAGCAATATTTGAAGACATATAAATTAGTATTGGGGGTACAAAGTGGTGTACCCTGAGTCTATGAATATAGAGATAATGCATGAATAGAACTTACTGTGAATAAATTATATAACTGGTTCCTCTTTAAATAATAGATTGAATTGATATCTGAAAATATATTAGAAATCATAAATTGACATAAAATCAGTCATTCCAACCAGTTATGTATCTAATGGTAATTTTAGGGTTATTGTTTATCATGAAGTGTGTGTGAGTTTTGCTTCAAAAGTGATAATGGAAATGGAAAATATTGTGTTTGGTAAGAAGTCTCATGAAAAGACCAGTCAAAAAATATGGAGGAATACATGTGTTCTGAAGCAGGAAGTGATTGAAAGTGAAACAAATGCCTATAAATTTGCTAAATTGTGGATGAAATATAAATCCTATAATGTGCATAAACTGATGAAATAGTAGTGTACCAGTGTTGAATAAAAATGAATGTCAAAATGTACGTCATTTCCCATAGGAATCTACTTGCATTGATGTTAAACTGGGTCAGTTACTGTAGAAATATTAGGATTCGCGTGCATCATTCACCGAAGTAAGTTTTCTTTTTTTTTAATTTTTATTTATGATTCTTCAAAACATTACATAGTTCTTGATGTATCATATTTCACACTTTGATTCAAGTGGGTTATGAACTCCTATTTTTACCCTGTATACAGATTGCAGAATCAAATCAGTTACACATCCATTGATTCACATATTGCCTTACTACTGTATGTTGTATTCTTCTGCCTTTCCTATCCTCTACTATCCCCCCTCCCATGCCCTCTCCTCCCCTCTTCTCTCTCTAATCCCACTACTCTAATAAATTTTCCCCCTTGTATTATTTTTCCCTTTCCCCTCACTTCCTCCTGTATGTAATTTTTTATAACCCTGAGGGTCTCCTTCCATTTCCATGCAATTTCCCTTCTCTCTCACTTTCCCTCCCACCTCACATCCCTGTTAAATGTTAATTTTCTTCTCATGCTTTTCGTCCCTTCTCTGTTCTTAGTTACTCTCCTTATATTAAAGAAGACATTTGGCATTTGTTTGCTAGGGTTTGGCTAGCTTCACTTAGCATAATCTCCTCTAATGCCTTCCATTTCCCTGCAAATTCTATGATTTTGTCATTTTTTAATGCAGAGTAATACTCCATTGTGAATAAATGCCACTTTTTTTTATCCATTCATCTATTGAAGGGCATCTAGGTTGGTTCCACCGTCTTGCTATTGTGAATTGTGGTGCTATGAACATCGATGTAGCAGTTTCCCTGTAGCATGCTCTTTTTAGGTCTTTAGGGAATAGAATGAGAAAGGGAATAGCTGGGTCAAATGGTGGTTCCATTCCCAGCTTTCCAAGAAATCTCCATACTGCTTTCCAAATTGGCTACACCAATTTGCAGTCCCACCAGTAATGTACAAGTGTACCTCTTTCCCCACATCCTCCCCAGCACTTGTGTTTGTTTGGCTTCAAAAATGCTGCCAATCTTACTGGAGTGAGATGGTATCTTAGGGTGGTTTTGATTTGCATTTCTCTGATTGCTGAAGATGGTGAGTATTTTTTCATGTACTTGTTGATTGATTGTATGTCCTCCTCTGAGAAGTGTCTGTTCAGATCCTTAGCCTATTTGTTGATTGGGTTATTTGTTATCTTATTGTCTAATTTTTTGAGTTCTTTGTATATTCTTGATATTAGGGCTCTATCTGAAGTGTGAGGAATAAAGATTTGTTTCCAGGATGTAGGCTCCCTATTTACCTCTCTTATTGTTTCTCTTGCTGCGAAAAACCTTTTTAGTTTGAGTAAGTCCCATTTGTTGATTCTAGTTATTAACTCTTGTGCTATGGGTGTCCTTTTGAGGAATTTGGAGCCCAACACCACAGTATGTAGATCGTAGCCAATTTTTCTTCTATCAGACGCCATGTCTCTGATTTGATATAAAGCTCCTTGATCCATTTTGATATAACTTTTGTCCATGGCGAGAGAAAGGGATTCAGTTTCATTTTGTTACATATGGATTTCCAGTTTTCCCAGCACCATTTGTTGAAGATGCTATCCTTCTTCCATTGCATGCTTTTAGCTCCTTTATCAAATATAAGACAGTTGTAGCTTTTTGGATTAGTCTCTGTGTCCTCCATTCTGTACCATTGGTCCACCTGCCTGTTTTGGTACCAGTACCATGCTGTTTTTTTTCTTTACTATTGCTCTGTAATATAGTTTGAAATATCTTATCGCTATACCGCCTGATTCACACTTCCTGCTTAGAAATGCTTTTGCTATTCTGGGTCTTTTATTTTTCCATATGAATTTCATGATTGCTTTCTCTATTTCTACAAGAAATGCCCTTGGGATTTTGATTGGCATTGCGTTAAACCTATAGAGAACTTTTGGTAATATCACCATTTTGATGATGTTAGTTCTGCCTATGCATAAACAGGGTATATTTTACATCTTCTAAGATCTTATTCTACTTCTCTTTTTAGGGTTCTGTAATTTGCATTGTATAAATCTTTCACCTCTTTTGTTAGGTTGATTACCAAGACTTTTTTTTTTTTTGAGGATATGTGAATGGAGTGTTTTTCCTCATTTCTGTTTCAGAAGTTTTGTCGCTGATATACAGAAATGCTTTTGATTTGTGCATGTTGATTTTATATGCTGCCACATTGCTGAACTCATTTATTAGTTCTAGTAGTTTTTTTTTGTAGACCCTTTTGGGTTTTCTATATAAAGAATAATGTCATCTGCAAATAGTGATATTTTAAGTTCTTCTTTTTCTATTTTTATGCCTTTAATTTCTTTCGTCTGTCTAATTACTCTGGCCAGTTTCGAAAACTATATTGAATAGAAGTGGTGATAGAGGACATCCCTGTCTTGTTCCAGATTTTAGAGGGAATGCCTTCAATTTTTCTCCATTCAGAATGATACTAGCCTGAGGGTTAGCATAGATAGCTTTTACAGTGTCGAGGTAAGTTCCTGTTATCCCTGGTTTTACTAATGTTTTGAACATAAAGGGATGCTCTACTTTGTCGAATGATTTTTCTGCATCTATCTAGATTATCATATGGTTCTTATCTTTAAGTATATTTATGTTGTGAATAACATTTATTGATTTCTGTATATTGAACCGTCCTTGCATCTCAGGGATGAATCCTACCTGATCATGATGCACAATTTTTTTGATGTGCCTTTGTATCCAATTCGCCAGAATTTAATTGAGGTTTTTTGCATCTAGGTTCATCAGAGATATTGGTCTGTAGTTTTCTTTCTTTGAGGTGTCTTTGTCTGGTTTCGAAATCAGAGTGTTCTTGGCCTCATAGAATGAATTTGGCAGAGCTCCCTCTTTTTCTATTTCCTGAAATATCTTGAAAATTATTGGTATTAATTCTTTTTTAAAGGTCTTGTAAAACTCCGCTGTATACCCATCTGAACATGGACTTTTCTTGGTTGGTAGTCTTTTGATTGCTTCTTCTATTTTATCCATTGATATTGGTCTGTTTAAATTGTGTGTATCCTCCTGACTCAGTTTGTGCAAATCATATGACTTAAGAAATTTATCAATGTCTTCACTATTTTCTATTTTATTGGAATATAGGTTTTCAAAATAATTTCTAATTGTCTTCTTTATTTCTGTAGCATCTGTTGTTATATTGCCTTTTCGATCCCATATGTCAGTAATTTCAGTTCTCTCTTTCTTCGCTTAAATCCAAAACACTCCCACATGACACTCATCTTCTTCCATATAGACACTCATCATACCCTGTGGCTGGAGGTTTCTATGAGAGGCAAGGCCAAGAAAGTGTCCAAAATAAGCTCACTTGCCCCTCATTTGCCTAAAATCATGGTGGCCTGGGTAGTCTTCCTTTGAACCAGGAGTGATCAAATATTCCTGCTGGTAAAGTGTTCCGCTTTTCCAATTTGAGGCCTACTAGCTGTCAGTTATAGATTCTTTATGTGATTTGGAGTCATGAGGAAACCCAAGCACCTATGGGATAGCCTCTGCAAAGATTTGAAGAACGCATTTGACCCAAAGGATCCCTATTCTCACTTGATGTAGGTCAGGAACCCAACCTAAGAAGGCAAAAAAATTTATCCACAATGACTGCTCTTTTGGCCATTTTGGTTTGGAAGCACATGGGATTTTTATTTAGATCTATCAGGTGCTGAGAATTTAAGCCACAACCTCACACAAGGACAAGAGGCTGATTCAAGCACATCCCATTCCAAAGCAATTAAGCAAAGAGCCACAGGTGATGCCCATTCATTTCCATATGAAAACAGTTTTCTTAAGGCTTCACAAAGGGGTGGCCTGAGGTAAAGACCTTCTTGACATTCAGGGTAATAGAAACATAAGTAAGCAAAAGGCACAAAGCAGGGTTTCTCCACTAAGACTTTCCAGGTCACACTGATATCTGAGTTTTCTGAGATTCTCCCATTCCCTTCAGCTATCAGTACATGGCCATGTCACAGAGCCTTGTGGTGGTACATATGTTGGACACAAAACCATGAGCCTATTCAGGAGAGTGGCCAGAATTCACGAAGAAACAGGAACTTAGAAAGATAGTAGGTATTGCCCATCCATAGGCAAGCCACTCTCCATTCTTAAATTGGGCAGGATAAACGCTGGAACACTTTATATTAGACAGGACACAACCATTGATGCATTCGCTTTTCAAAGGTCTACAACCATGGATACAGTGGGATACACAAACAAAGAAACACTCGCCATGTCAAATGACTTATTAAAAACAGTCCACTCCAAACCAAACAAACTGCCTTTCCTACCTATTCTCATAACATGAGACAAAACCAAACTCACATGCAAACCCACAAAGGCACCTCCTTTACCCAAGTAGGTCTGTGACTATCCAGAGTGTCCTCAGACTGATTGGCCATACTATGTTCCCACAAAATGGCCTGTCCTGTCTCAGATCTGGTCTTCATTACCAACTCTGTAAAGTTGTCAGGAGCCATCAGGGAGTCACTACCTGCTTTCTCAGGAAGGCCCCTCTTCAGAGCTTTCCTGGCATTTAACCATCCACAGATCAGTATTTACCAAGAAAGACTGACTCTGTCTTTGGTAAATCCAAACAAGTGAACCCAATGGGACTGGGACTGGGACTGGCTCTGGGTGCTTGGCTTCCTGGATCCCGAGTTCAGCAAATTGCATCAACAAAGAAGTGAGGTAGGTCAATTCCTTCAGGAACTGAATGAGGTCACTGCCTTGGTAACCACTTTGTTCTAACAGATGCTTCGAAGGTTCCCATGAGATGGAGGTTACCCCTACATCCTGTGACACATTCAGAAGTTAGAATTGTATATCGACCATAGGCACCCGGGAACTGCTCTCCACACAGGCTGTGGTGAGCCGTTTCTGCAGATTATGGTCGCCATTGCAAGATGGCGCTGGCTCCACTGTGGTCTGTAATAAACAACTCCTTGTTTGGGAGAGTTGGTGCATGGTTTCTCAGCACCCTGTGAGAAAGTTCCACGTGGCAGCTTCGCATTGGGGCTTGGGATGCTTTATTAAGGCTGGGAGGGGCATCCGACGGGGAATTAGAAGAAATATCAAGGGCCTGAATAAACTGCTGAAAGAAGATTCCTGAGTTGCGTCTTCCTTGCGGGCAAGGGGTCGTGACAAGTGGTGCTGAAAACCCGGGAACCAGAACTTTCAGCAGTCAGGGGTGGTGCATCAATTAGTCCCAGGTAAGTAGGACCCACGGTCAAAGCGGAGATCAGTCCTAGTTAAGTAGGACCCGCTATCAAAGCGGAGATCAGTCCTAGGTAAGTGGGACCCGCGGTCAAAGTGGAGATTAGTCCCAGATTAATTGGGACCCACGGTCAAAGCGGAGATTAGTCCCAGATTAATTGGGACCCGCGTTCAAAGCGGAGATTAGTCCTAGGTAATTAGGACCCGCTATCAAAGTGGCAGCTCCTCTGTAAAGCCAGAGAGAGCATTAAATCTTATTGCAGCTGCACTGTGTACTTTCGCTCTTACTTTCACTTTTGTTTGTTGTGTGTCTTTTGTTGTGTCATGGGTGCCGTATCTTCAAGTCCGCTTCTCCTGGCCCTAGATAACCTGTTACGTTCCAAGGGCCTAAAAGTGAAACGTAGTACTTTACAGAGATTTTTACAGAAGACAGATATTGTTGCCCCGTGGTTCGCATTTTCTGGCAGCCTCACTATACCTAGCTGGGATAAGTTAGGCACAGATCTTGACTTTGCTTCTGAGCAGGGCATATTAGAGGGTGGGGTGATACCCCTTTGGAAGATGATCCGTAGTTGCCTCGCAGATGGCAGATGTCAGGAAGCACTTACTAAAGGACAAGAAGTTTTAGAGCAATTACATGAAGAAAGATCAGAAATGGCAGGCAGTGAGGTATTTCAGGAGGGTGGGAGTGTGCGAAGCGAGAAACAGGGGAGGAAACAATTATCTCCGGCAGGCAGTGACGTATTTCAGGAGGATGGCAGTGTGCGGAGCGAGAAACAGGGGAGGAGGCGATTGTCTCTGGCACGGAGTGAAATATTTCAGGAGGAAGGGAATGTGCAGAGCGAGAAACAGGGGAGGAGGCAATTGTCTCTGGCACGGAGTGAAATATTTCAGGAGGAAGGGAATGTGCAGAGCGAGAAACGGGGGAGGAAACGCTTGTATCCATATCTCAGTACACTGCGCACACTCCCATGCAAAAGTGGGTCAGAAGAGGAGGAGGATGAGAAGGAGGAGCTCGGGAGACTGTCTCGGCAGCTAGGGAGTTTAACTATGGGAGAAGGGAACAAAAATAAACAGGAGCTCAAGAAAAATGATCCTCCGGACCCGCCGCCGTACGGTGAGGGTGTTTCGAGGAGAGCTTTCCATGCCCAAGCATGGAGGGCTGTTAACGCTGAGATGGGTCTTGCTTATCCAGTTTTCCAGGATGACAATAGGGGAAGATTCAATGAGCCTTTAGATTTCAAAATTGTGAAGACCCTGGCAGAGTCTGTGCGCACTTATGGGGTGGATGCCGCCTTCACATTAACTCAGGTGGAGAGTCTGTCTAGATACTGTATGACTCCCTCTGATTGGGCTAGCCTTGTTCGGGCTTGTGTTTCTCCAGGCAAATATTTGGACTGGAGAGCCTTTGTGCTAGAGGGCGCTGTAGAGCAGGCTGCCCAAAACTATGCGGCGGGACACCCCCATTGGGACAAGGAAATGCTTTTGGGACAAGGCAGATTTGCTAATCAACAAACAGGATACCCCCCTGAGGTATATTAACAGATCAATAACATTTGTATCCGTGCATGGAAATCACTCCCAAATAGAGGAGAAGTGTCTGGCAATTTAACAAAAATCATGCAAGGCCCCACAGAACCTTTCTCGGACTTTGTTGCTAGGATGGTGGATGCCGCAGGAAAAATCTTTGGTGACCCTGATAGAGCAATGCCCTTGATTAAACAACTTGTTTTTGAGCAATGCACCAAAGAATGTAAAGCAGCAATCGCTCCTTATAAAAACAAGGGCATAGAAGCTTGGATGAAAGTGTGTAGAGAGCTTGGAGGACCTTTAACTAATGCAGGTCTTGCAGCTGCTGTCCTTCGGATCGCAAAAGGGGGCGGTCCTGGTGCCGGAACATGCTTCCATTGTGATCAATCTGGCCATTTCAAACGTGACTGTCCCAAAAAAGGCAATTTTACTGGACCTCCTCGTGGTGGCCCTTCTAATAGCCCTCGTCAACCGGGGCTGTGTCCAAAATGCAAAAAGGGGAAGCATTGGGCAAGAGAGTGTAGATCAGTGAGGGACATCCATGGACAGCCTATTTCAGCTGGGCCAAAAAACGGCCGAAGGGGCCCCCGACCCCAGGGCCCACGAATATATGGGGCAATGGAGAATGTCACACCCGAACCCGAGACATGGCCTTCTCTACGCCATCCCACGAGATGCGGAGAACCACTACAGGTGCCGCGGGATTGGACCTCTGTTCCACCTCCAGACTCGTATTAACACCTAAGATGGGAGTCCAATTGGTGGAAACTGAGTTCAAGGGGCCTTTACCCCCTGGCACTGTAGGTTTGTTAATTGGACGTGCATCCTCTATTCTACAAGGTCTTCATGTTTTCCCCAGAGTTATAAACCCTGATACTGTAGGGGCAGTAAAAGTTATGGTGGAAGCTCCAAGGGGCATTGTGTCTATCTCCCCAGGGGATCGGATTGCTCAATTGCTAATTTTGCCTAGTGTGCATAATCACTTCCCTGCTGACTCAAGGTCACGGACAGGAAATCAGATTGGTACCACCGGAGGATATTGTGCCTATTTGTCACTGGATATGAGCAATCGCCCCACTTTGGAATTAAGCATAGAAGGTAAATCTATTGTGGGATTGCTGGACACAGGAGCAGATCGTAGTATCATAGCCCTTAAGGACTGGTCTAGGGGATGGCCAGTGCAGGCTTCTGATCAATCCTTAAGAGGACTTGGATATGCCCAAGCCCCTCAAATCAGCTGTAGACATCTATCTTGGAAGGACTCAGAAGGACATGATGGTACCTTTCAGCCTTATGTACTTGATTTACCCATTTCTTTATGGGGCCGTGATCTGATGAAAGACATGGGGTTCACTCTTAGTAATGACTATTCCCCAGTGTCTCAACATATCATGCAAAATATGGGGTATAGGCCAGGTCTAGGACTAGGAAGGCACCTACAGGGATGTAAGCATCCTGTGCAAGGTCATCAAAAGCTTAACAGGTTTGGTCTGGGTTTTTCTTAGGGGCCACTGGGGCTCAAATACCTATAACATGGCTCACCGAGGAGCCTGTTTGGGTGCCTCAGTGGCCTCTTCCCTCGGTTAAACTGGCAGCAGCCCATGATCTAGTCAAAGAACAACTTGATGTGGGTCACATCCAACCTTCTACTTCTCCATGGAATACTCCCATATTTGTCATTAAGAAAAAATCAGGGAAGTGGCGCCTACTGCATGATCTACGAGCAGTTAATGCTCAGATGTAGCTTATGGGGCCCATTCAAAGAGGGCTGCCTCTGCTCTCCTCTGTTCCTCAAGGCTGGCATATAATTGTTATTGACATTAAAGACTGTTTCTTTTCCATTCCTTTGCATCCTAAAGATTCACAACGTTTTGCTTTCACCCTTCCCTCGTGTAATCACGAAGAACCAGATCAAAGGTTTGAGTGGGTGGTGTTGCCACAGGGGATGGCTAACAGTCCCACGATGTGCCAGATGTATGTGGGGAAGGCACTCGCACCTCTCAGACGTAAGTATTCCTCCACCAAGATCATTCACTATATGGATGATGTGTTATTGGCCGCAAAATTAGAACAGACAGTTTATGAGGCTTATAAAGAACTCGTGATGCTGTTGGCTCAACATGGACTGCACATCGCACCTGAAAAGGTTCAAACGGGGGATTCTATTAGGTTTTTGGGAGCGACAATTGGGTATGACAAATTAAAACCACAAAAAATTACCACCAGGACTCAAGATCTCCAAACTCTAAATGATTTTCAAAAATTGCTGGGAGATATTAATTGGATAAGAGGATATTTACATATTCCTAATACTGTGCTCCAGCCTTTGTATGCTACTCTTAAGGGTGATCCAGATCTTGCTTCCCCTTGTAGCCTCACTACTGAGGCTAGAGCGGCCCTTATAAAAGTAGAACAAGCTATACAGCATGACACTCTATGCAGGCTCCAGAGTGATAAACCTTTCCAGTTATGTGTGCTTGCCACTATGCGGCAGCCTACTGGAGTACTGTGGCAAGATGGGCCTTTACTATGGATCCACCCACATGTATCCCCAGGAAAATCCTTAGAATATTATCCTGATGCTGTTGCAGCATTGGCACTTAAAGGGATTCAACAAAGCATTCAATTTTTCGGCCAATCACCTTCTTCTCTTATCATACCCTACACTAATGCTCAACTTAATGTTTTATGTGCTACTCTAGACAACTGGGCTATTCTGTGTTGCTCGTTTCAAGGGGGTATTGATAATCACTACCCTTCTCATCCATTACTCCATTTTGTTAAAGAACATCCCATCATTTTCCCTAAGGTAACTTCATCCAGTCCAATTCCGGGGGCTGTTAACATTTTTACTGATGGTTCCAAGTCTGGAATGGGAGCTTATGTAATTAATGACTCTCCCCCTATCCAGCATCAATTTGCTCCTGGAAATCCACAATGGGTAGAACTACAAATTGTTATTGAAGTTTTTAAACAGTGTTCTTTTCCTTTTAATCTTATTTCGGACTTCAGCTATGTGGTACAAGCACTAAAAGTCCTGGAGACCGTGGGAACTATTAGTGATGCCCACAATGTGTCTGTTTACTTTACTCAGCTTCAACAGCTTATCTCTAACCACACTGCTTCTTTTTATCCAATGCACATCAGGGCTCACACCTCTCTTCCTGGTCCGTTATCCCAAGGTAATGCCTGTGCGGACTTAGCCACTAGAGGCCAATTGATATGCTTGGCTTCCTCCTTAGAGAGGGCTAAGTTGTTTCACCAAAACTTCCATGTTAATGCATTAACGCTGCGCAGGCGTTTTTCCATTTCAAGAGCGGATGCTCGGCAGATAGTATTGCAAAGTCCCCATTGTGTCACATTTCTTCATCCCCCTAATTATGGAGTAAACCTACGGGGATTAAAGCCATTGATTGTTTGGCAAATGGATGTGACACATATACCTGACTTTGGTAACCTTAAGTATGTGCATGTTTCCGTTGATACGTGCTCTGGAATTATCCATGCTTCTGCTTTATCGGGAGAAAAGGCATGTAATGTCATTACTCACTGTTTAGAGGCATGGGCAGCATGGGGTGCACCTGCATCCCTTAAGACTGATAATGGACCTGCTTATACTGGCAGACAATTTACAGTTTTTTGTTCTACTATGGGAGTGCAACTTACTCATGGTTTGCCTTATAATCCTCAAGGACAAGGCATTGTTGAGCGTGGTCATCGCACCTTAAAGGAAACTTTACAAAAACAAAAAGGGGGAATAGGAGCTGAACACACTCCTAAAGAACGCCTGTCCTTAGCTCTCTTTACCATTAATTTTTTGAATTTGGATATTCATGGTCGCTCTTCGGCTGATAGACATGTGTCCCCTCAGCCCTCTGTGATTGGCTATGTTAAGTGGAAGGATGTTCTTACGGGCCAATGGAACGGCCCTGACCCCGTGCTGACATGGGCACGAGGATCTGTATGTGTTTTTCCCCAGGATCGTACGGAACCATTGTGGGTCCCTGAACGCTTGACAAGAAGAGTCTCGACATCAACTAACCAGCAACAAGAGATACCACAACAATCCTGTGATGAGGATCTTCATTCTACTAAGTGCTCTGGCTCTGGTGCTGGTGCCGATGGCACAGGCAACACCAATGCGGTGGTGGGCAGTGGCACGGGCATGGCCAATGCCGATGCCGGTTCATGGTAATTCTAGTGTCCTCCCCACTCTTTTTTCTACCTCATGTGAGATGTCTGCTCCCTGTGCCTCTCCTAGAGGGGACATGGAGAGAATTTTTAATCAATCTCAAGTTAATCTCACAGGAGTTTTTTGTTTCAGCCTTAGAAACGCTAATTGCATTAGCCTTAAGACCAAAAATTTGACTAACTGGGAGGACCCATTGCGGTCCAATCAGGTCTCAGGAAGCATTATCAGTGCTGTATTGAGCAAGGTAGCTTCGGGGAATCAATCAGGCTCAGAGACCCCTGCAAACAGCAGCTCTGCTCTTAACATAACTACCTTGGCTATTATCTCCGAGGTACTAATCCCAGTGCCTCCTTTTTCTAGTAGTATTTATAATGCCACTCATTTCAAGGCCTCTCCTTACTGTTCCCCTAATCTTGGTTTCCCCCCAACATTTACGCCTTGTCAGGATCATTCTTGGGAGAAACGTCAAGTTGCTAAAGGTTTCTCCCTTTCCCCCTCTCTTGATAGGTATGTTTATAACTTTAACAATAGTGCCAGCTCCTCTACAGGAGTAGGTTGGTCCTGGTTTTAATGGCTGATTTCCAATGAAAAGGGGGCTTCAGCCGATATTTCTGTACTGGCTCAGTTGGTAGGAGCCAAAAGTTGGCTGGCTAATATTTCTGGTACTGTTAGGGAAAGTCAACAAGGTAATAGACTTACATCTGTTTCATTCAACTCTCTGTTGTATAATGCCACATTGCCTCCTGCAATGGTCTGTGTCCAATCCCCCTTCTTATTCCTTTTGCCTAAGGCCACCTCATCGGGGATGCTGGATTGTTCTCATACTACCTGTCTCTTATCTGAGTGTTGGAATGGTTCCTGGACTGTAGCAGTGTTTATGAAGATTCCAACTTTTGTCCCAATCCCGGTCACTGCGTATCCTGATAAATTCCCTATTGTTGAGCTACTTAGAGTCCGCAGAGATTTTGGAATCACAGCGGCTATTGTGACAGCCGTGGCGGTATCTGCTGCTGCAGCGGTTACGGCCGGAGTGGCTATGGCCAATCAAGTACAAACTGCTGCCACTATTAATCAAGTTGTCCAACAAACTTCCACCATACTTGAATCCCAAAATACAATTAATCAACATATTTTGTCAGGGATTTTAGCTGCCAACCAAAGAATAGATTTACTCCAAGATCAGGTAGAAGAATTCGCTGACTTAGTGCTTTTGGGTTGTGTTGACCAACGTGCACATTTATGCATAACCTCTGTCAGATTTAATGATTCCAGGAATGCTTCCCGCACCATTGGCGAATATTTGGCTGGAAATTGGTCCATGGAAGCGGAAGACATGATCCAGTCTCAACTAACCCAGATAGCTGTCTTGAATAGCACCCGTGTTGATCCCGTGACTTTGGGTCAATTCACCGATTGGATATCTTCTACCTTTTCCTTTTTTAAAGAGTGGGTGGGGGTAGGCATTTTTGGTGCAATGTGTTGCTTCGGTATGTTTCTCTGTTTGTGGTTTCTCTGTCACCTAAGGCCCGCAATGCTCACGATAAGGCTATGATCATCCAAGCTCTTGCAGCTTTAGAAAATGGCAATTCACCTCAAGTTTGGCTTGCGCATCTTAAACAGTAAATCTTTGACATGGCCATTGCACCCCAAGTTATTATAACATTGCACTGGGATCGGCATGTCTTTCCTCGTTATTCTCTTAGTGTTGGAAAGCCCTTGCACTCTGCCGGTCTTGCTGCCATTGCACGCAGGTGGGTTTCCACACTAATGCTTCTCTATCGCCTTAAAGTCCGTGCCTTTCTTTCGGGGTGCTGTCAACTCGTTTGTCGTTGTGTACAGCCACAGTTCAGCCTTAGCTGTCCCCCTTCGTCCACCTTCGTCACGATACAGGATGCGAGGCAAGGCACTGCACTTGAGTGATCCTTGAAGTGGACCTCAAGGAGAGCATGTCCTATTGCATGCGGGTTTGATGTCCACGCCCTGCCCCACGAAAAAAGGAGTCGGCTGATATGGCTTCAGATCTGGGGAAGGGCCCTCCTTAGGACTGAGCCATACTATGCAGCCACTTCTGCACAGTGGGATAGGACCTCTACTCTCGCCTGTATTGTTTTCAGAAAACAGAAGGGGGGAACTGTGGTGAGCCGTTTCTGCAGATTATGGTCGCCATTGCAAGATGGCGCTGGCTCCACTGTGTTCTGTAATAAACAACTCCTTGTTTTGGAGAGTTGGTGCATGGTTTCTCAGCACCCTGTGAGAAAGTTCCACGTGGCAGCTTCGCATTGGGGCTTGGGATGCTTTATTAAGGCTGGGAGGGGCATCCGACGGGGAATTAGAAGAAATATCAAGGGCCTGAATAAACTGCTGAAAGAAGATTCCTGAGTTGCGTCTTCCTTGCGGGCAAGGGGTCACGACAACAGGCCTTGTTTGGTCCATCTTCTCTACAATAAGAAGAGAGAGACTGATTCAGACACATCAATTCATCCTGACCTGGTTGTTTGCTGTGGAAGATGACTATTGCTCTCTCAGGTCCTACATAGCTGCCTACATCTTCTCTAAGGATCATTTCTTCATGGATCGTTGAGTTTCTCAGCCGGTGAAAGATCAGCTACATTACTATATTGTAAGACGAACTCTGTCCCTGCTCTTCTGTAAGTTATATTAAGGGAAGAGTGTATGGTTAGGTTCAATAATAGCATCGATTTTGGTTAGGAATCATTCTGCAGGATGAATAATGGTATTGGCAACCTGCGATATTTACAAGAGTATATAGGTGAAATATAAGTATGAAAGCAGAAATTTTTTAAGATTTGAAGCCCAGAAGGGCATTGGGCCCTTGAGTGGGATACTTAGCTTTGAATTATGTCCTGCACAGTTGTCTCAGATAAATCAATATACAATGGCATAGGACCTTGTAACTTGGATGATTGAATGTTGAACAGAACATACAGTCAAAAAGCAATAGTCGATAGGATTTGGAAGGTATTCGGTAGGCTAAGAAGAAGAGTGAGTATAGGATTTGGACCAAAAGTTCTTAACAATAGGGTTTCGGGTAGAGAGTGAAGGTGAATGTCAGCACATGTGAAGAGTCAGTCGCAATGATGAACTGGGGAAAACATGTATGAAAGCACATATCAATAAAGACATTAGGAAATCAAGTAAAGTATAAAGTGAGTGATAGGATTACACATTTTCAATAGGCTGGAGCTTGAATTTATAATCTTAAGAGGAAACAAATATGTAGTCACAAATAGAATTGACATTTGAGAACATTAGGCAACATGGACATGGATGATTTTAGTAATCCATGTTCACTTCCCATTTAGGCTTTGATACAATTGTACATGTGACCTTTGCTTTTTGTGTCCAGAATATTTCTGTGATAAAATGTATATGCAGATCTGGTGACGTGAGTATTTCTTCCACCATTTCAGGGAGCAATATTTTGAAGACGTATAAATTAGTATGGGGGTACAAATAGGCGTACCCTGTGTCTATGAATATAGAGATAATGCAAGAATACACCATTCTGTGAATAAACAATATAACTGGATCCACTTTAAATAATGGATTGAATAGATATCTGAAAATATATCAGAAATGTTATATTGATATACAATCATTCATTCCAACCAGTTATATATCTAATGTTCATCTTAGGGTTATGGTTTATCATGAAGGGTGTGTGAGATTTGTTTCAAAATGATTATGGAAATCGATTATAATGTATTTGGAAAGAAGTCTCATTAAAAGACCAGTCAAGAAACATAGAGAAATACATGTGTTCTGGAGAAGAAAGTGATTGAAAGTGAAACAAATGCCTATAATTTTGCTAACTAGTGGATGAAATATTTATCCTATGATGTGCAAAAACTGAAAAATAGTAAGGTACCACTGTTGAATAAAAATGAACATCAAAAGATGCATCATGTCCCATAGGAATCTACTTGCATTGATGTTAAACTGGGTCAGTAACTGTAGAAATATTAGGATTTGTATGTACCTTTCACTGAAGTTAGTTTTCAGTACTAGGAAACAAATATATATTTCAGGTGAATGAATATTTCTGAGAATAATGTTGTGAAAAGTTGATTATTAATCCACATACATGAACATGAATGAATTTAGGGAGTGTATATAAGACACATACATTTCATATTATGAAAATTCTGGAGAGTGTGTGTGTGTGTGTGTGTGTGTGTGTGTGTGTATACACACACACACACACACACACACACACAACCACAGACAATAAACATACCAATTCATATGCCAAACAAAATTCACCATGAAATATATATCATCCACAGATCCAAAAACATTCATTTCACTGAACATGGATTTATGTATAATGTTGTTCTACTAGGAAGCTCACCTATAGCTTGAAATTTCAGTTCCAACAGCTTTTAGGAGGAGTAATCTCTTCTCACAATTTGTAACTGCCAAGTCAGGCACCTCACAAAAATTTACTTGTGATATCACGTAGAATTCTATATGTGCATATAAAAATACATGTGCTGAATAGGCTACAGAGAAAGGGAGACAGGAATACACATATTTTTTTAACTTTAAAAACACATGGAGAACTATTTCAATTAAAAATTGACTAGATTAATAACACCTACCATTTATCTTGCAAAAGGCAAGTCCAATATACACCATGTCTCCTCTGAACTGCTTGTATTTCAATTTTGTTTCGGTTATTTTTCTCCATCATATTAGTATTAGTTGTTAGAGTCTCGTAGAGTATGGGTTATTGTGAGGGATATAGTATTTTGAATGGAAAATTGAAAAATGAATCCAATGAGTATGCATATATATGGTATACAATAATCTTCCCACTCTCATCCAGAACAATGCCTTGACATTACCTTCGCCCCAAGTAAGACACAATTAGAGGAGTAGAGTTAAAATATCTGTGAATACATATCTGGGATAGAAAATGCTCAGGAGTTCACAAACATGGATGTGGTAGAGGAGTTTCCAAAAGTAAAGGACAGGGTTGATCTCCCAACCTGATCTTTCAATAAAATTGGGAGTCATCTTTCCACACAGCCATGAGAAGATAATTTTTTCTTTACTATAAATTAGTGCAAATTCCAAACCTACTTGGAATTCCTGCCCATGCCTTGAACTCACCCATATCTGGCTTTCTGACCAGATTGCAGCCCTCTCTGAAACTTTAGTGACACCTCATAAATATTGGCCTTCCCTGGCCAAAGACCCTCTCTAGGCTCTAATGGTCCTCATAATTTTTGATGCTGGGGCCAGCAAATAAAAAATGTAACCTATAATTAGTGTGATGCTTGTCAAAGTTCTGTTTTCTGTAACTCCCCTTTTGTGTAACTTTCTGGGGTATAAAGCTGGGCTGTAGGAAATGTGGGGATGCTGTCTTGTTTCCGCTGTTTGAGAGGGAGAGGCAGCCCACCCGGATGAAATAATAAGCTTGCTTTAATTTGATTTTAATTGGAGTCAGTGGTCTTTTCTTGCATCCTGGTCTAATATTTTAGAGTTCCCCAGTGAGATGACCCGACCAGATCACAAGACCAGACTCCTGGAAATTCTGAAGCTGGCCTTTCCTCCAAGGCTCTGGGCTGGAGAGCCAAGTTCAAAGGCCTTGGAGTGAGCCTTCAGTCTGGGGAGCACTGCAGTGAACCATCGCACTATAACTATTAGCAAGCACCTGGTGGAGGAGGCCTCCATAGGTAAGTGGTATCTTTATAACATCTGATATCCGGTAAAGGGACATCTCTTCTGAAGACAGAGAGGTGGCATGGGGAGGTTCACATATACTCCTGTCCGGGACAGTAACAAGAATCATTCTGTCCTCTGTTCTGTTCTGTAGGGAATTCCTCTGAAAGGGTAGAGAGGTGCCAACGGGCACGCAGGAGCTCCTTCCCCGGAGCTTTAGCAAGACGTTGTATTGCTCCTCTTTTTTTCTATTTCTTCACCGGTTTTCTGTTTCTTTGTGTTTTTTTCTGTGTTCTGTATGTTTTTGGTTTGTTAGTTTTTGTGCGTTTTGTTGTGTGATTTCTGTGGTAAAAACATAATGATATTGGACGTGAAAATGGGTAATAAAGCAAGTAAGCCTGACACCCCTTTGGACTGTGTTTTAAGGAACTGTGATGAACTTTCCCCCCCTTTGTCAATCAGGATGAGAGAAGCCCCTAGCTGGTTGCCTGGAGCACACCCACTGCAGAGGGCAATGCCTGCTGGTGACCTAAGAACTGAGTATCTCTTAGGTGAGAAAGTGAAACTCCTTTAAAACCTCTTGTCCCTCCAGATCAAGAGAGTCACAACCTTTCGGCAGAATCCCCTGTGTTTCTCCTTTGTTAGCAAAGCAGTAAACCTCCCTTTTTCTTTTTCTCAAACGCTGTCCTCATTATTAAATTGGTATTAATTGGCTTCAACATCAGGAACCAAAATTTAAGTTACAAATTTTGATACCCTCCCCCGGACCCCGGGACTTTTTGAGAGCTGACTACTGAAATATTAGGAGATGGAGCGTGCTCGGGGTGGAACTGAACCAGAGGAGCTAATCCTGTAAGTAAAAGGAGGGACTGAAGGACTCCCAGCAGCTGCCAAAGCCCTGTTGCTTCAGAGAATTCCCTCCTTCCGTCCATACACTGTAAGAATTATGCCACCTCTGTCTTATTAAAAAAGAGAATAAGAAAAAGGGGACACTAAATGCAGTAAAGTCACCATGGAGACCCTTGATTTCACATTTCAGGTTGCTCCTCTTTGAAAACATCTGTTCCCCTTGTGGGGACATCTATCATGCTACAGGTGTAGGAGATTTTTCTCTTATCTGTTATGTTTTAAAGGCTTCTGTCTGTCAGCCATAGTCTGGAGCTCCTTTCTGTCTGTCTTGTGTCTTTGTTTCTGGCCCTTAAAGACATGTGCAATTATGTGTTCATATTATAAATTGTTTCTTGGGAATGATCTTAGCTCAATGTGTGTCTAAATGATGACGTTTTATTGTAACAATCTGGTATCTGAATGGGTTTTTGAAGCATTGTACAATCTTGCAGTTAAAAGTCTGGTTCATATAATTGTTTAGTTTATGATTTTAGATAATTCATGCAAGAGAACTTAAATACTTAGCATGGAAAACTAAAGAACTCTATTTCCAAGTTGGCAAGTAACTTCCCAAACATTCAGTCTTATTTTTCACCAGTTTTGAATTGGGTAGACTGGGAAAATATCACAGTGTGTACCAGTGCATTAATTTGGAAAAGGATAGGAAATCATAGTATGGTATCTGTTGACAGAACAAGATGTAAAGATATAAAATTTTGTGAATTGTAACTTAAAATTGTACCATAATTTTCAACATCCAAACCTGAAAATTATGGTTAAAATGCCTTAGGCCTGAGGTGTCTGCTCAGAATAGCAGTTTTTCCCTGCTCCTTCCAGACCTCAGCCAGGCCTTATGTTGAAATGCAAATGAAAGAAGCCTACTAGCTCAGTAGGAGACTGATCTGAGGCCTAAGGGGGGGGGGAAATTACATTGTATGGTATTTACTAATAACTGCCCAGTCACTTTTTCTAGGACTCTTATTTTTTTCCTTAGATTCTGTATTGTTTTTAACTCATGATTTTGATCCTACAGACCTAGGTTAATGTTTTTCTGATCAGTTCTATCTTTGACCAACAGTGGAGTTTTTGAAACATTGCAATGGAGATTTCACCTGCGAAAAGCTACAAGGCCTTTACTATAATTATGTGTGCACACTCTTGTTATGTGTTGTATGTGTATATATACATATGTCCGTATATCATGTATATTATATACAAATTAACATACATAAGGAGCGCTCATAAAAAAAGGAGCACTCACAAAAACAAATTTTAAAAAGCGGATCCAAAGATCTTTAATTTACGTGATTTAAATGGTTCACTTTAAATTGGATAAACAGATAAAAATAAATGTCTTTAAATTTAAGCTTACATGTTTTTCTAGGTGTTCAAAAATCTAATAAAATATTAATGTCGACAAAAGGTCTAATATGCCTTGGTTCTAGGACTTTTCCTTCAACAAAAAAATGGTCTACACTGTTCAATACTTTTGTCTAATATTTTGATAAATAAATAAATTAAATTTGATATTTGATTACTCATTCATGAGTATTCTTGTTAGATATGTTATTGATTTACTAAGGTCTGTATAAGTTTGTTCTAAAGTCTGTATAAGATTGTAAAAATCAGTCATGTGTAAAAGACACAAAAATTTCTTAAAACATACGTTTACCAATAGCATTGTGTTTATTAAGTTTTATTTTTCTAGAGCAAGCAACCATAAATATTAAACAACTTATTAAATACGATCTGTTATTTTAGAGCACTGTACTGCCATTTCTTTAAAAGCTAAACTTGGTTAATGTAGAAACATCAATGAAATTGTGATGCTATTAATGTGCTCATATCTTCCAGGAATACAAGTCTCTAAGGTAGAAACTTTAAAAGAGCATTATGTGAAGCTGGTGTTCTGAAGTTGTATGGTAAAAAAAAAATATATTGGGCATTTATTTACCTTTTATCAATAAGATATGTAAACTTTTATGTTACTTTTTACATTGGGGAACAATTTGAATGTATTTTTATGTTAATGAGAGCCTTAGCTATGAAAAGGATAAAACTTTCAGCGTTTATTTTATTCATGTTTTAAATGTTATATTATATGGTGTTAACTAATGTTCATGTGACCTCAAACAATTAATGTTAACTTTTTAAACTGATATTTAAAAACAAAGATCATCTTTAGAACTAAAACACTTAAGATTTATAAAGAGCCCTGCCTTACTTGAGATAAGGCTCTGTGTCCCAACTTACTACATGTGAGAATGACTATGAAAGCAGTGGGTCAGATGTTATTTCATTTAAAGTTACATTCAAAAGTTCTTTTTTTTCATATCAAGATTATTAGGATCTCAAACAAGAAATATAATAAATAACTCAGCCTAAAAATTCAGGGTAGCTATTACACGAACTAAGTATATTTACTCTTGTTAATTTTATTTTGTAATTTCCTTATAAGTGATCTAAAGATTCCCTGTTAGTGTTTTACAGAAGTGTTGCTTTAAGAACACAACATGGGTTAATTAAAGATAACAAGTCATCACCAAAAGACAGACAGAAAAATACAGATCCCAATTAATAAAAAGATAAATAATTTTAAATTACAGACATTAAAGCCCAGTACTCTTAATATAATGCTGCTAAAATTTATTTGCTGGATGTTTAAAATTAGGATTTAAAATTAAAGTTAAATGAAAAGGGCCAAGAAAACCAATATGTGATTCTTGCCCTCTGAGTCAGTCTGTATCCAGGGAACAGGGGACTTCCCTAAAGAGCTTTGCAACTCTGAGCCACTGGAGAACAGAAAGCCAATCAGTGCATTTTCTATGAAGAAGACAGTCATCAGAGAAGGGAGACATCCCTGATGCTTCCGAGGGAAGCCACAGGGTCAAGCAAGACCTGGACACACCTAGCGAAAATGGCACTAGCAGAACTGAGAAGCTGCTCTCAAGTTTCCCCAGGAATGACTCCCGTAAAAGCTCAGCTGACTGTTCATAATAGATAGAAACAAAAGTCAGTTTGACTGCTTCATCTTAAACATTTAGGAAAGACAGTTAAACGCAAAATACAGCCATTCCTGGGCATTTTAAATAATAACAGTAATAATAATATTTTAAGGTATACACTTTATGTTAGCCTCCCAAAATAAATAAGACTGGAGGCTACAAAGAAGGGTTCTCAGAGAGGAATGCCTGATAACTATAAAAAGAGACTATCAAGAGGAGCTGCCAGAGGCAGAAGTTTTTAGTTTAAGGCCTACAGATATTCCTAACCTACACAGGTAATATTGGAGTTTACTAGTACAATTATCCAGCCTTGAGTAACAGAATTAAGGGTTTCTCTTTTAGACACAGAGGTCATACTAGTAAAAGAATTTTGCAGGATCAGATGGTATTAAATTATACCACTGTGTTTTATGGGGAGGGACAACTGTAACCCTAAATGTTAAATATTAAGTTGACAGTCCTGATAACTGGGGATATTTAAGACTGGTGAGGGAACTTCTATACAGTGACATGTTCCAGCTGCTGCAACATTTATTCAGTACTCATGTATTTTGTTTCTCTCATAGAAGAACCCATCCCCAGATGACTTTACAACCTGTACTTCCCCAACCAGACTTCAAACCGAACTGACTTCGAAAAGTCAACTCATGTCTCTCAGACCGTACCCCCTCACATCACCCTCTCTCAGCTCAGAAGAAGTCAAAATGAGTGACGCCTCGCTTCTTACTACAATGGAGCCAAAAGTAAATAGACTATCAATATAAGTAATTAATTAAGTCAGTAAAATCAGGGAGACCGGTTTTGGGTGAGTTCAAAAAATGGGGAGACTGTTACCTGAGGAATTAAATTTCCCTCAGTGCTCGTCCCCTACCCTATCAAAGATTTGAAAGGGACACATTAGAAAATGGGGGAATGATAGACCCAACCTGATATTTTATTTAAATTGGAGCCATCTTGACACAAAGCCATGAAAAGATAATTTTGGCTTAACTATAAATTACAGCAAATTCTGAACCTGCTTTGAATGCCTGCCCATGCCTTGAACTCACCCATGCATGGCTCTCTGACCAGATAACAGCCCTCTCTGAAACTTTATTTACACCTCATAAATATTGGCCTTCCCTGGCCAGATGACACTCTCTGAGGCTCTAATGGCTCTCATAAATTCTGATGTTGGGGCCAGCAAAAAAAAAAAAAAAGAAAAATGTAAACTATCGTTAGTGTGATGCTTGTCAGAGTTCTGTTATCTGTAACCACCCTTTTCTGTAACATTCTGCGCTATAAAGCCATTCTGTAGGAAAGGTGGGGTTGCTCTCTTGTTCCCGCGGTTTTGGGAGGGAGACACAGCCCGGGTGGTGGAAATAATAAGTTTGCTTTAATTTGATTTTAATTGGAGTCAGTGGTCTTTTCTTGCGTCCTGGTCTAAAAGGTAAACACTCCACCAACATGGAGCTCTGCCTGCCTAAAGACTACTTGAGAAACTGCCTCTGAGGATGGGCACTTGACATATATGTTGTTGTCAGGAGCTTTAGCTTCCATTCTAAGGAGACCATTAAAGCTGAGTCTGCATCTATGTGACCTGGAGGACATTGTTTCTTATTTTCCAAATAACATGAGGCAGCAGTGCTGACTTCTCTCTTTGTAGGTAAACTGTGGCCACTGAAAGCTAAGTGTCTCCGCATGTGGACTGTGAAGCCATTTGGTCATCCTCCACTTTTCATGGTGTTTCTTGCTGCTGCACTGGGAGTTTGGTATTTGCTTCACGAAATACAAGGAGTTCAACTGGGACACAGTGCTGGAGGGAGTCCTGTCACGTGTGGTGGGTCAGGGTCTGCAGGAGAATGCACCAACCAGGCTTCTATTCCACATAGCTTGTCCCCTTAACCATAGCAACCTGATTCTGAACATTGCCCTGAAACATCTCCATATAACAAGATGCTTTTTATGGAGAGGATTCAGACATATACGTGATTCCTGTCTGCACCATATCAGCCACAAGCCATTTGGAAGTCAATGACAGATCCACATGGCTTGACAAGAGATGCTTTATCACACACCTGCACATCACAGCTCTGGGCCCACTACTCAGCAGCCTCCAACATACTGGTATCTGTGTTATACACCGTTTTCATGAAACCCAGTCAATCAAGGCACTGTCTGGTACCCTCATGATCAGCAACAGGACATCCAAAGATTCTCCAGGGCCACCTGGTCATGGGAATTTCAAAAATTTCATGGTATTTATCTAGCCATTTTTCAAGGATGAATTTGGGGAAACTGTGGGTTTAAATTCATTCAGGAACCATTAAATTTTGAAGAAGCACATTTCAAGGAAAGCTCTGGTGAACTCTCAGAGGCAAGGCTTCCCAAAGAGTGGCCCAAAGGACACATGAAGCCAGGCCCAATGAGGTCTCCAATGTAAGGTCCATGTATGTTTTGACTCTCAACTATGGCGGCCAATCTTTCAGAATAAAGTCATGTGATATCCAGGCTGAGTTTGACAGTACTCTTTGGAAAGCCACCCTTTTCTATATCTCAGTTTTCAAGGGTGAATCTCATGCATGGCCACCTAAAATCCCAACACAATTCATGGCAATACTTCTCTGAGGTCAGTTCCATTACTCAGTCTCTATGGGAAATCACACCATAGTTCAAGCTCAGGTGGACCCAGGCATCTTTACCAACCACCACAAAGCTGACCACAATTAAAACCAAAACACTCCCACATGGCCCTCATCTTCTTCCACATATACACTCATCATAACCTCTGGCTGGAGGTTTCCATGAGGGGCGCAGCCCAAGACACTGTCCAAAATAAGCACACTTGCGCCTCATTTGCCTAAAGTCAGCTTGGCCTGGACACCCTTCCTGTGAACAAAGAGTGATCAATTAGTCCTGCTCTATAACTGCTCCGCTTCTCCAATTTGAGGCCTACTGACTGTCTGGTATAGATTCTTCATGAGAATGTGTGTCATGAGAAAACTCAAGCACCTATTGGCTAGCCTCTAGAGGGCTTTGAAGAACTCATTTGACCCAAAGAATTCCTATTTTCACTTGATGGAGGTCAGGAAGGTTACAAAAGATGGCGAGACACTTCATCCACAAAGACTGCTCTTTTGGCCATTTTGGTTATGAATGCACACTTGGAAACTTACTTTAGATGCATCAGATGCTGACAATCTAAGCCACTGCCTCACAAAGGGCCAAGAGGCTGATTCAGCCACATCCCTTTCCAAAGCAATTAAGCAAAGAGCCACAGGTGATGCCCATTCATTTCCGTTTGTAAACTGTTTTCTTCAGGCTTCACAAAGGGGTGGCCTGAGGCAAAGACCTTCCTGACATTCAGGACAACAGAACAATAGGTAAGCAAAAAGCCCAAAGCAGTGTTTCTCCACTGAGACTTTACTGGTCACACAGAATTCTGAGTTTTTGAGATGCTCCCATTCCCTTCAGCTATTAAGTACATGCCCATGTCAGAGAGCTTGGAGGTGGTGCATATCTTGGAAACAAAACCATGAGGCTATTCTGGAGAGTGGCCCATATTCAAGAAGAAGAGAGAAACTTAGGAAGGTAGTAGATGTTGCCCATCCATAAGGCAAGCCACTCTCCATTCTTAAATTGGGCAGGATGAATGCTGGGAAGCTTTCTACCAGACAGGACACAACCATTGATGCATTCTCTTTTCAAATGTCTATAACCATGTATACAGTGGGATACACAGACATAGAAACACTCATGTTGTCAAACAAATTTCTAGAAACATTCCACTCCAAACAAACAAACCGACTTATTCTCAGAACATGAGACTAAACAACAAATTCATAGGGACACCCACAACAGCACCTCCTTCCCCCAAGTATGTCTGTGACTATCCTCAGTGTCCTCTGACTGGTGGGCCATACTATGTTCCCCGAAGTGGCCTGTTCTGTCTCAGATCTGGTCTTCTTTGCCAACTCTTTGAAGTTGTCAGGAGCCATGGTTGAGCCACTACCTGCTTTCTCAGAAAAGGCTTCTATTCATACCTCTCCTGGCATTTGGCCATCATCACTTAAGTAGGTACCAAGAAAGACTGACTCTGTCCTTGATAAATCCAAACAATTGAGACCACTGGGACTAGGACTGGGACTTCTCTGGGTGCCTGGCAATCAATCACCAAGGAAGTGTGGTAGGTGACTTCCTTCAGGAAATGAATGAGGTCACTGCCTTGGTAACCACTTTGTACTAACAGTTGCTTCCAAGGGTCCCATGAGATGGAGTCTGCCCCTACTTCCTGTGACACTTACACAAGTTAGAATGGTATATCAACCACAGGCACCCAGGAACAGCTCTCCACACAGGCCTGGGCCTGGTTTGGTCCATGTAATCTACATTAAGAAGAGAGAGGCTGATTCAGTCACATTCCTTCATCCTGACCAGGTTGTTTGACATGGAAGTTGACTTTTGCTCTCTCACATGCTTCATAGGTGCCTACATCTTCTTCAGGGATGATTTCTGCATGGAACTTTGAGGTTCTCAGCAGGTGGAAGATCGCCTACATTCCTGTATTGTAAGATCAACAATTTCCCTGTTCTTTTGTAATGTTAGATTGAGGGAAGAGTGTATGGTTAAGGTTAATAACAGGTTCGATTTCGATTAGGAATCATTTTGCAGAATAAATAATGGTATTGGAAACCTGTGATATTTACATGAATATGCGGTGAAATATAAGTATGAAAACAGAAATCTAGGTAAGATTTGAAGTCCATAAGGGCGTTGGGTGGCCTGGACCCCATCCTTTGAAGCAGGAATGATCAAATAGCCCTGCTGCTAATACTGCTCTTCTTCTCCAATTTGAGGCCTACTGACTGTCAGGTATATATTCTTACTGTGATTTGGAGTCATGAGAAAACCCAAGCACCTATGGGCTAGCCTCTTCAGGTCTTTGAAGAACTCATTTGACTCAAAGGATTGCTATTCTCACTTGAAGGTAGTCAGGAACTGAAAAGGTCATTGAACGTTGGAGGAAAAGACCAACAAGAAACTGTCTCATGCCAAAAGAAATGGTTTATTGGGGGTCCAGCATCTGGGGCTCAGAGCTCACTCCAGAGGAGGAAAGAAAAAAGATCCCCGAGAACAACTTGAGCAGAGTTTATATACATTCTTTAGAGAGGGCAGGGACTTTACATACATCATAGCCTCCTTTAGGAAATCATCATACGCCGCAGGAAAATCAAATAGCAACTCTAAAACAAGATTAGCACATCCATTGGCGGGAACAGGTCGGGCAGGGGGTGATTTTTTAGCCCTGAGAAGGGGTATACATTTAAACTGGTTGGTTGAAGCCCTGAGATGTATTTGTGCTGAGCTGCAGGGTTTCTGGGAAGGGGTTGTTTAGCTACTAGGTGGTCAGGGAAGATTTCAACACACATCTAATGGGCAGTTCTGGGAATTGTCTTAACTGCCACAGGAATTTCAGGTTCTGAGTGCAGCTTGGAAACTTTACAAAACCTGGTTCTTTACGTTTCAATTTAAATTTCTTTTATTCTTTCATTTTCCACTCCTTTTTATGACTACTTTTAATCTTAAAAGTAATGAATCATAATTATTGCGGGTTCTCAGATTCTATTTCTGCCAGTGGATAGTATTTTTATCTGATTACCATGAGTTTTTTCCTGCCCAATCTGAACCTGGAGAAAGGAAACTATGCAGTTTAGCAAACAAGGTCCCACATTTAGTAACACCATAAGGATGATCAGGGGTCCAGCTAAGTCTGATAAAAGTTTAGTTAACCAAGAGGACTGGGTAAACCATGACTCAAAACACCCTTGTTGAATCTCCCTTTCTCTCTGGTGCTCTTCAAGGCATTTTCTCAATTTACTCATGGATTCTTTAAAACTCCACTATGGTCAGCATAAAAACAGCATTCTTCTCTCAGTGAAGCACAGATGCCCTCCTCCCTCATGAAGAGGAGGTCTAATCCTTGCCTTTTCTGTAAAACAACCTCAGAGACAGAGGTTAAGGATTCCTGCAAAACTGTGATGGAGGTCTCTAACGTTTTCAAGTCTTGATCTATTGCTGTTTCTAATCGGGCCATTTGTTGTGACCCACGGATCATAGCAGCTGTTCCCGTACCCACTCCTGCAGTAACTCCTATCCCCAGTAGGATGGCTAGAGTAAGAGACACTGGCTCCCGGTGAAATCAGGTTGTTAGTCCCCCTAGTAGACCTTCAAATTATTCTGCATCATCATAGAGCACCCTGGGGAGTATCTGCACCATTACACAATAATTTACAGAGCTATCTAATACCTGGGCTGAAATGCAAGGAGTTCTGATTGTGTGGAGTTCAGTACCATAATGGTTCCTTTAATTAGTTCCCAGGGGGAGGAGTCAGCTGTATTCTGGACTGGGAAAGTAGGCAAAGACCGAAACCAGGAAGTATGAGATGGTAGAGGGGTTCTGGTAGATCTAGGCATGGGAGATTTAGGAGGTTTAATTCCTGGCTTGAGGGGATTGGGCCCTATTGCTGTGGGCTTTTCTTCCTTTTTAAGCTGGATGGTGAACCAGAGAGCAAAGTCATAACCAGGGCCATAAATATAAAATCGCATTCCCCTAGTATTTCCCATAGGCCATGTTGTTCTGAGGTATCCCCTTCCTTTGGAAGTGAAAGTTATTTGAGGGGGTAACATAGACTATTCTTTCCACAGCGAGTTTTTGACACCGCTTGGCTAGCGGCACATTTCTTGGGATCAATCCAGGTGTCATTTGGTCCTACCTGAATCATACTGTCTGGAGAGTTTGGGTTCCACCATGCACTCCCGTTTGTTCACATCCCCAAGATCTACAATAAAAGTCAATGGGTCCTCCACAGGTTTGGGCCTGTTTGCAACTTCGGAAATCAGCTGGGCACACATAAAAATCAAGACAGGCTAGTTTACACCTCAGTTGGGGAGATGACATCCATAATTCATGGGGTAAGGTGGTCTATGTTGCCCTGGTTTGGGTTTGAGTGGGATATGTGTGGGGTCCTCTATGTCAGGGAGATCCCAGTCAGAGAGGCCTATAACAAGCTGACAAATGTCTCGGTGGAGAGATGGCCACCTAGTCCATAAGGCGGCTGTATGTGAAATAGACCACACTACTTGCCCAGTAGGATTTATAACTTGCCATTGTTGCTGAACAGGCTGATGGGGATTAGGAATGCTGGTGGCCAGGGGAAGAATCCATAGCCCTATCCACACGACAGACATGCAACTTGAGAGGGTTACCAGTCAGTTTCAGTTTCCAGCCGGAATCTGTACAGGGCACAGGCTTGAGATGTGAGGCATGTATCCAGGAAGTGATCCCATCCAATTTCACCACTGTAGGTGTTATAAGAAACACCTGGTATGGTCCTTTTTAGCGGGGTTCCAGGGATGACACCTGATGCCGTCTCACGTAGACTAAGTCTCCCACTTGATAACAATGTGGGGTTTCTTTGTCTCCAGGCTGATAAGCAGTGGCCAACTATTTCCACAGGTATCGCTGGGTGCTGGGTTTGTTCAAGGGCTTTAAGTCTGTCAAGCAAGGGTGTGTGAAAGGAATCATTAAGTCTCGGGTTGGGGTTAGGTCCCTTACTGGAGGAGGGGCACCATAGAGAATTTTATAATTGGTGAGGTTACACAAAGAGGCATAGAGGTTATTTCTTGCAGGAAACAGTGCATAAGATAGGAGCATAGTCCAATATTTTATGCCGGTCTCCAGGCTTAATTTCGTTAAGGTCTCTTTGATGGTTCTATTCATCCTTTCTACCTGTCCTGAGCTCTGGGGTCTATAAGCACAATGTAACTCCCAATTAATCCCCAGGGTCCTGGCGAATCCCTGACTTACTTGGGCTACAAATGCCGGTCCATTGTCGGACCCTATTACCTTAGGCAACCCGGACCTTGGAAAAATGTCTTCTAGGATCTTTTTGACCACCATCTGAGCCGTTTTTTTCTTCATGGGGAAGGCTTCGACCTATCCTGAAAAAGTACCTACAAAGACTAGGAGATATTTAAGTCCATAACTTGCTGGCTTAATTTGAGTAAAGTCCACTTCCCAGAATTGTCCTGGTCTGGTTCCTCGTAAGTGCTTCCTGCAGGAAGCTTGGATGGGTAAGTATTAACTAATTGACAGACTTGACAAGCTCTAGTCACCTGCTCAGCTATTTCTTTCCTCTTTGAGTCCGTCAATAATAAGTCCTTTCTTCGGTCCTTTAAGAGTGCCTACAACTTCTTTGAGTCTAAGTGGGTGAGCTAGTGTAAGTCTTTGACATAAAGGTGGGCTTTTTGAAATTGTAAACTTGGCTCTGTAGGGTCCCAGAGTTCTGTATCTGTCTCCTCAGATGATAAGTTGCCTGAAGGTTCCGGAGCTGCCAAGTCTCCTGATTTTTGTTCCCCCCCATGTGGAAAAAGTTAACAGAGTCACTTCGTTTAGGGCTGCCAATTAAGCTTCCTCATCTGCCCTTCTGTTTCCAACCACCACGGGGTCGTTTTCCTTCTGGGGCCCTGGACAGTGCCCTATAGCTAGTTCTTTAGGGCCCTGCACTGCTGAGAGAAGGTGGAGGATCTCATCTTCATTCTTTATTTCTTTCCTGGAAGAGGTTACTATTCTCTTTGCTGGTAAATAGCCCTGTGCACATGAGCAGTGGCAAATGCATAGCGGCTGTCAGTGTATATGGTTGCCCTTTTGCTTGTTGCTAGTTCCAATGCTTTCGTAAGAGCAATCAGTTCTGCTTTTTGGACTGATGTCCCTTCTGGGAGACCAGAGGAACAGATGACATTAGTTTTGCTAAGTACTGCTCGTGCAGCCCGCCGCTTACCGTCTTGGAGAAAGCTGCTGCCGTCCGTAAACCATACGATTTCAGGGCGAGGCAGTGGCTGATCCTTCAAGTCTTGTCGTATACTGGTTTTCTCTGCACATTGGAAGTGGGCATCCCCTTTTATCAGAGTGTATAAAGGTGCAGCCACAGATGCGAACACAGGAATCCATAACCTGCAAAAGCTGGCAGTCCCAAAAAACTCTCTGAGTTTTCTCTTATTAGAAGGGGGAGGTATCTGCACAACGGTTTGTTTTCTGGGCTCAGTAAGCCATCGTTTGCCACGCCTAAGAGAATAACCCAGGAAGATTACTTCTTGCTGACAAAAGTGGGCCTTTTGGCAGAAGCCCTATATCCAAGCCGAGCAAGCTCGAATAATAGTGCTTGGGTCCCAGACTCAGAGTTCTCCTTGGTGTCGGCTGCCAGTAGCAGATCATCCACATATTCGAGTGGGGTGACTTCAGGGTGGGCAGTTCTGAAGTCGTTGAAGTCCCTGTGGAGGGCTTCATCAAAGAGAGTGAGGGAGATTTTGAACTCCTGTGGGAATCTAGTCCCGGTTAATTGGCCAGATGTTCCAGATTTTGGGTTTATCCACTTGAAAGCAAACAGCAACTGACTGTCCTTATGTAGGGGCAAGCAGAAGTAAGCATCTTTTAAGTCCAGCACAGTGTACCATTCCCGCTCCGGATTCAGAGTGCTAAGCAAATTATATGGGTTGGGTACTGTGGGGTGAATGTCCTGCACTCTGTTGTTGATCTCTCTTAGGTCTTGAACAGGATGGTAGTCCCCAGTTCCTAGCTTTCTAACTGGTAGCAGCGGGGTATTCCAGGCTGATTGACAGAGCCTTAAGACCCCAAGAGTCAGGTATTTCTGAATATGGGGCCTTATCCCATCCTTAGCTTCTTTGCTTAGGGGATATTGTTTAACACTGATTGGAGAGGCAGAGGCTTTTAATTATACTGCTATTGGAGGTTGTTTAAGGGCTAGACCTAACCCAGCAGTTTCTGCCCAGACATTAGGATAATCTTTTATCCATTTCTGTGCGAGTTTGCTTTGTTGATCAGTCCTAGGGGACACGAAGAGTGATGTTCACCTTCTACGGACATAGTCAAAGCCGTGACTATGGGAGCTTTTACTGAAGGCTTTAGAAACTCCACTTGGGGACCATCAGGGATAAAGGTTATTCTAGACCAGAGTTTGGTAAGAAGATCCCTGCTCATCAATGGGGGTGGACATTCTGGGATTACTAGAAAAGAGTGTGGACTTTTCCATTTACTAGGTTCATAATCCTCTTTTTTGTCCAAGCCTGATATCTACTGCCATTAGCCCCTTGAACTAGGGACCATTTATTTATTTATAGGGGGCCCAGTGGGGTCTTAAGGGCTGAGTATACTGCTCCTGTATCCATTTCAAAGTTCACTGGAATCCCCTCCACTTCAAATGTTACCCTGAGATCGGGGAGGGGATCCAAGCCCCGACTTTCTTAGTCCTCTTCTAGAGTCAGCATGGCGGGCTCGTGTGGCTGCTCCTTTTTGGGCCACTCTTTGGCTCAGTGTCCTTTTTCTTTTCAGTAGGCACATTGATCTGATGCCAGGGGCAGCCTTTGGCGTGGGCGCAGGTATCCCTTTCTGTCTCCCTGCATTTAACCTTCTGGAGTATTTTTTGCTGTGAACAAAACCTTAGCCAATGCTTTAGTCTGCCTTTTGCTCCTTTCATCCTTCTTTTGTTCCCTTTCCTTCTCTCTCCTCTGTTCCTTCTCCTCCTCAATTTCTCTCTTATAATATACTGTCTCAGGTTCTCTGACTAAATCTCTTAACATCATATCTTGTAATCCATCTAGACATTGTAACTTTCTCTTAATATCTAGGGCAGCCTGCTCAATAAAGGCCATTGCAACAGATGCCTTTTGGTCCTCTGCCTGAGGATCAAAAGAAGTATATTTCCTTTATGCTTCCATAATTCTCTCCTGAGACATACAGGGAGACTCATTAGGCCCTTGGATAATCTCTCTTACATTGGCCAAATTAGTCGGCCCTCTGGCGGTCGCTTGGCGACCCGCTATACCCGCTATTAGAGCCCGGCGATAAGTGGACAGATGCTACCTACCTTCAAAGTTGTTGGGTTCCCAGTTGGGACGGTTCATTGGCCCGTAGGGACGGAGAGGGAGCATCACAGGGGATTCTGAGTTTTCTATTATCCATCACCGCCAGGTTCCTTTAGGTGGCCCTGCTTCCTCCAGGGGAGGAGGGGCTGCTGCTGCTGCAGGGAAGTCCCCTGGAGGGCTTGAGTCTGGCCCAATTGCCTCTAGCAGCTGAGAGGCTGAGTCAGTGGCGGGAGGATCATCTGGAACATGTTGGGGGTTGGGGAGCGAGGGTAGAGAATGAGGAGGGGGAAGAGTATCCAGTCTTGTGACTCAGGGAGAATGGTGGGGAGAGCGGGAGTTGTGGAAGGTTTGAATGATATAATCATGAGGGAAGGGGTATATGTCTGTTGATCTGGTTGGCCACGTGGCCCCAGCTAAAAGACAATATCTCTGACTTTTAGGATTAGAGGGAAGTGGAAGGATCCTTCTGGTGGCCATCCGACTCCCAGGATGGGCCATTCTGAAGCTCAGAGAGTCTGCCAGCTCTGGCGTTTTACTGAAAAAGAAAGATTCTGGGCCCTTGAGCGGACATCAGTCCAATGATCAAGGGTCAGGGACAGAGGCATAGAAGTGCTTTGTCCCATAATGGAAGTTACTCAAACAGGGACAGTGAAGACACAAACTCGACACACACAATGACAAACAGTAAACGTTTACCATGAGTCCAAGACAACGATTAGAACTGAGTAACTGGCAAAACCTGATGGGTTAGACAATAAATACAGACAGTAAACTCAACCTGAGTTCAGGACAATGAACAAAACTGAGTAGCTGGCAAAACCTTTTGGGCTGGAAAACCGAATCCTGAAGCAAAATATAACCCAGTTGAGGAAACTACTATTCCTTGATTTCCCTAGTCCTCTGGAGTGCCCCCAGGGACGTGACCTTTGGCTCTGTGACACTTCTGTCAGCCAACATAGGAGAGACCTAATGCCCTCACCCACAGCAACTTTGCCACGCCTTAAACGGAAACCCAAAACAAGAAACAGGCGCCTTACTTACCCTAAGAGAAGTCAGTTGGCGTCTTTTGTCCGCTGCTGCCGAATATCTCACCTGGGGCCTCCAGATGAAAAGGTGGGGCGAAGGTCGGAGAAAAACACCACCAAGTGACTTTCTCATGAAACAGAAAAGGGTTTATTGGGGGTCCAGCATTCTGGGGCTCAGAGCTCACATCAGAAAAGCAAACAACAAAGAGCCCAGAGAACAATTTGAGCAGGGTTTATATACATTCTTTAGAGAGGGCAGGGACTTTACATACATCATAGCCTCCTTTAGCAAATTATCATGTACCCTGGGGAAATCAAATAACAACTCCAAAACATGATTAGCACATTCATTGGCGGGAACAGGTCGGGCAGGGGGTGATTGGTCAGCCCTGTGAAGGGGTAGACATTTAAACTGATTGGTTGAAGCCCTGAGATGTATATGTGCTGAGCTGCACGGTTTCTGGGAAGGGGTTGTTAAGTAACAAGGTCGTCTGGGAAGATTTCAACTCACATCTAATGGACACATCAAAGAATTGTCTTTACTGACTCAGGAATTTCAGGTTCTCAGTGCAGCTTGTAAACTTTACAAAACCTGGTTCTTTACGTTTCAATTTCAATTTCTTTTATTCTTTCTGAACTTTACAAAGGAAGGCCAGAGACTTCATCCACAATGGCTGCTCTTTTTGCCATTTTGGTTTTGGATGCATGCATGGGATCTTTTTTTAGATCCATTTTGTGCTGATATTCTAAGCCACAGCCTCACACAGGGTCAAGAGGCTGATTAAGACACATCCCTTTACAAAGCAATTACTTCTCTGAGGTCAGTTACAGAACTTAGTCTCTGAGCAGAATCACACCAGAGTTCAAGCCCAGATGGACCCAGTCATCTCTTCCAACCGCCACACAAATGACCACAATTAAAACCAAAACACTCCCCAAAGGCCCTCATCTTTTTTCATATATACACTCATCATAACGTCTGGCTGGAGGTTTCCATGAATGGCGCAGTCCAAGAGAGTGTCCAAAATAAGCTCACTTGCCCCTCATTTGCCTAACCTCAGGGTAGCCTGGACACCCTTCCAGTGAACCAGAATTGATCACATAGGTCTGCCGTTAATACTGCTCTGGTTCTCCAATTTGATGCCTACTGACTGTCAGGTATAGATTCCTTATGTGATTTGGAGTCATGAGAAAACTGAAGCACCTCTGCAGGGATTGGAAGAACTCATTTGACACAAAAGATCACTATTCTCACTTGATGGACACCAGGAAAATAACAGAGGAAGGTGAGAGACTTCATCCACAATGACTGATATTTTTGCCATTTTGGTTTTGGATGCACACATTGGATCTTTCTTTAGATCCATCAGGCACTGAGAATCTAAGCCATAGCTTCACAAAGGGCCAAGAGGCTGATTCAGACACATCCCTTTCCAAAGTAATTAAGCAAAGAGCCACAGGTGATGCCCATTTATTTCCATTTTAAAACTGTTTTCTTCAGGCTTCACAAAGGGTGGCCTGAGGCAAAGACCTTCCTGACACTCAGGACAACAGAACAATAGGTTAGCAAAAGGCCCAAAGCATGGTTTCTCCACTGAGACGTTCCTGGTCACACTGATATCTGAGTTTTCTGAGATGCTCGCCATTCCCTTCAGCTAACCAGTACATGGCCATGTCACAGAGCTTGGAGGTGGTACATATCTTTGACACAAAAATATGAGCCTATTCTGGAGAGTGGCCAAAATTCAGGAAGAAAACAGGAAATTAAGAAGGTTGTAGGTGTTGCCTTTCTATAAGGCGAGCCACAGTCCATTCATAAATTGGGAAGAATGAATGCTGGGAAGCTTTTTACTAGACAGGACACATCTATGGATGCATGCTCTTTTCTAATGTCTACAACCACAGACACACTGGGATACACAGACCTAGAAACACTCACCTTGTCAAAGGACTTTCTAGAAACAGTTTACTCCAAACCAAACAAACAGCCTTTCCTACCTATTCTCAGAACATGAGACAAAACCACAAACTCACAACCACACTCAAAAAGTCACCTTCCCCCAAGTAAGTCTGTGACTATCCGAAGTGTCCTCTGACTGGTGGGCCATACTATGTTTCCCCAAAATGGCCTGTCCTGTCTCAGATCTGTTCTCCTTGTCCAACTCTGTGAAGTTGTCAGGAGCCTGTGCTGACCACTACCTGCTGTCTCAGGAAAGGCCCATTTTCAGAGGTCTACTTGAATTTGGCCATCCTCAAATCTTTAGGTACCAAGAAAGACAGACTCTGTCCTTGTTAAATCCAAACAAGTGAGCCTACTGGGAATGGGACGGGTACTGGCTCTTTGTGCCTGGCTTCCTGGATCCCAAGTTCAGAGAGTTCCATCCCCCAAGAAGTGAGGTAGGTCAATTCCTTCAAGAACGGAATGAGGTCACTGCCTTGGCAACCACTTTGTCCTAACAGTTGCATTCAAGGGTCCCTTGAGATGGAGGCTGCCACTACTTCCTGTGACACTTTCAGAAGTTAGAATTGTATATCAACCATAGGCACCCAGGAGAAGCTCTCCACACAGGGTGGGTTTGGTCCATCTTCTTTATATCAAGAGGAGAGAGGCTGATTCAGATACATCTCTTCATCCTGACTAGGTTGTTTGCCTTGGAAGATGACTTTTGCTCTCTCAGGCCCTTCATAGCTGCCTAAATCTTCTCCAGGGATCATTTCTGCATCAACCTTTGAGGTTCTCAGCAGGTGGAAGATCCCGTACATTCCTGTATTGTAAGACCAACTCTGTCCCTGCTCTTCTGCAAAGTTAGATTGAGGAACAGTGTATGGTTAGGGTTAATAACATATTCTATTTGGGTTAGGAATTATTCTGCTGGACAAATAATGGTATTGGGTACCTGCGATATTCACAAGAATATATAGGTGAAATATAAGTAGGAAACCAAAATTCTAGGTACGATTTGAAGCCAGAAGGACATTGGGCCCTTTAGTGGTATACTTAGTTTTGAATTATGTTCTGCACAGATGTCTCAGATAAATCAATATGCAATGGCATAGGACCTTGTACCTTGGATGATTGAATGTTCAAGAGAACATCCAGTCAAAAAGGAATAGTCGGTAGGAATAGGAAGATGGTCAGTAGGTTTAGAAAAAAGAGTGAGTATAGGATTTGGACAAAAGGTTCATTAGCAATAGGGTTTCGGGTAGAGAGTGAAAGTAAATATGAGCACATATAAAGAGTCAGTCACAATGATGAACTGGGGAAAAATATGTAGGAAAGCAGATATTAATAGAGACATTAGGAAATCAGACAAAGTATAATGTGAGTGATAGGATTAGGCATTTTCAATATGGTTGAGGTGGAATATATAATCTTAGGAAGAAAGAAATATGTAGTCACCAATAGGATTGACATTTGAGAGCATTAGCAACCAGGACATGGTTGTTTTTAGTAATCCATGCTCACTTTTCATTTTGCTTTGGTGAAAGGTTAATAAAATAGGTATTTGTCACTTCCTGTTTTTCTTTATGCTTAACAAAACACTGTTGAAATCTTGAGAACTGTTTGCTAATTTTGTTCCCAAAATGTGCTGTCCCCAACTGCCAAACTGCAGAGTGTACTCCCTCACCCGGTTGCACAAAAACTGCCCACTTGTCCTGACCCATCAATTAATTTCCCTCCCTGCCCTCTCCAAAAAATTATATAAGCTCTGTTTAAGTTGTTCTCAGGGCTCTCTGCTCTAGTCAAGTGAGCTCTGAGCCCCAGCATGCTGGAACCCCAATAAACACTTTGCTGTTGCTGAGTGAAAATGGTATACTGTTCTGTACTTAAAAGATGCTTTCTTTTGCTTGCCTCTGCATAAAGATAGTCAGTTGCTGTTTGCTTTCGAGTGGGTATACCCAGATAACGGAACTTCTGGTCAACTAACTTGGACTAGACTCCCACAGGTGTTCAAAACCTCCCCCAGTCTCTTTGATGAAGCCCTCCACAGAGATCTCAACAACTTCAGATTTACGCACCCCAAAGTCACCCTGCTTCAATATGTGGATGTCCTGCTACTGGCAGCTAACAACAAGGAAAACTGTGAGTCTGGGACCCAAGCACTATTATCCGAGCTTGCTCAACTCGGGTATAGAGCTTCTGGAAAAAGGCCCAAATTTGCCAGCAAGAAGTAATCTTCCTGGGTTATTCCCTTAGGGGCGGAAATGATGGCTCACTGAGCCCAGAAAACAAACCGTTGTGCAGATACCACCTCCATCTAACAGGAGACAACACAGAGAGTTTCTTGGGACTGCTGCCTTTTCAGGTTATGGATACCTGGGTTTGTGTTCTTAGCTGCTTCTTCATACCCGGTGTTAAATAAGGATGCCCAATTCCAATGGACCCTTGAGCACCAGCAAGCTTTTGATAACATTTAAGAACACTGACACTGAACTCCTCAACTTCACTGAGCCCAGCCTGCAATTTCAGAAAGCCCTACACTACGTTAAAAATGTACATCAACTTACTCACCTTGGTTCAAAGAAACTGCAGGCATTCCTGAAAGATCAGGAACAGAGATTTCGACTAACTTACTCACAGTGAAAAAAAATAACTGAACGGGTAATAAAAGCCTGTCGGTTCTGTCAATTGGTTAATGCTTACCCTTCCAAGCTTCCTGCAGGAAAGCACCTACGATGAACCAGACCAGGACAATTCTGGGAAGTAGACTTTACTGAAATTAAGCCAGCAAGGTATAGACTTAAATATCTCCTAGTCTTTGTAGATAAATTTTCAGGATGGATTGAATCCTTTCTCACAAAAAAAAAACAAAAACAAAACAAAACAAAAAAAAACCGGCTCAAACGGTGGTCAAGAAGATCCTGAAAGATATTAAGATATTTTTTCAAGACAAGGCCTGCCTAAGGTAATAGGGTCTGATAATTGAACGGTGTTCATGGCCCGGGTAAGTGAGGGCTTAGCCAGGACCCAGAGGATTAATTGAAAGTTACATTGTGCTTCTAGACCCCAGATCTCAGGACAGGAAAAAAAAATAAATTGAACCATTAAAGAGACCTTAACGAAATTAAACTTAGAGACCGGCATAAAATATTAGACTATGCCCCTGCCTTATCCACTGTATCATGCAAGAAATACTCCCTCTGTTTCTTTGTGTAAACTCACCCCCTATGAATTTCTCTATGGTGCACCTCCTCCAGTAAGGCATGTAACCCCAACTCTAGGACCTAACGATGCCTTCCACACCCCCTTGCTTGACAGAATTAAATCTCTTGAAAGAACTCAATGATACCGGTGAAAACAGCTGACAACTGCCTTGCAACCTGGGGACAAGGGGACTCCACATTGATATCAAGTAAGGGACTTCATCTACATAAGACAACATCAGGTGTCATCCCTGGAACCCTGCTTGAAAGGACCATACCAGGTGCTAATTATAACACCTACAGCGGTAAAAGTAGACGGAAACACTTCCTGGATCCATGCCTCTCATCTCATGCCTGCGCCCTGTCCAGACTCTGTCTGGAAACTGGGAAAGACTGGTAAGCATTTCAAATTGCATATTCGCTATGTGGATAAGGCTGTAGACTCTCCCCTTGGCCACCAGTACACCTAACGCTCATCAGCCCGTTCAGCAGTGATGGCTTATCACAAATCCTACTAGACAAGAAGTATGCTCTAACTCGTATACAGCTCCCTTAGGGACCTGGTGGCTAGCTCTCCACCCAGACATTTGTCAGCTGGCTATAAGTCTTTCCTATTAGGATATCGCTGATGAAAATCCCACTAAAATTCAATTAAATCCCTTCCATACCATAGATAATGGAAACAAACATTAGGGATTTAGGGACACGTGAGCCAGATGCAGGTTGGCTAGACTAGATTAGTATGTTTGCCCAGCAGACTATCAAAGCCACAAACAGCCATGGCTGTGTGGAGGGAAAGCCAACTTCTTCTGTAAGTGATGGGGATTTGAGCATACAGGGGCAGCCTGGTGGAACGCAAAATCCTCATCAAATTCAGTACACAGCATTGGCCATATTACCAATTAGACAACCAAAACTGATGGCCCCCAGAGGAGTCTCTAGATCCTCAAATTCTGTGTTACCTTTTTAACTTCTGCAAGTGCTCAAGAGGATGAAAGGAAATTCCCCTATGTGGAGGCCTTTTACCTCCTTCGCTCACTTCCTGAACTATGCATCTCCAATACATCCTCACCCTCAGGCTTCTGCTCCAGACTCTCTACTGTCAGTCCCACCTCAGCAACCTGATTTCTCTCCTCCAGTTACTAGATCAAAAACCCAAACCTCCGCCAGTTCTCATATCATTGCTCCCTTGCTGAGGTAGCAGGTACTGAGGTACCCCTCTAAACACTCACTCCTCTCTTCTCCTGTCAGTGCCTACACCCGGTCTCCCCAGGTCCTCTTAGCAGGTAACCCAAAGCTCAAACGAGCTGAGAAGAGCCCTCAGACCCCTATCCAAGATGTAATAAAATGGCCTTTAAAGTTGCTTTGTCATCACTGAAAACAGGTTACTAAGAATTTAAAATCCCTCCCAGGCTTTCTGGGATACTCACTCCCGTCTTCCCCTCTGTTCTACCTGTTCTACTGCTCAAGATTTTGTTCCTAGAAAAATCCCAAACCCCTTTTCCATTATGCTTTTACATCTCTCTTTTCTCATTCTCAGATCCCCGGAGCTGCTCTCATTCCTCGCCTTCCCCGTCTTTCCCCTCTATACCAGGCCCACAGAAAAATCTTAACTGAACTTCTCCAGAAGTCTTCACCATGGATGACTTTAGAACTTTCAGCAAAAGAGTCCCTATAAAAGAGTTCAGTGTAGATAAACTTGCTCTTTTTCTGTTGCCCTGTTATACTTGGCCACTGCTTGGAAAAATCAGCACTTCTATGCTAGACAACCCCTTAATAGTTTTTCACACAATATATGAACAAGGCCTCTGGCCTTGAGCTGGGGCTTCACAGAGATGGCTACATTTCTAAAATAAAAAATACCAACTGGGCTTCATGGTAACAGCTGAAGGAGGATAAAAGAAAAGGAAGAAAAAGCTCTCCCCCTCCCAGGTGTCCTTGAAAAGTTAACTTGCCCAGAACAGAGGAAATAACAGAAAAAAAAATCTTTTTGTGAAGTTCTGCCGACTGTGAACTTCTGAGCCCCTTTTCTTTCATGTTGGGTACAAAATTCTGAAACTACCTAAACTTGGGGTTCAGGGCGTTAATTGATTACAACAGAAGCAATGCACTCTGAATCCGGTTGCAACCAAATAGCACTGTTTCCCTGTTTTCGGTGCTATCTTAGGTGCCTTGCCTTGTCTGTCCCTACAACAGTATAATTCTATATACTTAAACATTGTTTATGTTTTCATGAAATGGTCAACAGATGTGATTAATTGTGTAATGGTGCAGATGTTTCCCAGAGTGCTCTATAATGATGCAGGTTCATTTGAAATTCAAACAGGCGGGCATACAACACGGTTCCGCTGGGAACATATATCCCTAACTTTAGCCATCCTATTAGGAATAGGAGTTGCTGCAGGGGTGGGCACAGAAACCCCTGCCCTAGTCCATGGGACACAACAAATGACCCAATTAGTAGCAGCAATAGAACAAAACTTAAAGATAGTAGAAACCTCCATCACAGCTTTGCAGGAATATTTATCCTCTCTGTCTGAAGTTGTTTTATAGAACAGTCAAGGGTTGGACCGCCCATTCATGAGAGAAGGGGGCCTTTGTGCTGCATTGAGGGAAAAATATTGTTTTTATGCCGACCATACTGGAGTTGTAAAAAAAATCTATGAGTAAATTAAAAAGACACCTTGAAGAGCGTCACTGAGAGAGGCCCAAAAATGGTGGTTTGATTCTGATCCATACATTCCCTCTGGTTAACTACGTTTTTATCAACCATGGCCGGTCCAATAATAATCCTCATATTACTGCAAAGTATAAAACCCTGTTTGCTCAAACGTGTAATTTTTTTTCTCCAAGCTCAAATTGGACAAGTTAAACTTATGGTAATAACCCACTTGCAGACATAGAATGTGACACCAGCCTTGATCACTTTTATAATTATAAGTAGCCAGAAGAAGAAGTGGGGAATGAAAGGTTAACAAAATAGGTACTTGTAACTTCCTATTTTTCTGTATGCTTAACAAAACACTGTTGAAATATTGAGAACTGTTTGCTAATTTTGTTCCCAGAATGTGCTGTCCCCAACTGCCAAATTGCAGAATGTATTCCCTCACCCGTTTACATGCAAACCGCCCACTCACCGTGACCCATCAGTAAACTTCTGTCCCTGCCCTTTCCAAGGAAAGAATATAAGCTCTGCTTAAGCTGTTCTCAGGGCTCTCTGCTCTATTTCTGTGATCTCTGAGCCCCAGCATGCTTGACCTCCAATAAACCTTTTGCTGTTGCATGAGACAGTCTCTTCGTGGTCTCTACCTCTGATGCTCGCACGAACATTACTGGAATGATTGAATGTATAAGAGAAAATCCAGTCAAAAAGGGATAGCCAGTAGGATTAAGAAGATAGTCGGTAGGTTTGGGAAGAAGACTGAGTATAGGATTTGGAACAAAAGTTCTTTAGCAATAGGGGTTCTGTTAGAGAGTGAATATAAATGTCAGCACATGAGAACAGTCACAATAATGAACTGAGGAAAATATGTAGGAAAGCAGATATCAATAAAGACATTACTAAATCAGGCAAAGTATAAAGTGAGTGATACAATTAGACATTTTCAACAGGGTGAGTTTGAATATATAATCTTAGGAAGAAACAAATATGTAGTCACCAATAGGATTGACATTTGAGAGCATAAGGCAACCTTGACATGGATGATTTTTGTAAACCATGCTCACTTTCTATTTAGGCTTTGGTACAATCTAAGTGTGACCTTTGCATTTGTGTCCAGAATTTTACTGTGATAAAATATATATGTAGATCTGGTGATACAAGTATTTCTTCCACCATTTCTGGGAGCAATATTTTGAAGGCATATAAATGGGTATTGGGTGTACAAAGAGGTGTACACTGTGTCCATGAATATAGAGATAATGCATGAATAGACCATACAGTGAATAAATAATATAACTGTTTCCACTTTAAATTATGGATTGAATTGATATTTGAAAATATATAAGAAATCTTATATTGATTTACAATCATTCATTCTAACCAGTTATACATCTAATATTAATATTATGGTTATGGTTTATCATGAAGATATGTTAGTTTTGCTTCAAAAGCGATTATGGAAATCCAAAATAATGTATTTGGATAGAGTCAGTCACAATGCTGGCAATATGTGAACAAGGCCTCTGGCCTCAAATTGAGGCTTCACAGAGATGGCTACATTTCTAAGATAAAGAAGTTACCAACTGGACTCCATGGTAACAGCTGGCAGGGAGAAAAAAGAAAGAGAAGAAAAAAGCTCTCCCCCTCCCAGGTGTCCTTAAAATGTTAACTTGCCCAGAACAGAGAAAAAAAAAAACAGAAACAAAAACTGCTTTCTCTGAACTTCTGCAGACTGTGAACTTCTGAGCCGCTCCCTTACATGTTGGGTACAAAATTCTGAAACAACCTAAACTTGGGGTTCAGGGAAGTAACTGATTACAACAGAAGCAATGCCCTTTAAATCTGGTTGCAACCAAATAGAACTGTTTCCCTGTATTCGGTGCTATATTAGGTGCCTTTCCTTGCCTTGTCCATCCCTTTTCTCATTTAAAGACCAGTCAAGAAACATGGAGAAATACATGTGTTCTGAAGCAGAAAGTGATTGATAGTGAAACAAATGCCTATAAATTTCCTAACTTGTGGATGAAATTTATATCCTATGATGTGCATTAATTGAAGAAATACTAATCTACCAGTGTTGAATAAAAATGAACGTCAAAATACACATCATGTCCGATTGGAATCTACTTGCATTAATATTAAACTGGGTCAGTTACTGTAGAAATATTAGGATTCTTATGCACCATTCACTGAAGTTAGTTTTCAGTACTAGGAAACAAATATGTATTTCAGGTGAATGAATATTTCTAAGAATAATCTTGTGAAAAGTTGATTATAAATCCACATACATGAATATGAATGAATTTGATGAGTGTAAAATAAGACACATATTTCATTTGTTGAAAAATCTGGAGAGTGTATATATATATATATATATATATATATATATATATATATATATATATATACACATACATACACACACACACACACACATTAAAAACAGCAATATATATGCCAATTGAAATTTATAATGAAATATATATCATCGACAGATAGAAAAATATTTATTTTACTGAACATGGATTTATGAATAATATTGTTCAAGTAGGAAGATCACCCATAATTTAAATTTTCGGTTCCAACATCGTTTAAGAGGAGTGATCCCTTACAATTTGTATCTGCCAAGTCAGCCACCTCACAAGAATGTACGTGTGGTACCAGGTAGGATTCTATCTGTGCATATAAAAATACAGGTGGTGAATAGGCTACAGAGAAAGGGAGAAAGGAATTCATAGGTGGTTAACTTTAAAAAAAAACATGGAGAACTATTTCAACAAAAAATTGACTAGATTTATAAATCCTACCCTATATAATGCAAAAGGTAAGTCCAACTATACACCATGCCTCCTCTGAAATGGTTGTATTTTCATTCTGTTTGGGTTATTTTTCTCCATCATATTAGTATTAGTAGTCAGAATATAGTAGGGTAGGGGTTAGTGTCAGGGATTCAGTATTTCGAATGGAAAATTGGAAAATGAATACAATGTGTATGTAAACATGTGCTACACAAAAATGTTTCCACTCTTATCCAGAACAATGCCTTGACAGTACCTTCGCTCCAACTAAAACATCATTAGAGGAGAAGAGTTAGAAAATCAGTGAAAACACATCTTGAATGGAATAGGCTCAGGATTTTGAAACCTTGGAGATGGTAGAGGAGTTTGCAAAAGTAAGGGACAGGGTGAACACTCCACAAACATGGAGTTCTGTTGGACTAAAGACTTCTTGAGAAACTGCCTCTGAATTTGGGCACTTGAAATATACCTTGTTGTCACAAGCTTTAGCTTCCTTTGTAGTGAGACCATCAAACCTGGGTCTGCATCTATGTGACCTGGAGGACACGGTTTCTTATTTTCTAATGAAAATGAGGCAGCAGTGCTGAATTCTCACTTTGTAGGTAACCTGTGGACACTGGGGGCTAAGTGTCTCCCAGTGTGGGCTGTGAAGCCATTTGGTCATCCTCCAATTTTCGTGGTGTTTGTTGCTGCTGCATTGGGGATTTGGTATTTGCTTCACGAAATACAAGGAGTTCAACTGTGTCACAGTGCTGGAGGGAGTTCTGTGACGAGTGGTGGGTCAGGTTCTGCAGGAGAATGCACCAACCAGGCTTCTATCCCACATAGCTTGCCCCCTTGACCATAGCAACCTGATTCTAAACATTGCCCTGAAAGCTCTCCATATAACAAGATACCTTTACACAGAAGTATCTACTGGCTGCACCATGTCAGTAACAAGCCATTTGGAAGCCAAATGCAGATCCACATTGCCCCACCACATGTTTTATCACACACCTGCCAAGCACTATTCTAGGCCCACTATTCAGCAGGCTCCAACGTACTGGCATCTCTATTCAACACAATTTTCATGAAACCTAGTGAATCCAGGCACTGTCTGGTGTACTCAATATCAGCATCAGGACATCCAAAGGTTCTCCAGTGCCACCTGGTCTTGGGAATTTCAAAAATTTCATGGTATCTGTTTAGCCATTTTTCAAGGATGATGTTGGAGGCACTGTGGGTTTCAATATATTCATGACCTGTTAAATGGTGAGGAAGCTCATTTCAATGAAAGCTCTGGGGAAATCTCAAGGGCAAGGCTTCCCAAAGAGTGGCCAAAAGGTCGCATGAAGCCAGGCCTATTGAGTTCTACAATGTGAGGTCCATGTGTTTTTTGAGTCTCAACTATGGCTGCCAAGTCTTTCAGAATAAAATAATGTGATTTCCTCACTGAGATTCCCAGTGATCTGTGGAAAGTCAATCTGGGCCTAGATCTCAGTTTCCAATGGTCACTCTCATGTGTGGTCTCCTAAAATCCCAAAACAATTGATGGCAATACTTCTCTGAGGTCTTTTCCAGAACTCAGTCTCTAAGGGGAATCACACCAGAGTTCAAGCCCAGGTGGACCCAATCATCTCTTCCAACTGCCACACAAATGACCACAATTAAAACCAAAACACTCCCACACGGCCCTCATCTTCTTCATAACCTTTGGCTGGAGTTTTCCATTAGGGGCGCAGTCAAAGACAGTGTCCAAAATAAGCTCCCTTGTCCCTCATTTGCCTAAAATCTCAGTTGTCTGGACACCCTTCATGTGAACCAGGAGTAATCAAATAGGTCTGCCATTAATACTTTACCACTTCTACAATTTGAGGCTTTCTGACTGTGGGGTATAGATTCTTTATGTGATTTGGAGTCATGAGAAAATCCAAGCACACATGGGCAAGCTTTTGCAGGGATTTGGAGAATTCTTTTGACCCAAAGGATCCCTATTCTCACTTGATTGAAGTGAGAAAAATTACAGAGGAAAGCTAGAGACTTCATCCACAATGACTGCAATTTTTGCCCTTTGATTTTGGATGCACACATGGGATCTTTCTTTAGATTCATCAGGTGCTGATAATCTAAGCCACAGCCTCACACAGGGCCAGGAGGCTGATTCCGACACATCCCTTTCCAAAGCAATTAAGCAAAGAGCCACAGGTGATGCCCATTCATTTCCATTTGAAAACTGTTTCTTAGGGCTTCACAAAGGGGTGGCTGGAGGCAAAGACCTTCCTGACATTCAGGGCAAAAGAAAAATAGGTAAGCAAAAGGCCCAAAGCATGGTTTCTCCACTGTGACTTTTCTGGTCTAACTGATATCTGAGTTTTCTGAGGTGCTCGCCAGTCCCTTCAGCTATCCAGTACATGGCCATATCACAGAGCTTGGAGGTGGTACATATCTTTTACTCAAAACCATGAGCCTATTCTGGAGTGTGGGCAGAATTCAGGAAGAAAATAGGAAATTAGGAAGATAGCAGGTGTTGCCCATCCATAAGGCAATCTTCTGCCTAATCATAAATTGGGCAGGATGAATACTGGGAAGCTTTCTACTAGACAGGACACATCCATTGATGCATTCTATTTTCTAATGTCTACAACCAAGGACACAGTGGGACACACAGACATAGAAACACTCGCCTTGTCACATGACTTACTAGAAACAGTCCATACCAAACCAAACAAACCGCCTTTCCTATCTATTCTAAGAACATGAGACAAAACCAAAAACTCACACCCACAACCACAAAGGCACCTCCTTCCCCCAAGTAGGTCTGTGACTATCCAGAGGGTGGTCTGACTCGTGGGCCATAATATATTCCCCCAACATGGCCTGTCCTGTCTCAGATCTGGTCTCCTTAGCCAACTCTGTGAAGTTGTCAGGAGTCCGCGATGAGCCACTACCTGCTTTCTCTGGAAAGGCCAGTTTTCAGAGCTTTCCTGGCATTTGGTCATCCTCACAACAGTAGGACCAAAAAATAATGTCTCTGTCCTTGTTCAATCAAAACAAGCGAGCCCAATGGGACTGGGACTGGGACTGACTCTGGGTTCCTGGCTTCCTGGATCAAAAGTTCACAATGTTCCATCACCAAAAGTGTGAGGTGTGGTAATTTCTTTAAGGAACTGAATGAGGTCACTGCCTTGGCAAACACTTTGTCCTCACAGTTGCTTTCAATTGACCAATGAAACGGAGGCTGCCCCTACTTCCTTTGAAATTTTCACAAGTTAGAATGGTAGATCAACCATAGGCTCCTGGAACAGCTCTCCACACAGGCCTGGTTTGGTCCATCTTCTCTACATTAAGAAGAGAGAGGCTGATTCAGACATATCCTTTCATCCTGACCAGGATGTTTGCCATGGAAGATGACTTTTGCTCTCTCAGGTGTTTCTTAGCTGCCTACATCTTCTCCAGGGATCATTTCTACATGGACCTTTGAGGTTCTCAGCAGGTGGAAGATCACCTACATTTCTGTATTGTAAGTCAAACTCTGTCCCTGTTCTTCTGTAAAATTAGATTGAGGGAACCGTGCATTCTTAGGGTTAATAACATGTTCCATTTGGGTTAGGAATCATTCTGTGAGATGAATAATGGTATTGGAACATGCAATATTTATAAGAATATATTGGTGAAATATAAGTATGAAAACAGAAATCTAGGTAAGACTTGAAGCCCAGAAGGGCATTTTGCCCTTGATTGGGATACTTAGCTTTGAATTACATTCTGAACAGTTGTCTCACATAATTCGATATCGAATGGCAAAAGACCTTGTACCTTGGATGATTGAATGTAGAAGAGAACATCCACTCAAACTGGGATAGTCAGTAGGTTTAGGAAGAAGAGTGAGTATAGGTTTTGGAACAAATTTCATTAGTAATAGGTTTTTGGTTAGAGAGTGAACGTAAATGTCAGCACATGAGAAGAGTCAGTCACATGATGAACAGGGGAAAATATGTAGGAAAACAGATATCAATAGACACATTAGGAAATAAGGCAAAGTATAATGTGAGTGATAGGATTAGACATTTCCAACAGGGTTGAGTTTGAATATATAATCTTAGGAAGAAACAATATGTAGTCACCAATAGGATTGATATTGAGCATTAGACAACCTGGACATGGATGTTTATAGTAATACATGTTCAATTTCCATTTAGGCTATGGTACAAACATAAGTGTGAGCCTTGCGTTTTGTGTCCAGAATATCACTGTGATAAAATATATATGTAGATCAGGTTACATGAGTAATTCTTCCACCATTTTTTGAAGCAATATTTTGAAGATGTATAAATTAGTATTGGGGGTACAAAGAGATGTACCCTGTGTATATGAATCTAGAGAAAATGCATGAGTAGACCACACTGTGAATTAATAATATAACTAGTTCTACATAAAATAATGAATTGAATTGATATCTTAAAATATATAAGAAATCTTATATTGAAATACTATCATTCATTCCAACTAGTTATACATCTAATGGTAATATTATGATTATGGTTTATCATGAAGGGTGTGATTTTTGCTTCAAAAGTGATTATGTAATTCAAAAATCATGTGTTTAGAAAGTAGTCTCATGAAACGACCAGTCAAGAAACATGGAGGAATACATTTGTTCTGAAGCAGGAAGTGATTGAAAGTGAAACAAATGCCTATAAATATGCTAACTTGTGGATGAAATATATATCATATGATGTGCATAAACTGAAGAAATAGCAACGTACAAGTCTTGAATAAAAATGAACGTCAAAATACATGTCATGCCCCATAGGAATCTACTTGCATTGATGTAAAACTGAGTCAGTTACTGTAGAAATATTAGGATTTGTATGCATCGTTCACTGAAGTTAGTTGTCTGTATTAGGAAACAAATATGTATTTCAGGTGGATGAATATTTCTGAGTATAATCTTGTGAAAAGTTGATTATACATCCACATATATGAACATAATAGAATTTAGAGAGTGTATAATAAAACACATATATTTTGAAAAATCTGGATAGGAGATATATATATATATATATATATATATATATATATATATATATACACATATATATACAAAAAAAACAAAGACATTAAAAAGTAGCAATATGTATGCCAATTGAAATTCATAGTGAAATATATATCATCCACGGATGCAAAAATATTTATTATACTGAACATGGATTTATGTATAATGTTGTTCAACTAGGAAAATTAATCCAAAGTGTATGCAAAATTGTGATACAAAAAATCTTTCCACTCTCATCCTGAACAATGCCTTGACTTACCCTCACCTTAAGTAATTCACAATTATATGAAAAGAGGTAAAAAATCTGTGAGTACATATCTGGAATTGAATATGCTCATGATTTCACAACTTTGCAAGTGGTTGATGAGTTTCCAAAAGTAAGGAACAGGGTAAACACTTCACAAACATGGAGCTCTGCTGGACTAAAGACTTCTTGAGAAACTGCCCCTGAGGTTGTGCACTTGAAATATATATTTTTGTCAGGAGCTTTACCTACCTTTGTTGTGAGACCATCAAAGCTGGGTCTGCATCTATGTGACCTAGAGGACATGGTTTCTTATTTTCCAATGAACATGAGGCACCAGTGCTGAAGTCTCTCTTTGTAGGTAAACTGTGGCCACTTCGGGCAATGTGACTCCCCGTGTGGACTTTGAAGCCATTTGGTCATCCTCCACTTTTCGTGGTGTTTCTTGCTGCTACACTGGGAGTTTGGTATTTGCTTCATGACATACAAGGAGTTCAACTGGCACACAGTGCTTGAGGGAGTCTTGTAACGTGTGGTGGGTCAGGCTCTGCAGGAAAATGCACCAACTAGGCTTCTATCCCACATTGCTTACCGCCTTGACCATAGAAACCTGATTATGAACATTGCCCTGAAACCCCTGCATATAACAAGATGCCTTTTCATATAATGGTCTCCTGGCTGCACCAAGTCAGTCACAAGCCATTTGGAAGCCAATGGCAGATCCACATGGCCACAACACAGATGTATTACCACACATCTGCCCACCACTGCTCTAGGCCCACTATTCAGCAGCCTCCAACTTACTGGCATCTCTGTACTACACAATTTTCATGAAACCCAGTCAATCAAGGCACTGTCTGTTATACTTATGATCAGCAACAGGACATCCAATGGTTCTCCAGTGCCACCTGGTCATTGGGAATTTCAAAAATTTCATGGTGTTTAACTATGCATTTTTCAAGAATGAAGTTGGAGGCACTTTGGGGTTTCCATTCATCTAGGAACCATTACATGGGGAGGAAGCTAATTTCAATGAAAGCTCTGAGGAACTCTCATAGGCAAGGCTTCCCAAACAGTGGCCAAAAGGTCACATGAAGCCAGGCCCATTGAGGTCTACAACGTGAGGTCCATGTGTCTTTTGACTCTAACTATGGCTGCCAAGTTTTTCAGAATAAAATCATGTGATATCTTTGCTGAGATTTTCAGTTCTCTGTGGAAAGCCAACCTGGGCCTAGATCTCAGGTTTCAAGGGCAACTCTCATGTGTGGCCTCCTACAATCCCAACACAATTCATGGCAATACTTCTCTGTCGTCAGTTCCCAAACTCAGTCTCTAAGGGAAATCACACCAGAGTTCAAGCCCATGTAGACCCAGTCATCTCTTCCAACCGCCACACAAATGACCACAATTAAAACCAAAACATTTCCACATGGCCCTCATCTTCATCCATATAGACACTCATCATAAACTCTGGCTGGAGGTTTCCATGAGGGGCGCAGCCCAAGACAGTGTCCAAAATATGCACCCTTGCCCCTCATTTGTCTAAATTTAGGGTGGCCTGGAAACCCATCCTGTGAACAAGGAGTGATCATATAGGCCTGCTGTTAATACTGCTCTGCTTCTCCAATTTGAGGCCTACTGAATGTCAGGTATAGATTGCTTATGTGATTTGGCATCATGAGAGAACCCAAGCACTTCTGCAGGACTTTGAAGAACTCATTTGACCCAAAGGAATCCTATTCTCACTTGATGGAGTTCAGGACCTAACACAGGAAGACAAGAGACTTCATCCACAATGACTGATCATTTTGCCATTTTGGTTTTGGATGCACACATGGGATCTTCTTTAGATTTATCAGGAGCTGAGAATCTTAGCCACCCCCTCAATCAGGGCCTAGTGTCTGATTAAGACACATCCCTTTCCAAAGCAATTAAGCAAAGAGCCACACGTGATACCCATTCATTTAAATTTGAAAACTGTTTCTTCAGGCTTCTAAAAGGGGTGGCCTGAGGCAAAGACCTTCCTGACATTCAAGTCAACAGAACCATAGGTAAGCAAATGGACCAAAGCAGGGTTTCTCCACTGAGACTCTACTGCTCACACTAATATCTGAGTTTTCAGAGATGTTCCCATTTCCTTCAGCTATCAAGAACATGGACATGTCACAGAGCTTGGAGGTGGTACATATCTTGGACAATAAATCATGAGCTTATTCTGGAGAGTGGCCAGAATTCAGGAAGAAAACAGGAACTTAGGAAGTTAGTAGTTGTTTCCTATCCATAAGGCAAACCACAGTCCATTTATCAATTGTGAACGATGAATGCTGGGAAGCTTTCTACTAGACAGGACACCTCCATTGATGCATTCTCTTTTCTAATGTCTAAAACCACGGACACAGTGGATACACAGACATAGAAACACTTGCCTTGTCAAAAGAGTAACTAGAAACAGTCGACTCCAAACCAAACCAACCACCTTTTCTACCTATTCTCAGAACATGAGACAAAACCATAAACTCACACCCACACACATAAAGGCACCTCTTTCCCAAAAGTGGGTCTGTGACTATCCAGAGTGTCCTCTGACTGGTGGGCTATACTATGTTCCTCTCGAAATGGCCTTTCCACTTTCAGATCATGTCTCCTTGGCCAACTCTGTGATGCTGTGAGGAGCCTGCAGTTAGCCACTACCTGCTATCTCAGAAAAGGCCCCTATTCAGAGCTCAACTGGCATTTGGCCATCCTCACATCAGTAGGTACCAAGAAAGTCTTACTTGTACTTGGTAAATCCAAACAAGTGAGCCCACTGGGACTGGGACTGGGACTGGCTCTCGGTGCCTGGCTTCTTGCATCACAATTTCAGAGAGTTCCATCACCAAGGAAGTTAGCTAGGTCACTTCCTTCAGGAACTGAATGAGGTCCCTCTCTTGGCAACAACTTTGTCCTAACAGTTTCTTCCAAGGGTCCCTTTAGATGGAGGCTGCTCCTACTTTGTGTTACAATTTGACTAGTTAAAATGGTATATCAAAATAGGCACCTGGGAACAGCTCTCCACACAGGGCTGGTTAGGTCCATCTTCTCTACATTAAGAAGAGAAAGGCTGATGCATACACATCCCTTCATCCTGTTCAGGTTGTTTGCCATGGAAGATGGCTTTTGCTCTCTCAGATCCTTCATAGCTGCCTACATCTTCTCCAGGGATCATTTCTGCATCGAACTTCGAGGTTCTCAGCAGTTGGAAGATACCCTACATTACTGTATTGTAAGATGAACTCTGTCCCTGCTCTTTTGTAATTTTAGATTGAGGCAACAGTGTATGGTTAGGGTTAATTACAGGTTCGATTTGGGTTAGGAATCATTCTGCGGGATGAATAATGATCTTGGGAACCTGAAATATTTATAGGAATATAGAGATGAAATATAAGTATGAAAACAGAAATCTAGGTAAGATTTGAAGCTCAGAAGTGCATTGGGCAACTGATTGTGATATGTAGCTTTGAATTACGTTCTGCATACATGTTTCAGAAAAATCGATATACAATAGCATAGGACCTTGTACCTTGGATGATTGAATGTAGTAGAGAACATCCACTCAAAAAGGAATAGTTGATAGGATCAGGAAGATAGTCAGTATGTTTCGGAAGAAGAGTGAGTATAGGATTTGGACCAAAATTCATAAGCAATAGGGTTTCGGTTAGAGAGTGAATGTCAATGTCAGCACATGTGAAGGGTCAGTCACAATGTTGAACTGGAGAAAATATGTAGGAAAGTAGATATCAATAGAGACATTAGGAAATCAGGAAAAGTACAAAGTGAGTGAAAAAATTAGACATTTTCAATGGTATTGAGGTTGAATATATAATCTTAGGAAGAAACAAATATGTAGTCACCAATAGGATTGACATTTGAGAGCATTAGGCAACCTGGTCATGGATGTTTTTAGTAATCCATGTTCAGTTTCCATTTAGGCTTTGGTACAGTCATACGTGTGAATTTTGCATTTTGTGTCCAGAATATTACTGTGATACCATGCATATGTAGATCAGGTGATATGAGTATTTCTTCCACCATTTCTGGGAGCAATATTTTGAAGATGTATAAATTAGTATTGGGGATACAAAAAGGTGTAACCTGTGTCTATTAATATAGAGATAATGCATGAATAGACCATACTGTGAATAAATAATATAACTGGTTCCACTTTACAAAATGTATTGAATTGATATCAGAAAATATATAAGAAATCTTTTATTGATATAAAATCATTCATTCCAACCAGTTATACATGTAAAAGTGATATTATAGTTATGGTTTATCATAAAGTGTGTGTCCGTTTTGCTTTAAAAGTGATAAAGGAAATCGAAAATAATGTGTTTGGAAAGAAATCTCATGAAAAGATCAGTCAAGAAACATGGAGGAAAACTTGTGTTCTGAAGCAGGAAGTGATTGAAATTGAAACAAATCCCTATAAATTTGCTAAATTGTGGAGGAAATATATATCCTATGATGTGCATAAACTGAAGAAATTGTAATGTCCCAGTGTTGAATAAAAATGAACATCGATATACACATCATGTCCCATAGGAATCTACTTGCATTGATGATAAACTGTGTCAGTTACTGTAGAAATGTTAGGATTTGTATGCACCATTCACTGAAGTTAGTTTTCAGCACTAGGAATCAAATATGTATTTCAGGTGGATGAAATTTTCTGAGAATAATCTTGTGAAACGTTGATTATAAATCCACGTTCATGAACATGAATGAAATTAGGAAGTGTATATAAGACACATATATTTCATATTTTGAAAAATATGGAGAGAGTGTGTATATATATATATACACACACACACACACACAGAGAGACATTAAAAATAGCAATATATGCCAATCAAAATTCACCATGAAATATATATCATCCACAGATCCAAAACTATTCATTTTACTGAACAAAGATTTGTGTATAATTTTGTTCTCTAGGAAGCTCACCCATAGGTTGAATTTTCAGTTCCAACGGCGTTTATGAGGAGTGATCTCTTCTCTCAATTTGTATCTGCCAAGTCAGCCACCTCACAAGAATGTACGTGTAGTACCAGGTAGGATTCTCTATGTGCATATAAAAATATATGTGCTGAGTAGGCTACAGAGAAAGAGAGACAAGAATTCACATATTTGTTATCTTTAAAATCACATGGACAACTATTGCAACAAAAATTGTCTAGATTAATAACTCCTAACCTTTATAATGCAAAAGGCAAGTCCAACTATACACCATGCCTCCTCTGAACTGTTTGTATTTCTATTATGTTTGGGTTATTTTTCTGCCTCATATTAGGATTAGTAGTCAGACACTAGTAGGGTATGGTTTAGTGTCAGGGATTCAGTATTTCAAATGGAAAATTGGAAAATGAATCCAATATGTATGCAAATATGTCCTACACAAAAGTCTTCCCACTCTCATCCAGAAAAATCCATTGACATTATCTTCACCCTATGTAAGATGCAATTCGAAGAGAAGAGTTAGAAAACCTGTGAATACATATCTGGAATGGAAAATGCTCAGGAGTTCACAACCTTGGAGGTGGTAGAGGAGTTTCCAAAAGTAAGTGACTGCGTAAACACTCCACAAACATGGAACTCTGCTGGCCAAAAGCCTTCTTGAGAAACTGCCTCTGAGTTTGGACACATGAAATATATCTTGTTGTCCGGAGCTTTAGCTTCATTTCTGGTGAGACCATCAAAGCTGTATCTGCATCTATGTGACCTAGAGGACATCGTTTCTTATTTTCCATTGAACATTAGGTATCGGTGTTGATTTCTCTCTTTGTTGGTAAACTGTGGCCACTGGAAGCTTAGTGTCTCCCTGAGTGGACTGTGAAGCCATTTGGTCATCCTGAACTTTTTGTGGTGTTTCTTGCTGCTGCACTGGGAGTTTGGTATTTGCTTCACGAAATACAAGGAATTCAACTAGGATATAGTGCTAGAGGGAGTTCTGTGACGTGTGTTGGGTCAGGGTCTGCAGGAGAATTCACCAACCAGGGTTCTATCCCACATAGCTTGCCCCCTTGACCATCGCAACCTGATTCTGAACATTGCCCAGAAACCTCTCCATATAACAAGATGCCTTTTCATATAATAGTCTGCTGGCTGTACCAAGTCAGTCACAAGCTATTTGGAAGCCAATGGCTGATCCACATGGCCACACCACAGTTGTATTATCACACACCTGCCCACCACTGCTCTAGGCCCACTACTCAGCAGGCTCCAACTTACTGGCATCTCTGTTCCACACCATTTTCATGAAACCCAGCCAATCAAGGCACTGTCTGTAACACTAATGATCAGCAAGAGAACAACCAATGGTTCTCCAGTGCAACTTGGTCATTGGGAATTTCAAAAACATCATGGTATTTATCTATCCATTTTTCAAGAATGAAGTTGGAGGCACTTTGGGGTTTCCATTCTTCCAGGAACCATTACATGGGGAGGACTCTCATTTCAATGAAAGCCCTGAAAAACTCTCACAGGCAAGGCTTCCCAAACAGTGGCCAAAAGGTCACATGAAGTCAGGCCCATTGAAGTCTACAACGGGAGGTCCATGTGTCTTTTGACTCTTAACTATGGCTGCCAAGTTTTTCAGAATAAAATCATGCGATATCCTTGCTGAGAATTTCAGTTCTCTGTGGAAAGCCACCCTGGGCCTAGATCTCAGGTTTCAAGGGCAACTCTTATGCGTGGCCTCCTAAAATACCAACACAATTCATGGCAACACTTCTCTGAGGTCAGTTCCAGAACTCAGTCTCTAAGAGGAATCACACCAGAGTTCAAGCCCATGTGGACCCTGTTATCTCTTCCAACTGCCACACAAATGACCACAATTAAAACCAAAACATTCCCACATGTCCCTCATCTTCATCCATATAGACAGTCATTATAAACTCTGGCTGGAGGTTTCCATGAGGGGCGCAGCCAAGACAGTGTCCAAAATATGCACCCTTGCCACTCATTTGTCTAAATTCATGGTGGCCTGGACACCCTTCCTGTGAACTAGGAGTGATCAAAAAAGCCTGCCGTTAACGCTGCTCTGCTTCTCCAATTTGAGGCCTACTGACAGTCAGGTATAGATTCATTATGTGATTTGGCATCATGAGAGAACCCAAGTACTTCTGCAGGACTTTGAAGAACTCATTTGACCCAAAAAAATCCCTATTCTCACTTGATGGAGGTCAGGAACCTATTGGAGGAAGGCAGGAGACTTCATCTACAATGACTGATCTTTTTGCCATTTTGGTTTTGGATGCACACATGGGATCTTCTTTACATCTATCAGGAGATGAGAATCTTATCCACAGCCTCAAACCGAGCCTAGTGTCTGATTAAGACACATCCTTTTCCAAAGCAATTAAGCAAAGAGCCACAGGTGATGCACATTCATTTCCATTTGAAATCTGTTTCTTCAGGCTTCACAAAGGGATGGCATGATGCAAAGACCTTCCTGACATTCAAGGCAACAGAACCATAGGTAAGCAAATGGACCAAAGCAGGGTTTCTCCACTGAGACTTTACTGCTCACACTGACATCTGAGTTTTCTGAGATGTTCCCATTCCCTTCAGCTATCAAGAACATGGACATGTCACAGAGCTTGGAGGTGGTACATATCTTGGACAATACATCATGAGCTTATTCTGGAGAGTGGCCAGAATTCAGGAAGAAAACAGGAACTTAGGATGTTAGTAGGTGTTTCCTATCCATAGGCATACCACGGTCCATTCATCAATTGTGCAGGATAAATGCTGGGAAGCTTTCTACTAGACAGGACACCTCCATTGATGCATTCTCTTTTCTAATGTCGACAACCACGGACACAGTGGATACACAGACATAGAAAGTCGCCTTGTCAAAAGACTTACTAGAAACAGTCGACTCCAAACAAAACCAACCACATTTCCTACCTATTCTCAGAACATGAGACAAAACCGCAAACTCACATCCACAAACAAAGGCAACTCCTTCCCAAAAGTAGGTCTGTGACTATCCGGAGTGTCCTCTGACTGGTGGGTCATACTATGTTCTCCACAAAATGACCTCTCCTGTCTCAGATCTTGTCTCCTTGGCCAACTCTGTGATGCTGTGAGGAGCCAACGGCTAGCCACTACCTGCTATCTCAGGAAAGGCTTCTCTTCAGAGCTCTCCTGGCATTTGGCCATCCTCACATCAGTAGGTACCAAGAAGGTCTGACTCTGTACTTGGTAAATCCAAACAAGTGAGCGCACTGGGACTGGGACTGGGAATGGCTCTCGGTGCCTGGCTTCTTGCATCAAAATTTCAGAGTGTTCCATCACCAAGGAAGTTAGGTAGGTCACTTCCTTCAGGAACTGAATGAGGTCACTGCCTTGGCAACAACTTTGCCCTAACCATTGCTTCCAAGGGTCACATTGGATGGAGGCTGCCCTTACTTCCTTTGACAATTTGACTAGTTTCAATGGTATATCAAAATAGGCACCTGAGAACAGCTCTCCATGCAGGCCTGGTTAGGTCCATCTTCTCTACCTTACAAAGAGAGAGTCTGATGCATACACATTCCTTTTTCCTGTCTAGATTGTTTGCCATTGAAGATGGCTTTTGCTCTCACAGGTCCTTCATAGCTGCTGACATCTTATCCAGGGATTATTTCTGCATCGAACTTTCAGGTTCTCAGCAGTTTGAAGATACCCTACATTCCTGTATTGTAAGACGAACTCTGTCCCTGCTCTTTTGTAATGTTAGATTGAGGCAACCGTGTATGGTTATCGTAAATAGCAGGTTTGATTTGGATTAGGAATCATTCTGCAGAATGAATAATGATCTTGGGAACCTGCAATATTTATAGGAATATAGAGATGAAATATACGTATGAAAACAGAAATCTAGGTAAGATTTGAAGCTCAGAAGTGCATTGGGCAACTGATTGCGATACGTAGCTTTGAATTACGTTCTGCATACATGTTTCAGAAAAATCGATATACAATGGCATAGGACCTTGCACCTTGGATGATTGAATGCAGTAGAGAACATCCACTCAAAAAGTGATAGTCGATAGGATCAGGAAGATAGTCAGTATGTTTCGGAAGAAGAGCTAGTATAGGATTTGGACCAAAGTTCATTAGCAATAGTGTTTCTGTTAGAGAGTGAATGTCAATGTCAGCACATGTGAAGGGTCAGTCACAATGTTGAACTGGGGAAAATATGTAGGAAAGTAGATATCAATAGAGACATTAGGAAATCAGTCAAAGAGTATCAAATGAGTGAAAAAAATTAAACATTTTCAACAGTTTTGAGGTTGAATATATAATCTTATGAAGAAACAAATATGTAGTCACCAATAGGATTGACATTTGAGAGCATTAGGCAACCTGGTCATGGATGATTTTAGTAATCCATGTTGAGTTTCCCTTTAGGCTTTGGTACAATCATACGTGTGACTTTTGCATTTTGTGTCCAGAATATTACTGTGATAACATGCATATGTAGATCAGGTGACATGAGTATTTCTTCCACCATTTCTGGGAGCAATATTTTAAAAATGTATAAATTAGTATTGGGGGTACAACGAGGTGTACCCTGTGTCTATGAATATAGAGATAATGCATGAATAGACCATAATGTGAATAAATAATATAACTGGTTACACTTTAAATAATGTATTGAATTGATATCAGAAAATGTATAAAAAATCTTTTATTGATATATAATCATTCATTCCAACCAGTTATACATCTTATTATGATATTACAGTGATGGTTTATCATGAAGTCTGTTTCAGTTTTGCTTCAAAACTGATAAAGGAAATCGAAAATAATGTGTTTGGAAAGAAGTCTCATGAAAAGACCAGTCAAGAAACACGGAGGAATGCATGTGTTCTGAAGCAGGAAGTGATTGAAAGTGAAACAAATGCCTTTATATTTGCTAACCTGTGGAGGAAATATATATCCTATGATGTGCATAAACAGAAGAAATTGTAATGTGCCAGTGTTGAATTAAAATGAACATCAATATACACATCATGTCCATTGGAATCTACTTGCTTTGATGATAAACTGTGTCAGTTACTGTAGAAATATTAGGATTTGTAAGCACCATTCACTGAAGTTAGTTCTCAGGACGAGGAAACAAATATGTATTTCAGGTGGTTGAATGTTTCTGAGAATAATCTTGTGAAAAGTTGATTATATATGCACATACATGAATATGAATGAATTTAGAGAGTGTTTAATAAGACATATTTTTTTCATATTTTGAAAAATCTAGAGAGTGTATATATATAAATATATACATACATACATGTAAAACTCATGGAGAAATATTACAATTAAAATTTGACAAGATTTATAATACATACCCTTGATAAAGCCGAAGGCAAATCCAAGTATATACCATGCCTCCTATGAAAGGCCTGTATTTCTATTCTGTTACGTTTCTTTTTATCCATCATATTAGAATTAGTAGTCAGAGTCTATTAGGGTATGTGTCAGTGTCAGGGATCATTATTTCAAATGAAAATAGAAAAATGAATCTAATGTGTATGCAAATATGTGCTACACAAAAATCTTGCCACTCTCATCCAGAACAATTCCTTGACATTTACTTCGCTCCAAGTAAGACACAATTAGTGGAGAGGAGTTCGAAAACCTGTGATTACATATGTGGAACTGAAAATGTTCAGGAGTTCACAACATTGGAGGTGGTAGAGCAGTTTCCAAAAATAAGGGAGAGGTTAAACACTCCACAAACTTGGAGCTCTGCTGGCCTAAAGACTCTTTGAGAAAATGCCTCTCAGGTTGGGCACATGAAATATATGAAGTTGTCAGGAGATTTAGCTTCCTTTGTTGTGACACCATCAAATGTGGGTCTGCATCTATGTGACCTGGAGGAAATGGTTCCTTATTTTCTAATGAACATGAGACAGCAGTTCTGAATTCTCTTTTTCTTGGTAAACTGTGGCCACTGGGAGTTAAGTTTCTCCCCGTGTGGTCTGTGAAGCTGTTTGGTCATCCTCTATTTTCGTGGTGTTTCTTACTGCTGCACTGGGAGTTTGGAATTGGCTTAATGAAATACAAGGAGTTCAACTGGCACACAATTCTGGAGGGAGCTCTGTCCCGTGTGATTGGTCAGGGTCTTCAGGAGAATTTTCGAAACATGGATCTATCCCACATAGCTTTCCCCCTTGACTATAGCAACCGAATTCTGAACATTGCCCTGAATCCTCTCAATATAACAAGATGCCTTTACATATAAGGGTCTGCTGCCTGCACCATGTCAGTCACAAGTATTTTGGAAGCCAATGGCCGATCCACGTGGTCCCACAAAAGATATTTATTCACAACAATATAGTCCACTGCTCTAGCCCCAATACTCAGCAGGCTCCAACTTATGACATCTCGGTTCTATACCATTTTCATGACAACCAGTCAATCAAGGAACTGTCTGGTACACTCATGATCAGCAACAGGACATCCAAAGTTTCTCCAGTGCCACCTGGTCATGGGAATATTAAAAATTTCATGGTATTTATGTAGCCATTTTTCAAGGATGATGTTGGAGGCACTGTGGGTTTCAATTCATTCAGGAACCATTAAATGCTGAGTAAGCTCATTTCAATGAAAGCTCTGGAGAACTCTCACAGACAAGGCTTCCCAAAGAGTGGCCAGAAGGTCACATGAAGCCAGGCTCATTGAGGTCTACAATGTGAGGTACATGTGTGTTTTGAGTGTCAACTATGACTTCCAAGTCTTTCAGTAAAAAAATCATGTGTTATCCTGGCTGAGATTCCCAGTGCTCAGTGGAAAGCCACCCTGGGCCTAGATCTCAGTTTCCAAGGGCTAATCTCATGTGTGGCCTCCTATAATCCCAACACAATTCATGGCAATACTTCTCTCAGGTGAGTTCCAGAACTCAGGCTCTAAGGAGTATCAGAGCAGAGTTCAAGCCCTGGTGGACCAAGTCATCTCTTCCAACCGCCACAAAATGACCACAATTAAAACCAAAACACTCCTACATGGCCCTCATCTTCTTCCATAAAGACACTCATCATAACATATGGCTGGAGGTTTCCATGAGGGGCACAGCCCAAGACAGTGTCCAAAATAAGCTCCCTTACCCCTCATTTGCCTAAAGTCAGGGTGGCTTGGACACCCTTCTTCTGAACCAGGAGTGATCTGTAAGGGTAAAAGAAATTGAAATTAAAGTGTTAAAGTTAAAGTGTAAAAGACCGGGTGTTGTAAAGTTTCTAATCTTCAAGGCCTGGTTTAAAATGTAAAGGACCAGGTATTTTTAAGTTTCCATGCTACACGCAAAACCTGAAATTCCTGTAAATTGTAGGACAATTTCTGGACTGCCCAGTAAATATTCCCCTGACCGCCTGGTTGTTTAATAACCTAGGACCCTGTGTGGCCTACCACATATGCATCGCAGGGCCTAAATCAATCAATTTCAATGTGTACCCCACTTTAGAATTGACCTATCACTCCCGCCTGACGTGTTCAAGCCAATGAATGAACTAATCATGTTTAGGATTTGTTGTTTCATTTTCCCACAGTGTATGATGATTTGCTAAAAGGAGACTGTGATATATGTAAAGTCTCACACTCCCCAAATCGTGTACTTAAGCACTGCTCAACCCCTGCTCGGGGATCTGGGCTGCCCTCCCTTCTTGAGTGAGCACAGAGCACCAGCATGCTGGATTGGATCCTCAATAAATGTCTTTTGCTGTTGCATGAGCCTTGGTCTCATACATGAACATGAATGAAATTAAGGAGTGTATAATAAGACACATATATTTCATATTTGAATAATCTATAGAGTGTAGATTTTTCACAAAACACATACAGAGATATTAAAAAGTAGCAATATATATGCCAATCAAAATTCATCATGAAATACATATCATACACAGATCCAAAAATCTTTATTTTACTGAACATGGATTTATGTGTAATGTTGTTCAACTAGGAAGCTCACGCAAATGTTGAATTTTCAGTTCCTACAGCGTTTAGGAGGAGTGATCTCTTCTCAAAATTTGTATCTGCCTAGTCAGCCACCTCACAATAATGTACGTGTGGTACCAGGTAGGATTCTATTTGTGCATATAAAAATACATGTGCTGAATAGGCAACAGAGAAAGGGAGACAGGAATTCACATATCTGATACCTTTCAAAACACATGGAGAACTATTTCAATTAAAAATTAACCAGATTTTTAACAACTACCCTTTATCATGCAAAAGGCAAGTCCAACTATACACTATGCCTCCTCTGAATTGCTTGTATTTCTATTCTGTTTGGGTTATTTTTCTCCATCATATTAGCATTAGTAGTCAGAGTCTAGTAGGGTATGCTTTAGTGTCATGGATTCAGTAATTCAAATGAAAATAAAGGAAAATGAATCCATTGTTTACGCAAATATGCACTACAAAAAATCTTTCCACTCTCATTCAGAGCAATGCCTTGACATTACCTTCACCCCATGTAAGACACAATTAGAGGACAAGAGTTAGAAAATCTGTGAATACATATCTGGAATGGAAAATGCTCAGGAGTTCACAAGCTTGGACATTTTAGAGGAGTTTTCAAAATTAAGGGACAGGATAAACAGTCCACAATCATGGAACTCTGCTGGCCTAAAGACTTCTTGAGAAACTGCCTCTGAGGTTGGGCACTTGAAATATATTTTCTTTTCAGGAGCTTTAGCTTCCTTTGTAGTGATACCATCAAAGATGGGTCTTCATTTATCTGACCTGGAGGACATGGTTTCTTATTTTCCAAAGAACATGAGGCAGCAGTGCTCAATCCTACCTTTGAAGGTAAACTGTGGCCACGGAGGGCTAAGTGTCTCCCCGTCTTGACTGTGAAGCCAATTGGTCATCCTACAATTTTCGTGGTGTTTCTTGCTGCTGCACTGGGCTTTTGGTATTTTCTTCATGAAATACAAGGAGTTCAACTGGGACACAGTGCTGGAGCGAGTTCTGTCACGTGTGGAGGGTCAGGGTCTACAGGAGAATTCACCAACCAGGCTTCTATCGCACATAACTTGCAACATTGTCCATAGCAAACTGATTCTGAACATTGTCCTGAAACCTTTCCTTATAACAAGATGCCTTTACATATAAGGGTCTGCTAGCTGCACCATGTAAGCCACAAGCCATTTAGAAGTTAATGGCAGACTCACATGGCCCCACCACAGATATTTTATTATACACCTGCACACTTCTCAGCACTTCTCCCACTTCTCAGCACTCTCCAACTTACTTACATCTCTGTTCTACACAATTTTCGTGAAACCCAGTCAGTCAAGGCACTGTCTGGTACACTCAAGATCAGCAACAATACATCCAAATGTTCTCCAGTGCCACCTGGTCAGGGGAATTTCAAGGTATTTATGGAGCAATTTTTCAAGGATGAAGTTGGAGGCACTGTGGGTTTCAATTCATTCAGGAACCATTAAATGTTGAGGAACCTCATTTCAATGAAAGCTCTAGAGAACTCTCACAGGTAAGGCTTCCCAAAGAGTGGCCAAAATATACATATATTTCATATTTTGAAAAATCTTGACAGTGTATATCTATATCTATATCTATATCTACACACACACACACACAAACACACACAGACATTAAAAACTAGCAATATATATGCCAATCGAAATTCATCATGAAATATATATCATCCACGTATTCAAAAATATTCATTTTACTGAACATGGATTTATGTATAATGTTGTTCAACTAGAAAGCTCACCCATAGGTTGAATTTTCAGTTCCAACAGCGTTTAGGAGGACTGAACTTTTCTCACAATTTGTATCTGCCAAGTCAGCCACCTCAGAAGAATATATGTGTGATACAAGGTACAATTCTATATGTGCATATAAAAATATATGTGCTGAATAGGATACAGAGAAATGGGGGAGACAGGAATTCACATATTTGATAAGTTTAAAAATACATGGACAACTCTTTCAACAAAAAAATTGACTAGATTTATAACTCCTACCCTATATAATGGAAAAGGCAATTCCAACGGTACACCATGGCTCCTCTGATGTGTTTGTATTTCTATTCTGTTTGGGTTACTTTTCTCCATCAAGTTAGGATTAGTTGTCAGAGTCTTGTAGGGTATGGGTTAGTGTCAGGGATTCAGTATTTCGAAAGGAAAATTGGAAAATGAATCCAATGTGTATGCAAATATGTGCTACACAAAAATCTTCCGACTCTCATCCAGAACAATGCCTTGACCTTAACTTTGTCCCAAGTAACACATGTAGAGAAGATGAGTAAGAAAATCTGTGAGTACATATCTGGAATTGAATATGCTCAGGAGTTCACAACCTTGCAGGTAGAAGAGGAGTTTCCAAAAGTAAGGGACAATGTAAACACTCCACAAACATGGAGCTCTGCTATCCTAAAGACTTCTGGAAAAACTGCCTCAGATGTTGGGCTCTTGAAATATATGTTGTTGTCAGGAGCTTTAGCTTCGTTTGTAGTGAGACCATAAAAGCTGGGTCTGCATCTATGTGACCTGGAGTAGATGCTTTCTTATTTACCAATGAAAATGAGGCAGCATTGATGAATTCTCTCTTTCTGGGTCAACTGTGGCCACTTGGGGCTCAGTGTCTCCTCATGTGGACTCTGAAGCCATTTGATCATCCTCCAATTTTTGTGATGTTTTTTGCTGCTGCACTGGGAGTTCAGTATTTGCTTCACGAAATACAAGGAATTTAACTGGGACACAGTGCTGGAGGGAGTTCTGTCACGTGTGGTGGAACAGGGTCTGCAGGAGAATGCACAAACCAGGCTTCTTTCCAACATAGCTTGCCACCTTGACCATAGCAACCTGATTCTGAACATTGCCCTGAAACTTATCCATATAACAAGAATCATTTACATATAATGGTCTGCTGGATACACCATGTCAGTCACAAGGCATTTGGAAGCCATTGGCAAATCCAGATAGAAGCACCACAGATGTTTTATCTCACACATGCCCACCTTTGCTCTAGGTCCACTATTCAGCAGGCTCCAACTTACTGGCATCTCTGTTCTACATCATTTTCGTGAAACCCAGCCAATCAAGGCACTGTCTGGTACACTCATGATCACCAACAAGATATCCAATGGTTTTCCACTGCCTCCTAGATATGGGAATTTCAAAAATTTAATGGTATTTATCGAGCCCATCTTTCAAGGTTGAAGTTGGAGTCACTGAGTGTTTCATTTAATTCAGTAATCATTAAATGGTGAAGAAGCTCATTTCAATGAAAGCTCTGGAGAACTCTAACTGCTAAGGCTTCTAAAAAAGTGGCCAAAATGCCACATGAAGCCAGGCCCATTGAAGTCTACAATGTTAAGTGCATTTGTGTTTTGACTCTCAACTATGGCTGCCAAGTGTTTCAGAATAAAATTATGTGATACCCTGGCTGAGATTCCCACTGCTCTGTGGAAAGCCACCCTGGGAATAGATCTCTGTTTCCAATGGCGACTCCCATGTGTGGCCTCCTAATATCCCAACACAATTCATGGCAATACTTCTCTGAGGTCAGTTCCAGGACTCAGTCTCTATGGGGTATCACACCAGAGTTCAAGCCCAGGTGGACCCAGTCATTGCTTCCAACTGCCACACAAATAACCACAGTTAAAACCAAAACACTCCCACATGGCCCTCATCTTCTTCCATATAGACACTCCTCATAATCTCTGGCTGGATGTTTCCATGAGGGGCGCAGCCCAACACAGTGTCCAAATAAGCTCGCTTGCCCATCATTTTCCTAAAGTCAGGGTGGATTGTACACCCTTCCTGTGAACCAGGAGGGATCAAATATGCCTTCCAGTAATACTGCTCTGCTTCTCCAATTTGAGGCCTACTGACTGTCGGTATAGATTTTTTATGTTATGTGGAGTCATGAGAAAACACAATCATGTATGCAATTGCCTTTGCAGGGATTTGAAGAACTCATTTGATTCAAAGGATCCCTATTCTCACTTGATGGTGGTAAGGAACCTAACAGAGGAAGGTGAGAGACATCATCAACAATGACTGATCTTTTTCCCATTTTGGTTTTGGATGCACACATGGGATCATTCTTTAGATCCATCAGGTGCTGAGAACCTAAGCCACAGCCTAACACAGGGCCAAGAGACTGATTCAGACACATCCATTTCCAAAGCAATTAACAAAGAGCCACAGGTGATGCCCATTTAATTCCATTTTAAAACTGTTTTCTTCAGGCTTCACAAACTGTGTCCTGAGGCCAAGACCTTCCTCACATTCAGGGGAAGAGAAGAATTGGTTAGCAAAAGGCCCAAAGCAGAGTTTCTCCACTGAGGCTTTCCTGGTCACACAGATATCTGAGTTTTTTGAGATGCTAGCCATTCCCTTTAGCTATCCACTACATGGCCTTGTCACAGAGTTGGAGGTGGTACATATCTTGGACACAAAACCATGAGCCTATTCTGGAGAGTGGCCAGATTTAGGAAGAAAACAGGAACTTAGGAAATTAGTAGGTGTTTTCCATCCATAAGGGAAGCCACAGTCCATTCATCAATTGGGCAGGATGAATGCTGGGAAGGATTCTACTAAACAGGACACATCCATTGATGAATTCTCTTTTCAAATGTCGACAACCACGGACACAGTGGGATACACAGACATAGAAACACTCACTTTGTGAAACGACTTACTAGGAACAGTCCACTCCAAACCAAACAAACCACCTTTTTTACCTATTCTTAGAACATGAGACAAAACCACAAACTCACACTCACACCCGCAAAGGCACCTCCTTTCCCCAAAGAGGTCTGTGACAATCCGGAGTGTCCTCTGACTTGTGGGCCTTATTATGTTCCCTGAAATGTCCTGTCCTGTCTCAGATCTGGTCTCCTTGGCCAAATCTGTGAAGTGGTCAGGAGCCAGCTGTGAGCAACTACCTGCTTTCTCAGGAAAGGCCCCTCTTCTGAGCTCTCCTGAAATTTGGCCATTCTCACATCAGTAGGTACCAAGAAAGACTGACTCTGTTCTTTGTAAATCCAAATAAGTGAGCCCACTGGGAATGGTACTGGGACTGCCTCTGGTTGCCTGGCTTCCTGGATCCCAAGTTCAGAGAGTTCTATCACCAAGGAAGTGAGGAAGGTCACCTCCTTTGTGAACTGAATGAGGTCACTGCTTTGGAAACCACTTTGTCCTAAAATTTGCTTCCAAGGTTCCCATGAGATGGAGGCTGCCCCTATTTCCTGTGATACTTTCACAACTGAGAATTGTATATCAACCATAGGCAGCCGGGAACAGCTGTCCACACTGGCCTGGTTTGGTCCATCTTCTCTACATTAAGAAGAGTGAGGCTGATTCTGACACATCCCTTCATCCTGACCGGGTTGTTTGCCATGGAAGATGACTTTTGCTCTCTCAGGTCCTTCATAGCTGCCTAAATCTTCTCCAGGGATCATTTCTGCATGGAACTTTGAGGTTCTCAGAAGTGGAACATCCCCTACATTCCTGTATTGGAAGAATAATTCTGTCCCTCCTCTTCTGTAAAGTTAGATTGAGGGAACATTGTATGGTTAAGGTTAATAACAGGTTCCATTTTGGTTAGGAATCATTCTCTGGGATGAATAATGGTATTGGGATTTTGCGATATTTTCAAGAATATATAGGTGAAATATAAGTATGAAAAAAGAAATCTAGGTAATTTTTGAAGGACAGAAGGTAATTGGCCCCATGATTGGGATTCTTAGCTTTCAATTATGTTCTGCACAGGTGTCTCAGATAAATTGATATACATTGGCATAGGATCTTGTCTTTTGAATGATTGAATGTCGAAGAGAACATCTGGTCCAAAAGGGATAGTTGGTGGATTAGGAAGATATTCGGTAGGTTTAGAATGAAGAGTGTGTATAGAATTTGTACCAAAAGATCTTTAGCAATAGGGTTTTGGGTAGAGACTGAAAGTAAATGTCAGCACATGTGAAGAGTCAGTCACAGTGATAAACTGGGGAAAAAATACAGGAAATCAGATATCAATAGAGACATTAGGAAATCAGGACAAGTATAAAGTGAGTGATAGGATTAGAAATTTTCAACAGGGTTGAAGTTGAATATGTAATTTCAGGAAGAAACAAATATGTAGTCACCAATAGGATTCACTTTGAGAGCATTAGGCAACCTGGATATGGATTTTTTTTTTAATCCATGCTCACTTTCCATTTAGGATTTGGTACAATCATAAGTGTGACCTTGCTTTTTGTTTCCACAATATTACTGTGATTAATGTATATATAGATCAGATGACATGAGTATTTCTTCCACCATTTCTGGGAGCAATATTTTGAAGACATATAATTTAGTATTGTGGGTATAGGTATAGGCTGTGTTATACGAATATAGAGATAATGCATAAATAGACCATACTGTGAATAAATAATATAACTGGTTCAAAATTTAAATAATGGATTGAATTGATATCTGGATATATACTGGAAAACTTATATTGATATTCATACAATCATTCGTACCAGTTATACATCTAATGGTAATATTAGTGTTATGGTTTATCATGAAGTGTCTGTGAGTTTTGCTTCTAAAATGATTATGGAAATCAAAAATAATGTGCTTGGAAAGAAGTCTCATTAAAACAACAGTCACGAAACCTGGGGGAATACATATGTTCTGAAGCAGGAAGTAATTGAAAGTGAAAAAAAAATCCTATAAATTTGTGAATTTGTGAATGAAAAATGTATTCTATTATGTGCAAAAACTGAAGAAATATTAATGTACCAGTTTTGAATAAAAATGAACGTCAAAGTACATATCATGTCCCATAGGAATCTACTTGCATTGATGTTAAACTGAGTCATTTACTGTAGCAATATTAGGATTTGTAAGCACCATTCACTGAAGTTAGCTTTCAGTACTAGGAAACAAATATATATTTCAGGTGGATTAATATTCCAGAGAATATTCTTATGAAAAGTTTAATAAAAATCCACATTCATTAACATCAATGAATTTAGGGAGTATATAATAAGACACATACATTTCATATTTTGAAAAATCTGGAGAGTTTATACATATATATATGCACACACACACACACACACACACATATACATTAAAATGTAGCAATATAAATGCCAATCGAAATACATCATGAAATATATATCATCCACAAATCCAAAAATCTTCACTTTTCTGAACATCAATTTAAGTATAATGTTGTTCAACTAGGAAGCTCACCCATAGTTTGTTTTGTAAGTTCCAACAGCATTTAGGAGGAGTGATCTCTTCTCACAATTTGTATTTGCCAAGTCAGCAACCTCACAAGTATCTACGTGTGATAACAGGTAGGATTCTATATGTGCATATAAAAATACATGTGCTGAATAGGGTACAGAGAAATGGAGACAGGAATTCTCATATTTGTTAACTTTAAAAACACATGGAGAAGGGAGGGGCAGAGCCGCCAACCGCGCCTGTAAGGTAGGCGGACCTGCGAGCCACCGGTAGAACAGGCCTAGCGGCCCGCAATCATAAAAAACACATCGCCCTGGTTGGGGGTTGGGCAGAGCCTGCAAGGAATGCGGACATGCGACCCACAGGGAGAACAGGCCCAGCAACCCGCGGAGGGGCAGAGACACCCCTTGCAACTTCTAGATAGGTGAACCTGTGACCCACCGGCAGAAGAGGCCCAGCTGCCTTCAGAGGGGCAGAGCCGGCCCCCGCGCCTGCGAAGTAGGCAGACCTGCGAACACCGACAGACCAGGCGCTAGGCCCCGCCATGGTGCTAGACACATAACCAGGTTTGGGGAGGGGCAGAGCCACTGCCCGTGCCTGGAAACCAGGTGGACCTCTCACCCTCTGGCAGAACAGACCCAGCAACCTACCAGCCTGGTAGATATATCGCCCCGGTTTAGGGAGGTGCAGAGCTGCCACTCGCGCCTGCAATGTAGACAGCCCTGCAATCCACAGACAGAAGAGGCCCAGCGGCACGTGGAGGGGCAGAGCCGACACCTGCGCCTGCAAGGTAGGTGGACCTGTGACCCACTGGCTGAACAGGACCAGCGCCCGAAGAGGGGTAGAGCAACTGCCCGCTCCTGCAAGGTAGGCGGACAGGCTACCGACCGGCAGAACAGGTCCAGAGGGCTGCTGGTGTGGTAGGCACATTGCCCCAATTGGAGGAGGGGCAGAGCCACCGCCCACACCTGTGAGGGAGACTTTTCATGAATACAATAGCAATATAAACATTTAGGGGTAAAATTCAATAACACAAAAGTTCCACCAAACAGAAAAAAACGCGAACAGTAGGAAAAGACAAGGAAAGAAAGGACCACAAGCAATGCAGGTCAACTCAACATTAGAAGAGGTAATATCTGCAGCAGATGGAATGTCAGATAAAGAATTTAGGATATACTTGCTTCCGATGATCTGAGTCAACAGGGAGACATTAGACAGCAAAATCAGACAATGAAAGATCACTTCAACAATAAATTACATAAACAAATCCAAGAAGCAAAAGATCAACTATACAGGGAGATAGAGGTTATAAAAAAAAAACAAACAGAAATCATAGAAATGCAGGAAGCAATAAACCAACTTAAAAACTCAATTGAGAATACTACCAGCAGAGTAGATCACGTAGAAAATAGAACATCAGACAATGAAGACAAAGTATTTCAACTTGAAAAGAACATAGACAGCTCAGCAAGACTGTTAAGAAACCATGAGCAGAAAATCCAAGAAATATGGGATAACATGAAGAGACCAAACAGGAAGGTATACAGGTGCAAAACAAAGGAATGAGCAATCTATTCAATGAAATAATATGAGAAACCTTCCCAGACATGAAGAATGAGACAGAATCCCAAATCATAGAAGCCTACAGGATGCCAAATGTGCAAAATCATAAGAGATAAAGACCTAGACATATTATAATGAAGATGCCAAACTTACAGAATAAAGAGAGAATTTTAAAAGCTACAAGAGAAAGGAAGCAGATTACATTTAGGGGTAAACCAATCAGGATAACAGCTGATCTTTCAACACAGACTCTGAAAGCTAGAAGATCCTAGAATAACATTTTTCAAACACTGAAAGAAATTGGATTCCAACCAAGAATTGTGTATCCAGCGAATTTAAGCTTCAGGATGGAAGATAAAATTAAAACCTTCCATGATAAACAAAAGTTAAAAGAATTTGCAGCTAGAAAACCCTTTCTTCAAAAGATCCTTGGCAAAACATTATAGGAAGACGAAATGGAAAATAACAATGAAAACCAACAGTGGGAGGTAGTACAGTAAAGGGGTGAAAAATAATCAAAGAGGAAAACAAATCATGTTTAGTAACATAAATAAACAAATATGGCTGGAATAACAACCCATATCTCAATAGTAACCCTAAATGTTAATGGCTTAAACTCACCAATTAAGAGACACAGGCTAGTAGAATGGATCACGAAAGAAGACCCAACAATTTTCTGCCTGCAGGAGACGCATTTGATAGGAAAAGAGAAACATAGACTGAAGTTGAAAGGTTGGGAGAAATCATATCACTCATATGGACTTCGGAAACAAGCAGGAGTGTCCATACTCAGATCAAATAAAATAGATGTCAAGCCAAAGTTAAGCAAAAGGGATAAAGAGGGACACTACATACTGCTCAAGGGAACCATACACCAACAAGACATAACAATCATAAATATATATGCCCCAAACAATGGTTCAGCTATGTTCATCAAAAAAACTCTTCTCAAGTTCAAGAGTCTGATAGACCACAATACAATAATCATGGGAGACTTCAATACACCTCTCTCACTACTGGACAGATCTTCCAAACAAAAGTTGAATAAGGAAACTATTGCACTGAATAACACAATTAATAACATAGACTTAATAGACATATATAGAATATACCACCCAACATCAAGCAGTTACACTTTTTTCTCAGCAGCACATGGATACCTCTCAAAAATAGATCATATATTATGTCACATGGCAACTCTTAGACAATATAAAGGAGTATAGATAATACCAGGCATCTTATCTGATCATAATGGAATGAAACTAAAAAATCAACAATAAAAGAAGGAAGGAAACTTCATGCATCACTTGGAGAATGAACAATACGTACTGAATGATCAATGGGTTATAGAAGACATCAAGGAGGAAAATAAAAAATTCTTAGAGATAAATGAAAAAGACAGACGGAACATATCAGAATCTATGGGACACATTGAAAGCAGTTCTAAGAGGAAAATTCATTGCTTGGAGTTCTTTTTTTTCTAAGTTTTTTCCTTAAAAAAAGAAAAAAAAACAACAAATAAATGATCTCATAGTTCATTTCAAAATCCTACAAAAAAAGAGCAAAACAACAGCAAAAGAAGTACAAGGCAAGAAATAATTAAAGTCAGAGCTGAAATTAATAAAATCAAAACAAAAGAATCAATTGAAAAATTTGACAATACTAAAAGTTGAAAAATAAATAAAATTGACAGACTCTTAGCCATGTTAACAAAGAGAAGAAGAGAGAGAACTCAAATTACTATCATACTGGATGAAAATGGCAATATCACAACAGACACTTCTGAAATACAGAAGATAATGAGAAATTATTTTGAATCCTTATACACCAATAAATTAGAAGATAGTGAAGGCATTGATAAATTTCTTAAGTCATATGATCTGCCCAGATTGAGTCAGGAGGATATAGACAACCAAAGCAGACCAATATTAATTGAGGAAATAGAAGAAACCATCCAATGACTACCAACTAAGAAAAGAACAGGACCAAATGGATATACAGCAGAGTTTTTCAAAACCTTTAAAGAGGAACTAATACCAGTACTTTTCAAGATATTTCTGGAAATAGAAAAAGAGAGAGAACTTCCAAATTCATTTTAGGAGGCCAATATCACCCTGATTCATAAAACAGACAAAGACACTTCAAAGAAACAAATCTACAGACCAATATCTCTAATGAACCTAGATGCAAAAATCCTCAATAAAATTCTGGCGAATCAGATACAAAAACATATTTAAAAAATTGTGCAACATGATCAAGTAGGATTCATCCCTGGGATACAAGGCTGGTTCAATATACGGAAATCAATAAATGTTATTCACCACATCAATAGACTTAAAAATAAGAACCATATGATCACCCCAATAGATGCAGAAAAAGTATTCAACAAAGTACAGCATCCCTTTATGTTCAAAACTCTAGAAAAACTAGGGATAACAGGAACATACCTCAATATTGTAAAAGCAATCTATGCTAAGCCTCAGGCTAGTATCATTCTGAATTGTGAAAAAATTGAAAGCATTCCCTCTAAAATCTGGAACAAGACAGGGATGCCTTCTCTCACGACTTCTGTTCAACATAGTTCTCGAAACACTGGCCAGAGAAATTAGACAAATGAAAGAAATTAAAGGCATAAAATTAGGAATAGAAGAACTTAAATTATCACTATTTGCAGATGACATGACTCTATACCAAGCAGACCCAAAAGGGTCTACAAAGAAACTATTAGAGTTAGTAAATGAATTCAGCAAAATGGCATGATATAAAATAAACAATCATAAATCAAAGGCATTCCTGTATATCAGCAACAAATCCTCTGAAATGGAAATGAGGACTACCACTCCATTCAGAATATCCTCAAAATAAAAATAAAATACTTGGGAATCAACGTAACAAAAGATGTGAAAGACTTACACAATGAAAACTACAGAACCCTAAAGAGAGAAATAGAAGAAGATCTTACAAGATGCAAAAATATACCCTGTTCATGGATAGGCAGAATTAACATCATCAAAATGGCGATATTACCAAAAGTTCTCTATAGGTTTAATGCAATGCCAATCAAAATCCCAAGGGCATTTCTTGTAGAAATAGATAAAACAATTATGAAATTCATATGGAAAAATACAAAACCCAGTATATCAAAGACAACTCTAAGCAGAAAGTTTGAATCAGGCGGTATAGCGATACAAGTCCTAAAATTATACTACAGAGCAATAGTAACAAAAAGAGCATGGTACTGGTACCAAAACAGGTGGGTGGACCAATGGTACAGAATAGAGGACACAGAAATCAATCCACAAAATTACAGCTATCTTATATTTGATAAAGGTGCTAATAGCATGAAATGAAGGAAGGATAGCATCTTTAAAAAATGGTGCTGGAAAAACTGGAATTCCATATGTAACAAATGAAACTGAATCCCTTTCTCTCTCCATGCACAAAAGTTAACTCAAAATGGATCAAGGAGCTTGATATCAAATCAGAGACACGGCATCTGATGGAAGAAAACTTTGGCTATGATCTACATACTGTGGGGTCGGGCTCCAAATTCCTCAATAGGACACCCATAGCATAAGAGTTAATAACTAGAATCTACAAACTGGACTTACTCAAACTAAATAGATTTTTCTCAGAAAAAGAAACAATAAGATAGGTAAAAAGGGAGCCTACACCCTGGGAACAAATCTTGACTCCTCACACTTCAGATAGAGCCCTAATATCCAGAGTTATACAAAGAAATCAAAAAAATTAACAATAAGAGAATGAATTACCCAATCAACAAATGGGCCAAGGACCTGAACAGACACTTCTCAGAGGAGGACATACAATCAATCAATAAGTACATCAAAAAATTCTCACCATCTCGAGCATTCACAGAAATGCAAAACAAACCCACCCTAAGATACCATTTCACTGCAGTAAGCTTAGCAGCCATTATGAAGTCAAACGACAACAAGTTCTGGCAAGGATGTGGGGAAAAGGGTACACCTGTACATTGCTGGTGGGACTGCAAATTGGCGCAGCCAATTTGGAAAGCCGTATGGAGATTTCTTGGAAAGCTGGGAATGGAACCACCATTTGACCCAGCAATTCCCCTTCTCGGTCTAATCCCTATAGACCCAAAAAGAGCATGCTACAGGGACACTGATAAATCTATGTTCATAGCAGCACAATTCACAATAGGAAGACTGTGGAACCAACCTAGATGCCCTTCAATAGATGAATGGATTAAAAAATGTGGCATTTATACACAATGGAGTATTACTCTGCATTAAAAAATGACAAAATCATACAATTTGCAGAGAAATGGATGGCATTAGAACGTATTATGCTACGTGAAGATAGCCAATCACTAAAAAACAAATGCCAAATGTTTTCTTTGATATAAGGAGAGTAACTGAGAACAGAGTTGGAAGGAAGAGCATGAGAAGATGATTAACATTAAACAGGGGTGAGAGGTGGGAGGGAAAAGGAAAGAGAAGCAAAATTGCATGGAAATGGAAGGAAACCCTCATGGTTATACAAAATTAAATACAAGATGAAGTGAGCGGAAAGGGGACGAAAACAAGGGGAAGAAATGAATTACAGCAGATGGGGTACATTGAGAGGATTGGAGGGGAGGGGATGGGAGATAGTAGAGGACAGGAAAGGCAGCAGAATACAACAGACACTAATATAGCAATATGCAAAACAGTGGATGTGTAACTGATGGGATGCTGCAATCTGTATACGGGGAAAAATGGAAGTTCATAACCTACTTGAATCAAAGTGTGAAATATGACATGTCAAGAACTATGTAATGTTTTGAAGAACAAACAATAAATATCAAAGGAAAAAAACACATGGAGAACTATTTCAATTAAAAATTGACTAGGTTTATAACACCTACACTTTATCATGCAAAAGGCAAGTCCGACTATACACTATGCCTCTTCAGAACTGCTTGTTTTTCTATTCGGTTTGGGTCATTTTTCTCCATCATATTAGGATTAGTAGTCAGAGTTTTGTAGGGTACGTGTTAGTGTCAGGGATTCAGTTTTTGGAATGGAAAATTGGAAAATGAATCCAATGTGTATACAAATATGTGCTACACAAAAATCTTCCCACTTTCATCCAGAACAATGCCTTGACGTTACCATCTCCCCAAATAAGAAACAATTAGAGGAGAAGAGTTAGAAAATCTGTAAATACATATCTGGAATGGAAAATATTTAGGAGGTCACAAACTTGGAGGTGGTAGAGGAGTATCCCAAAGTAAGGTACAGGGTAAACACTCCACAAATATGGAGGTGTGCTGGCCTAAAGACTTCTAGAGAAACTTCCTCTGAGGATGGGCACTTGAAATATATGTTGTTGTCAGTAGCTTTAGCTTCCTTTGTAGTGAGATCATCAAAGCTGGGTCTGCATCTATGTGACCTGGAGGACATTCTTTCTTGCTTTCCAATGCACATGAGGCAGCAGTGCTGAATTCTCTCTTTGTATGTAAACTGTGGCCACTGGGGTCTAAGTGTCTCCCCGTGTGGACTGTGAAGCCTTTTGTTCATCCTCCACTTTTCGTGGTGTTTCCTGCTGCAGCACTGGGAGTTTGGTATTTGCCTCACGAAATACAAGGGGTTCAACTGGAACACAGTGCTGGAGGGAGTTTTGTCACTTGTGGTTTTTCAGGGTCTACAAGAGAATGCACCAACCAGGCTTCATTCCCACATAGCTTGCCCCCTTGTCTATAGCAACCTGATTCTGCACATTGCCCTGAAAACTATCAATTTAACAAGACACCTTTACATATAAGTGTCTGGTCACTGCACCATGTCAGTGACAAGCCATTTGGAAATCAATGGCAAATCCACATGGCGCAAACACAGATGATTCATCACACACCTGCACAAAACAGCTCAGGGCTCACTACTCAGGAGGGTCCAACTTAATAGCATCTCTGTTCTACACCATTGTCATAAATCCCAGTCAATCAAGGCACTGTCTGGTACACTCATGATCAGTAAAAGTGCATCCAAATGTTCTCCAATACCATCTGGTCATGGGAATTTCAAAAATTTCTTGGTATTTATCTAGCCTCTTGGTAAATCCAAACAAGTGAGCCCACTTGGACTGGGACTGGGACTGGCTCTGGGTGCCTGGCTTCTTGGATCACAAAATTCAGAGATTTCCATCACCAAGAAAGTGAGGTGAGGTCACTTCCTTCAGAAAATGAATGAGGCCACTGTCTTGGCCACCACTTTGTCGTAACAGTTGCTTCCTAGTGTCTCAGGAAAAGGAGGCAGCCTCTATTTCCTGTGACACTTTCACAAGTTAGAATGGTATAGAAACATAGGCACCTGGGAACAGCTCTCCACACATGCCTGGTTTCATACATCATCCCTACATTAAGAAGAGATAGGCTGATTAAGACACATCCTTTCATCCTGATCGGGTGGTTTGCAAAGGAAGATGACTTTTGCTGTTTCAGGTCCTTCATAGCTGCCTACGTCTTCTCCAGGGATCATTTCTGCATGGATTTTGAGGTACTCAGCAGGTGAAAGATCTCCTAACTTCCTGTATTGTAATACTAACTTTGTCCCTGCTCTTCTGTAAAGTGAGATTGAGTGAACAATCTCAGTTTAAAGAATGGTTAGGGTTAATAGCATGTTCGATTTGGGTTATGAATCATTTTGCTGGATGAATAATGATATTGGGAACCTGCGATATTTATAAGAATATGGAGGTGAAATATAAGTATGAAAACAGAAATCTAGGTAATATTTGAAGCCCAGAAGGACTTTGGGCCCTTGATTAGGATACATAGCTTAAATTATGTTCTGTGTGACCTTTGCATTTTGTGTCCAGAATATTACTGTGATAATATGTATATGTAGCTAAGGTGACATGAGTATTTCTTCCACCATTTCTGTGAGCAATATTTTGAAAACTTATAAATTAGTACTGGGGATACTATTAGGTTTACCCTGTTTTGATGAATATAGAGATGATGCATTAATAGACCCTACTGTGAATAAATTATATAACTGGTTCCAAATTTAAATAATGAATTGTATTGATATCTGAAAATATATAGGAAATCTTATATTGATATACATACATTCATTCCAACCAGTTATATATCTAATGGTAATGTTAGGGTTATCATTTATCATGAATAGTGTGTGAGTTTTGCTTCAAAAATGATTATGGAATCGAAAATAATATGTTTAGAAAGAAGTTTAGTAAAAAGACCAGTCAAGAAACATGGAGGAATATATGTCTTCCAAAGGAGGAAGTGATTGAAAGTGAACCAAATGTTTATAAATTTGTGAACTTGTGAATGAATGGATATATCTAATGATGTCCATAAACTGAAGAAATAATTACATACCAGGTTTGAATAAAAATGAACTTTAACAAACACAATAGAAACATTAGGAATTCTGGAAAAGTATAGTTCGCAGTGAAAGGTTAATAAAATAAGTACTTGTCACTTCCTGTTTTTCTGTATGCTTAACAAAACACTGTTGAAATCTTGAGAACTTTTTGATAGTCTTATTCCCAGAATGTGCTGTCCAAAACTGCCAAACTGCAGAATGTACTCCCTCAACCGGTTGCACACAAACCGCTCACTCGCCCGGACCCATCAATAAACTTCCCCCCCTGCCCTCTCCTAGGAAAATATATAAGCTCTGCTTAAGCTGTTCTCAAGGCTCTCTGCTCTATTCAAGTGAGCTCTGAGCCCCAGCATGCTGGACCCCCAATAAACACTTTGCTTTGCATGAGACAGTCTCTTGGTGGTCTCTTCACCCGATTGTCACCGGACCTTTACATATGGAGGTTCCACCGAGATCCGGCAGCCGTGGACAAGCGACCCCAACGAACTCCTCTCGGGGTAAGTAAGGTGCCTCTTTCTGGTTTCAGGTTTCAGGTCAGGGCTTGGCAAAATGGATGTCGATGAAGAGCGTGAGCTCTCTCCGATGGTGGCTGACAGTCATGTCACAGAGCCACAGGCCAAGTCCCTGGGGGACGTCATAGAGGACTCAGAAAATCGAGGAACAATAGTCTCCATGACTCAGTGATATTTTGTTTCAGATTCGGTATTGCCAACCCATCGGGTTTTGCCAACTACTCAGTCCTGGTCTCAGTGTTGGACTTCCATATCCTGTCTTTATTGTCTTGTCTTGTCTGTGTCATGTGTTGTTGCTTTTACTGTTTGTGTATCTTTCATTATGGGACAGAGCACTTCAATGCCTCTGTCTCTGACCCTTGTTCACTGCAACAAAGTTTGCTTAAGGGATCAGAATCTTTCTTTTTCAGTAAAATGCTGGACCTGGCAGACTCTCTGTGCCTCAGAATGGCTCACCTTTGGATTTGGATGGACCCTAGAAGGATCTTTCTACTTCCCACTAATTTAAAAAGTTAGAGATATTGTCTTTCAGCCAGAGCCACATAGATACCTGTGAAGACAGATGGACACTGCCTACCAACCCAGTGACGAGGGGAATCAACATCAATATCAAGAAAGAGACTTTGTCTACATTAGACGACATCAGGTGTCATCCCTGGAACCCTGCTGGAAGGGACCATAGCAGGTGCTACTTATAACACCTACAGCAGTAAAGGTAGACAGAATCACTTCCTGGATCCATACCTCTCATCTCAAGCCTGTGCCCTGTCCAGACTCTGGCTGGAAACTGTAAAAGACTGGTAACGCTTTCAAATTGTGTATTTGCCATGTGGATAAGGCAATAGACTCTCCCCTTGACCACCAGTAGTCCTAACCCACATCAGCCCATTCAGCAGCGATGGCTGATCACAAATCTTACTGGACAAGAAGTATGGTCTATCTCGCATACAGCCCACTTAGGGACATGGTCGCCATCTCTCCACAGAAACATTTGTCAGCTGGCTATAGGTCTTTTCCATTGGGATATCCCTGATGAAGTGGATCCCACTAAAATTCCATTAAATCCCTTCTCTACCATAGATAATGGAAACAAATATTATGGATGTAGGGACACGCGAGCCAGATGCAGGTTGGCTAGCCTAGATTACTATGTTTGCCCGGCGGACTATCAAAGCCACAAACAGTCAAGGCTGTGTTGGGGGAAAGCTGGCTTCTTCTGTAAGTCATGAGGATGTGAGCATACAGGGACTGCTTGATGGAACCCAAACTCCTCATCAAATTCTGTACACAACATTGGCCATATTACCAATTAGATAACCAAAATTGATGGCCCCCAGAGGGGTCTCTGGATCCTCAAATTCTGCGTGACCTTTTTAACTTCTGCAAGTGCTGAAAAGGGTAAAAGGAGATTCCCCTATGTGGAGGCCTTTTCCCTCCTTTGCTCACATCCTGAACTATGCTTGTCCAATAGATCCTCACCCTCAGCCTTCTGCTCCAGACTCTCTGCTCTTACTCTCACCTATGCAACCTGATTTCTCCCCTCCAATTACTAGATCAAAAACCCAAACCTCCGCCTGTTCTAAGACCGTTGCCCCCTTCTTGAGGTAGCAGGTACTGAGGTACACCTCAACCAACTCACTCCTCTCTTCTCCTGTCATTGCCCGCACTGGGTCCCACCAGGTCCTCTTACTACCTAACACAAAGCCCAAACCAGCTGAGAAGAGCCCTCACACCCTTATCCAAGATGCAATGTAAATGGCCTTTAAAGTTGCTTTTTCATCACTGAAAACATGTTACTAAGTATTTAAAGTCCCTCAAATGCTTTTTGGGATACTAACTCCCATCTTACCCTCTGCTGTACCAGTTGTACTGCTCAAGATTTGTTCCTAGAAAAATCCAAAACCCCTTTTCCATTATTCTTTTACATTTCTCCTACCTCATTCTCAGATCCACGGAACTGCTCACAGCCATGCCTTCCCCGTCTTCCCCCTCTGTACCAGGCCCACAGAAAAGTCTTAACTGACCTTCTCCAGAAATCTCCAACATAGCTGAATTTAGGAATTTCAGCAAATGAGTCCCAATAAAAGATTTCTAAGTAGATAAAATTCCACTTTTCGTGTTGCCCTATTCTACTTGGCCACTGGCTAAAAAAATCTGCAATCCTAAGCTAGACACCCCCATACTAATTTTTCACAAAATATGTGAACAAGGCCTTGGCCTTGAGCTGAGGCTTCACATAGATGGCTACATTTGTAAGATAAAGAAGTTACCAACTGGGCTCCATGGTAACATTTGGCAGGGGGAAAAATAAAGGGAATATAAAGCTCTCCCTCACCCAGGTGTCCTTGGAAGGTTAACTTTCCCAGAACAGAGGAAAAAAAAAAGAAGACAAATGGCTTCTTGTGAACTTCTTAAGACTGTGAACTTCTGAGCCCCTTCCCTTATATGTTGGGTACAAAATTCTGAAACTACCTAAACTTGGGATTCCGGGGATTTAATTGATTACAACAGAAGTAATGCCCTCTGAATATGGTTGCAAACAAATAGGACTGTTTTCCTATCTTTGGTACTATCTTAGGTGCCTTGCCTTGTCCATCCCTACAACAGTATAATTCTATATACTTAAAACATTGTTTATGTTTTCATGAAGTGGTCAAAAGATGTGATTAATTGTGTAGTTGTGCAAATGTTTCCCAGAGTGCTCTATCATGACACAGGTTCATTTGAAGATCAAATAGGGGGGCATAAAACCTGGTTCCACTGGGAACATATATCCCTCACTTTCGCCATCCTATTAGGAATACATGTTGCTGCAGGGGTGGGCACAAGAACCACTGCCTTGGTCCATGGGACAAAACAAATGACCCAAATAGAAGCAGCAATAGGCCAAAACTTAAAGATATTAGAAACCTCCATCACAGCATTGCAGGAATCTTTAACCTATCTCTCTGAAGTTGTTTTACAGAACAGTCGAGGATTGGAATTTCTCTTCATGAGAGAAGAGGGCCTTTGTTTTGCATTGATGGAAGAATGTTGTTTTTATGCCAACCATACTGGAGTTGTAAAAAAAATCTATGAGTAAATTAAAATGATGACTTGAAGAGCATCAACGAGAGAGAGAGGCCCAAAAAGGGTGGTTTGAATCTTGGTTCACAAAGTCCCCCTGGTTAACTACGCATTTATCAATGCTGGCGGGTCCAATAATAATCCTCACATTATTGCTAACTATAAAACCCTGCTTGCTCAACCATGTAATTTATTTTCTCCAGGCTCAAATTGGACAAGTTAAACTAATGGTAATACCCCACTAGCAGACATGGAATGTGACACCACCCAATGATCATATTTATGATTAAAAGTAGCCAGAAAAAGAAGTGTCGAATGAAAGGTTAATAAAATATGTAGTTGTCACTTCCTGTTTTTCTGTACACTTAACAAAACACTGTTGAAATCTTGAGAAATTTTTGCCAATCTTGTTCCCAGAATGTGCTGTCCACAACTGCCAAACTGCAGAATGTACTCCCCCACCAGGTTGCATGGAAACTGAACACTCGCCCTGACACATCAATTAACTTCCCTCCCTGCACTCGCAAGGAAAAGTTTATAACATCTGCTTAAGCTGTTCTCAGGGCTCTCTACTCTTTTCAAGTGAACTCTGAGCCCCAGCATGCTGGACCCCCAATAAACCCTTTGCTATTACATGAGATAGACACTTGGTGGTCTCTTCTTCCGACGCTCGCCCGACCATTACTTGGATGATTGAATGTAGAATAGAACATCCAGTCAAAAGGGATAGTCAGTAGGATTAGGAATATAGTCCGTAGGTTTAGGAAGAAGAGTGAGTATAGGATTTGGACCAAAAGTTCTTTAGCAATAGGGTTTCGGTTAGAGAGTGAATGTAAATGTCAGCACATGTGAAGAATGAGTCACAATGATGAAATGCGGAAAATATGTAGGAAAGCAGATATCAATAGAGACATTAGGAAATCAGGCAAAGTACAAAGTGAGTGATAGGATTAGACATTATCAACAGGGTTGAGTTTCAATATATAATCTTAGGAAGAAACAAATATGTAGTCACCAATAAGATTGACATTTGAGAGCATTAGGCAACCTGGACATGGATGATTTTAGTAATCCATGTTCACTTTCCATTTAGGCTTTTGGGAGAATCCTAAGTGTGACCTTTGCATTTTGTGTCCAGAATACTACTGTGATAAAATGTATGTATAAATCAGTTGACATGAGTATTTCTTCCACCATTTCTGGGAGCAATATTTTGAAGATATACAAATTATTATTGGGCGTACACAGAGGTGTACCCTGTTTCTATCAATATAGAGATAATGCATGAATAGACCATACTGTGAATAAATAATATTACTGGTTCCACTTTACATAATGGATTAAATTGATATCTGAAAGTATACAAGAAATATTATATTGAAATACAATCATTCATTCCAACCAGTTTTATATCTAATGATAATATTAGGGTTATGGATTATCATGACGGTTGTGTGAGTTTTGCTTCAAAATTGATAATGGAAATCGAAAATAATGTGTTTATAAAGAAGTCTCTTAAAAAGAGCAGTCAAGAAACATGGAGTAATCCATGTGTTCTGAAGCAGGAAGTGATGGAAAGTAAAACAAATGCGTATAAATTTGCTAAATTGTGGATGAAATATACATCCTATCATGTGCATAAACTGGAGAAATAGTAATGTACCAGTTTTGAATGAAAATGAACGTCAAAATACACATTATATCCCATAGGAATCTTCATGCATTGATGTTAAACTGGGTCAGTTACTGTAGAAATATTTGATTTTTTTGGTGTCATAATACACTTTATTTTAGCACTAGCATGCCACAGAATGTAGAGGAAAGAGCAATATATTTTCAGTTATAGCACTAATAATCTAACATTTAATGACTATTTTGGGGAGTCTAGAAATTGCATAAGGCTATGTAACATAATTGTTTTTTATTTAACATTTATAAAAACTTGGAATTTTGGTAATATTTCTCCTTTTTCATTTTTTATTTTTTCAGTTGTTCATAGACCTTCATTTTATTTATTTGTATGTGGTGATGAGAATATAACCCAGTGCCTCACACATGCTAGACAAGCATGTTAACACTGAGCCAGAAACCCAGCTCCTCCACTTTATCTTATCATCAAACACTCCTCACCCTCTTCATTACTCACTTTCTTAATCGTTTTCCCCCTTCTCTCTATTCTTTTTCACTTTCCCTCCTTATGTATTTTTCTCTCATGTCATTACAAACACTAGTATGCTATGAAATTTACATTTAAAACTGATTTTATAGTCATTCTTTTTTCTTGAGAAAATTTAAAAATTATAATCACCTGATAGATATTATACAATACATTTATTATACATATGCATCTATATTCATTCACATGTATTACATATATATATACATATATATTTAAAATTACTTTGATTAGCCTGTTAGAAATAATATATACCAAGTCTTTCTTAATTTTCAAGTCTTCCAGAATTAACATCTTACAGTGAAAATCAAATAAACATGTTTAAGTTAACAGGTATCATTCTTATTTATGAATACTGATAATTTAAGGTTTTATATCACATTAAGTTGTAATATGGCATATTAACTCTTATGAATTAGAGAAATTTTTTTTTGAACAACCTATTATTTAAGGACCATATGCACTGACATTTCAAATGGCCTTCTTGTGATTTCAATTTCTATCAATTGTGTGTTAATTAAAAAATACTTATTTTAGTAATTTTCATATTCATAATTGATATAAAGTCAATTGTTTAATCCTTTTTGTAAGTAGTTACTTATTACAGTAGGGGCAGTATTAATAATTCTAAATCATTATAAGAAAAATGGTACAAAGATATTTTCAGGCAAAATTAAGAATAATTGCGATCTCTAAATGTTTGATTACTGATACATATAATACAGAGCTTTTGATGAGTCTCTTTCCCAGTAAAACATAAAATGCAAAGATACAGTTGGGTATGTATGTCCAAATAAAGATAAGAAAAAATACACATTATCAGTTAGAAACTATTAAATAAAAGATGAAAAGAACAATCCAACACATTGTACCAACTTGTCAGTTGAGTTAGTATTCTGGAAGAATAGCCTAAGACTAGAACTGGTCCATGACAAAATATTCACTAAAAAATTAAATATGAAAAATATAGGAAATACTATGAATTTTTCAGGAGGGTAGGTGGATTAACCTTTAATCTCAATTATGTGCATTTTTAAAACCAGTTTTCTGGTACAATAAATTTGTGATAGATACAACTAAACAAAACAAAGTTTCTGCTTAGCAAAATGAATGCATCTCAACACTTTTTTAGCTGATATCTTCCCACTCAATTTTAAACCTTTATTTATTTATTTTTTATTGGTTGTTCAAAACATTACAAAGCTCATGGTATATCATCTTTCATACATTTGACTCAATTGGGTTATGAACTCCCAATTTTCCCCAAATACGAGTTGCAGAATCACAATGGTTACACATTCATATTTTTACAAAATGTCATATAAGTGACTGTTGTATTGTGCTACATTTCCTATCCCCTACTATCTTCCCTCCCCTCCCCTCCCATCTTCCCTCTCTACCTCATCTGCTGTTTTTCACTTCTCTCCCTATTCCACCCTCCTTTCCCCTCACTACCTATTATATGTAATTTTGTGTAACATTGAGGGTCTCCTACCATTTCCATATGGTTTCCATTCTCTCTCCCTTTTGCTTTCCTCTCTCGTCTTTGATTAATGTTAATCTTTTCCTCAAGTTCTTTCTCCCTGTTCTATTCTTAGTTGCTCTCTTTATATCAAAGAAGACATTTGACTTTTGTTTTTTAAAGAGTGGCTACCTTCTCTTAGCATAATCTGCACTAATGCCATCCATTTCCCTACAAATTCTATGATTTTGTCATTTTTTAGTGCTGCATAATACTCCATTGTGTATAGATGCCACATTTTTTTTATCCATTCATATATTGAAGGGCATCTAGTTTGTTTCCACAGTCTACCTATTTTGAATTGTGCCACTATGATCATTGATGTGACAGTATCCCTATAGTACGCTCTTTTAAGATCCTCAGGGAATAGTCTGAGAAGGGCAAAAGCTGGTTCAAAGGGTGGATCCATTCCCAGTTTTCCCAGGAATCTCCATTCTGCTTTCAAAGTTTGCTTCACCAACTTGCAGTCCCACCAGCAGTGTACAAGTGTACCCTTTTCCCCACATCCTCGTCAACACTTGTTGTTCTGTGACTTCATAATAGCTGCAAATCTTACTGGAGTGAGATGGTATCTTAGAGTGGTTTTGATTTGCATTTCTCTGACTGCTAGAGATGGTGAGCATTTTTTCATGTACTTGTTGATGGATTGTATGTCTTCCTCTGTGAAGTTTCTGTTCAGTTCCTTGTCCCATTTGTTGATTACATTATTTGTTATCTTATTGTTTAATTTTTTGAGTTCTTTGTATATTCTGGATATTAGGGCTCTATCTGAAGTGTGAGGGGTAAAAATTTGTTCCCAGGATGTAGGCTCTCTATTTACCTCTCTTATTGTTTCTCTTGCTGAGAAAAAACTTTATAGTTTAAGTAAGTCCAATTTGTTTATTCTTGTTATTAACTCTTGGGCTATGGGAGTCTTATTATGGAATTTGGAGCCCGACCCCACAGTATGAAGATCGTAACCAACATTTTTTCTATCAGACGCAGTGTCTCTGATTTTATATCTAGCTTCTTGATCCATTTTGAGTTAACCTTTGTGCATGGCAAGAGAAAGAAATTCAGTTTCATTTATTTGCATATGGATTTCCAATTTTCCCAGCACCATTTGTTGAAGATGCTATTCTTTCTCCATTGCATGCTTTTAGCCCCTTTATCAAATATAAGAAAGTTGTAATTTTGTGGATTGGTTTCTGTGTCCTCTATTCTGTACCATTGGTCCACCTGCCTGTTTTGGTACCAGTACCACACTGTGTTTGGTACTATTGCTTTGTAGTACAGTTTGAACTCTGATATCGCTATAACTCCAGATTCACACTTACTGCTTAGAGTTGCTTTCGCTATTCTGGGTCTTTTGTTTTTCCATAAGAATTTCATGATTGCTTTATCTTTTTCTACAAGAAATGCTGTTGGGATTTTGATTGGCATCACTTTAAACCTGTAGAGAACTTTGGGTAATATTGCCATTTTGATAATGTTATTTCTGCCTATCCATGTACAGGGTTCATTTTTCCATCTTCTAAGATCTTCTTTTATCTCTCTCTTTAGAGTTCTGTAGTTTTCATTATATAAATCTTTCACCTCTTTTGTTAGGTTGATTCCCAAGTATTTTATTTTATTTGAGGATATTGTGAATGGAGTGGTTTTCCTCATTTCCATTTCAGAAGTTTTGTTGCTGATATACAAAAATGCCTTTGATTTATGTGTGTTGATTTTATATCCTGCCACTTTGATGAATTCATTTATTTACTCAAGCCGTTTCTTTGTAGACCCTTTTGGGTCTGTTAAATATATTATCATGTCATCTACAAATAGCGATAATTTAAATTCTTCCTTTCCTATTTTTATGCCTTTATTTTCTTTTGTCTGTCTAATTGCTCTGGCTAGTATTTCTAGAACTCAATTGAATAGAAGTGGTGATAGAGGGCATCCCTGTCTTGTTCCAGATTTTAGAGGGAATTTCTTCAGCTTTTCTCTATTTAGGATGATGCTAGCCTGATTTTTAGCATATCTAGCTTTTACCATGTTGAGGTAAGTTCCTTTTATCCCTAGTTTTTATAGTGTTTTGAACATAAAGGGATGCTGTAGTTTGTCGAATGCTTTTTCTGCATCAATGGAGATGATCATATGGTTCTTGTCTTTAAGTCTATTGATGTGGTGGATTACATTTATTGATTTCCATATATTGAACCAGCCTTGCATCGCAGGGATGAATCCTACTTGATCATGAAGCACAATTTTTTTGATATGCTTCTGTATTCGATTCGCCAGGATTTTATTGAGAATTTTTGCATCCAAGTTCATTAGAGATATTGTTCTGTAGTTTTCTTTCTTTAAAGTGTCTTTGTCTGGTTTCGGGATCAGGGTGATGTTGGCCTCATAGAATGAATTTGGAAGAGCTCTTTCTTTTTGTTTTTCTTGAAATAGCTTGAATAATATTGGTATTAGTTCTTCTTTGAAGGTTTTGTAGAACTCCGCTGTATACCCATCGAGTCCAGGGTTTTTTTTGGTTGGCAGACCTTTGATGGTTCTTCTATTTCTTCCTTTGTTATTGGTCTGTTTAAATTGTGTGTGTCTTCCTGACTCAATCTGGGCAGATCGTATGACTTAAGAAATTTATCAATACCTTCACTATCTTCAATTTTATTGGAATATAGTGTTTCACAATACTTACTAACTATCTTCTTTATTTCTGTAGTGTCTGTTGTGATATTGCCTTTTTCATCCCGTATTTTAGTAATTTGAGTTCTCTCTCTTCTTCTGTTCATTAGTATGGCTAAGGGCCTGTCGATCTTATTTATTTTTTCAAAAAACCAACTTTTAGTTTTATCAATTTTTTCAATGTTTTTCTTTGTTTCAATTTTGTTGATTTCTTCTCTAAATTTGATTATTTCTTGTCTTCTACTACATTTGCTGTTGTTTTGCTCTTCCTTTTCTAGGTTTTTGAGGTGTAGCATGAGTTCATTTATTTGCTGGTTTTTCTTTTTTTGAGGAAAGAACTCCAATAAATGAATTTCCCTCTTAAAACTGCTTTTACTGTGTCCCATAGATTCCGGTACATTGTGTCTGTATTGTCATTTGTCTCTAAGAATTTTTTTATCTCCTCCTTTATGTCTTCTGTTACCCATTGATCATTCAGTAGCATGTTGTTCATTTTCCATGTGATGCAGGATTTTTCCTTCCTTCTTTTATCATTGATTTCCCGTTTCATTCCATTATGATCAGATATGGTGCATGGTATTATTTCCATGCCTTTATATTTACTAAGAATTGCCCTATGGCATAATATATGGTCTATCTTTGAGTAGGATCAATGTGCTGCTACTGAGAAGAACGTGTATCCACTTGATGATGGTTGATATATTCTATATATGTCTGTTAAGTCTAGGTTATCGATTGTGCTGTTGAGTTCTATAGTTTCTTTATTCAGTTTCTCTCTAGAGGATCTGTCCAATGCCAAGAGTGGTGTGTTGAATTCACCCATAATTATTGTGTTGTAGTCTATGTGACTCTTGAACTTGGGGGGAGTTTGTTTTATGAACGTTGCAATTCCATTGCTTGGTGCATACAAATTGATAATTGTTAGTCTTGTTGGTGGATGGTTCCTTCTAAAAGAATATAGTGTTCTTCTTTATCCCTTTGATTTACTTAGGTTTGAAGTTGATTTTATTCCATATGAGTATGGCCACTCCTTCTTGCTTCCGAGGGCCATGTGAGTGGTATGATTTTTCCCAAACTTTTACCTTCAGCCTGTGTATGTCTTTTCCTATCATATGGGTCTCCTGAAGACAACATATTGTTGGATTTTTTTTTTCCACGTTACTAGCCCATGTCTCTTGATTGGTGAGTTTTGGCCATTAACATTTAAGGTTACAATTGAAATATGATTTGTACTTCCAGTCATGTTTATTTATTTATTATATTTTAGTTTGGCTAGTTTTTACTTTTTTGGTTATTTTCCTCCCCCTTTACTGAAATACCTCCTGCTGTTAGTTTTGGGCACTATTTTTCAATTCTTCTTCTTGTAGTATTTTGCTCAAAATGCTTTGCAGTGCTGGTTTTCTGGCTGCATATTCTTTTAGCTTTTGTTTATCATGAAAGACTTTAATTTCATTTTCAAATCTGAAGCTTAATTTTGCTGGGTACAGTGTTCTTGGTTGGAATCCATTATTTTTCAGCATTTGAAATACATTGTTCTAGGATCTTCTCTCTTTCAAAGTCTGTGATGAAAAATCAGTCGTTAACCTAATTGGTTTACCCCTGAATGTAATCTGCCTCCTTTCTCTTATAAGCGTTTAATATTGTCTCCTTGTTCTGTATGTTGGCTATCTTCATAATTATATGTCTTGGATTTGGTCTATTATGTTTTTGAATGTTTGGGGTCCTGTAGGCTTCCAGGATTTGGCAATCCAATCCATCTTTCATCTCTGGGATGTTTTCTAGAATTATTTCATTTAATATGTTGTCCATTCCTTTGGTTTGAATCTCTATGCCTTCTTCTATCCTGATGACTCTCAAGTTTTTTTTTTTGACATCCCTTATCTCTTGAATAGATTTAAGCATCTTTTCTGTGTTGACTATATTCTTTTCAAGTTGATAAACTTTGTCTTCATTTTCTGATTTTCTGACTTCTACTTGATCTACTCTATTTGTAATATTCTTGTTTGAGTTTTTAATTTGGTTTATAGTTTCCTGCATTTCTAGAATTACTGTTTGAATTTTTTTAAGATCTCTAATTTTTGGTAAAGCTCATTTTTTGCCATTTGAATTTGTTTGTTTAATTCATTTTCAAAATATACTTTTATTCCTTGGACTTGCTGCCTCATGTCTTCTCTAATATTTCTTTCCATCTGAGTTAAGTATACCTTGATTTCTTTCCCTATCCCTGTTTCTGGTGCTTCTAGGTCCTCCTGTAGAATTAAGTTGTCCTGCATTGTTTGTACTCCTTTTATTCCATTGTTTTTTCATGATGTTCACGTTACTTTCCAGCTCTATTTGATTGCTGTGTTTCTGCTTTATTCTAGAGATTTGTTTTGGTGTTGTATGTCTCTGTTGTCTCTCCTTTGTGTTGGTAGACTATGCATGCTAAAGTGGATTCCACTTGGAAGAAATTCCGAAGGCCGAGCTCCAGTGACGTCACCTCTCTGTTTTGGCAGGCCCAAGGCTCCTTGCTGAGGTGTCCGTATAGGGGGGTGGGACTGTACTGTCACTTGTTGGTTTCAGCTCCGGGTAACTGGCGGGCAGGCGGTCTCCAGCTGCCCAGTCACTTGTGCAGCAGGTGGGCTGTCACTGGCGGGCGGGCGATCTCTAGCCACCCAGTGGTGCGGTCGGTCGCCGGCGGCAGGGCGTTCCCAAGCCGCCTAGTCACGCGGGCAGCGGGTGGACTGTCGCCTGTGGGCCTGCAGTCCCCAACTGCCCAGTCACAAGGGCCTGACCTCTAGTCCTCTGGTTTCTCCTGCTAGTCCTGGTTTTTCCTGCAAGACCAGATTTCCCCTGAGTGATGGCTCTCGGCAGTTCAAACTGTACTCTGGGCCTGCCGTTTGTTGGTTGTGGAGGGTGTCTATTGGGAAGCCAGACACTCTATTGTTTTGATTTTTTCCACTTGCCCCTCCCCCAGCACTGGTTAGACAGGTTTTATTTTCACAGTTGATGAGAGGGGGAGTTGAAGGTCAGTTGCCTCTTGTTTTCCCCCATCTTTATGCAGGCTCGCTCTGATAATCTCTCCCCCGGAAATCCTAGGAGAGATTTTATGCGAATTCCCCGATATATGGGAGATGAGCTGAATAACACACTCCTGTTTTATTGTTGTAATCTGTAGGAGTGTGGCTGTGGTTACTTCAGCTCTCCAAGATGATGGCCATTGGTTTCCTTGGAAGAGTTTCCATTGTGGGAGATAGAACTGTACCGCTTCCTTCCCTGTCTGAAATCCTGAACTCAGCTCAGGGCTCAGTGGGGGCTCTACCGGCAGGATTCCACAGAATCCTCATCAACGTTTCTCCCTGCTTATTGGACCCATCTCGGTGGTGCCGCACCGTCTTTAGCCACTGGGTGGGCCGCGCGGATCAGTCAAATGGGATCTCGGGTCGCACATTTGGCTCGTGTTTGAGACTCAATTACCAGACCATGGTGCTAGAAATCCTTCTTCTAGGTTTTGGTGCACCCCCATTTTGCTGTAATTTCCTAACAAGATAGTTTTTTTGTCACTCTAACTCGTTATTCACCTGTGCAGTGGTGCAGTACACTTGGTGTGATGCACTCTATTCGTGGCCATCTTGCAATGACGAAATATTATGATTTATATGCACCATTTACTGAAGTCAGTTTTCAGTTTTAGAAAACAAATATGAATTTCAGGTGTATGAATATTTCGGAGAATAATCTTGTGAAAAGTTGATTATAAATCCACATACATGAATATGAATGATTTTAGGGAGTGTATAATAAGACACATATATTTTATATTTTGAAAAATCTGGAGAGTATATATATATATATATATATATATATATATATATATATATATATACACACACACAAACACACACACACACACACACAGACATTAAAAAGAAGCAGTATATATGCCAATCGAAATTCATCATGAAATATATATCTTCCACATATCCAAAAATATACATTTTACTAAAAATGGATTTATGTATAATGTTGTTCAACTTGGAAGCTCACACTTAGGTTGTATTTTCAGTTCCAACAGCGTTTAGGAGGAGTGATCTCTTCTCACAATTTGTATGTGCCAAGTCACCCACCTCAGAAGAAGGTACGTGTGATACCAGGTAGGATTCTATATGTGCATATAATAATACATGAGCTGAAAAAGGCTAAAGAGAGACAGGAATTGACATATTTCTTAACTTTAAAAACACATGGTGAACTATTTCAATAAACATTGACTTATTTATAACTCCTATCCTATATAATGAAAAAGGGAAGTCCAAATATACACCATGCCTCCTCTGAACTGCTTGTATTTCTATTCTGTTTGAGTTACTATTCTTCATCATATTAGGATTAGTAGTCAGAGTCTAGTAGGGTATGGGTTAGTGTCAGAGATTCATTATTCCAAATGGAAAATAGGAAAATAAACCCAATGTGTTTTCAAATATGTGCTACACAAAAATCTTCCCACTCTCATCCAGAACAATTCCTTGATATTACCCTCGCCTGAAGTAATGAACAATTAGAGGAGAAGAGTTAGAAAATCTGGGAATACATATCTGGAACGGAATATGCTCAAAAGTTCACAACCTTGGAGGTGGTAGAGGAGTTTCCAAAAGTAAGGGACAGGGTAAACACTCCACAAACATGGAGCTCTGCAGGCCTAAAGACATCTTGAGAAACTGCCTCTGAGTTTGGGCACTTGAAATATATGTTGTTGTCAGGAGCTTTAGCTTCCTATGTAGTGAGAGCACCAAAATTGGGTCTGCATCTATGTGACCTGGAGGACATGGTATCTTATTTTTCAATGAACATGAGGCAGCAGTGCTGAATTCTTACTTTGTAGGTAAACTGTGGCAACTGCGGTCTAAGTGTCTCTCCGTGTAGACTGTGAAGCCATTTGGTCATCCTCTAGTTTTCCTGGTGTGTCTTGCTGCTTCACTGGGAGTTGGGTATTTGCTTCACGAAATACAAGGAGTTCAACTGGGACATAATGCTGGAGGGAGTTCTGTCACATGCGGTGGGTCAGGGTCTGCAGGAGAATGCACCAATCAGGCTTCTATCTCACATAGCTTGCCCCCAGGCCCATAGCAACCTGATTCTGAACATTGCACTGACCCTCTCCATATAACAAGATTCCTTAACATATAAGGGTCTGCTAGCTGCACCATGTCAGTCACAAGCCATTTGGAAGCCAATGGCAGATCCACATGGCCCCAACACAGATGTTTTATCACACACCTGCCCACCACTGCTCTAGACCCGCTACTAAGGAGGCTCCAACTTACTGTCATCTCTGTTCTACACAATTTTTCATGAAACCCAGTCAATCAACGAATTGTCTGGTATACTCATGATCAGCAAATGGACATCAAAAGGTTCTCCAGTGACACCTGGACATGAAAATTTCAAAAATTCCATGGTATTTATCTAGCCATTGTTCGTGGATGAATTTGGAGGCACTATGATTTTCAATTTATTCAGGAACCATTAAATGTTGAGGAAGCTCATTTTAATGAAAGCACAGGAGAACACACACAGGCAAGTCTTCTCAAAGAGTGGCCAAATGGTCACATGAAGCCAGGCCCATTGAGGTCTACAATGTGAGGTCCATGTGTGTTTTGACTCTCAACTATGGCTGCCAAATTTGTCAGAATAAAATCATGTGATATCCTTGCTGAGATTCCCCGTGCCTTGTGGAAAGCCTTCCTGGGCACACATCTCAATTCCAAGGGTGACTCTCATGCATGGCCTCCTAAAATCCCAACACAACTCATGGCAATACTTCTCTGAGGTCAGTTTCAGAACTCAGTCTGTAAGGAGAATTACAGCAGAGTTCAAGCCCAGGTGGAGCCAGTCATCATTTCCAACCGTCAAACTAATAACCACAATTAAAACCAAAACACTTCCGCATGGCCGTCATCTTCTTCCATATAGACACTCATTATAACCTCTGACTAGAGGTTTCCATGAGGGGCGCAGCCCAAGACAGTGTCCAAAATAAGCTCCCTTTCCCCTCATTTGCCTAAAGTCGGGGTGGCCTGAACACCTTCCTGTGAACCAGGAGTAATCGAGTAGGCCTTCCGTTAATACTGCTCTGTTTCTCCAATTTGAGGAATACTGACTGTGGGGTTTAGATTCTTTATGTGAATTAGAAACATGAGAAAACCCAAGCACCTATGGGCTTCCCTCTTCAGGGCTTTGAAGAACTCATTTGACCCAAAGGATCCCTATTCTCACTTGATGAAGTTCAGGAACCTTACAGAGGAAGGCGAGAGACTTCATCCACAATGACTGCTCTTTTGGCCATTTTGGGTTTGGATGAAAACATGGGATCCATCAGGTGCTGAGAATCTAACCACAGCCTCACACAGGGCCAAGAGTCTGATTCAGACACATCCATTTCCGAAGCAAATAAGCAAAGAGCCACAGGTGAATCCCATTCATTTCCATTTGAAACTGTTTTCTTCAGGCTTCACAAAGGAGTGGCCTGAGGGAAAGACCTTCCTGAAATTCAGGGCAACAAACAAGAGGTAAACAAAAGGCACAAAGCAGGGTTTCTCCACTGAGACTTTCCTGGTCACACTGATATCTGAGTTTTCTGAGATGCTCGCCATTGCCGTCAGTTATCCAGAACATGGCCATATCACAGAACTTGTAGGTGGTACATATCTTGGACACAAAACCATGAGGCTATTCTGGAGAGTGGCCAGAATTCAGGAAGAAAACAGAAACTTTGGAAGATAGCAGGTGTTACCCTTCGATAAGGCAAGCCACAGTCCATTCATAAATTTGGCAGGATGAATGCCTGGAAGCTTTCTACTAGACAGGACACATCCATTGATGCATTCTCTTTACTAAAGTCTACAATCACGGACAGAGTGGGATGCACAGATATAGAAGCACTTGACTTGTCAAACGACTTACTAGAAACAGTCAACGCCAATCCAAACAAACAGCCTTTCCTACCTATTCTCAGGACATGAGACAAAACCAGAAACACACATCCACACCCACAAAGGCACCTCTTTTGCCCAAGTAGGTCTGTGACTATCCGGAGTGTCCTCAGACTGATGGGCCATATTATATTCCCCCAAAATGGCCTCTCCTGTCTCAAATCTCGTCTCCTTGGCCAACTCTGTGAAGTAGTCAGGAGCCATGGGTGAGCCACTACCTGCTTTCTCAGGAAAGTCCCCTCTTCAGAGCTTTCCTGGCATTTGGCCATCCTCACATCAGTAGGAACTAAGAAAGACTGACTCTGTCCTTGGTAAATTGAAACAAGTGAGACCACTGGAACTGGGACTGCGAGTGCCTCTGGGTGTGTCTCTTCCTGGATCACAAGTTCAGAGAGTTCCATCGACAAGGAGGTGAGGTGAGGTCACTTCCTTCCGAAACTGAATGAGGTCACTGCCTTGGCAACCTCTTTGTCCTAGCAGTTACTTCTAAGGGTCCCATGAGATGCAGGCTGCCCCTACTTTCTGTGACACTTTCACAAGTTAGAATGGTATATCAAAAATAGGCACCTGTGAACAGCTTTTCACACAGGCTTTGTTTGGTCCATCTTCTCTATATTTAGAGGTTGATTCAGACACATACCTTCATCATGACCAGGTTGTTTGCCATAGAATTTAACTTTTGCTTTCTCATGTCCTTCATAGCTGCCTATATCTTATCCAGGGGTCATTTCTGCATGGACCTTTGATGTTCTCAGCAGGTGGAAGATCCCCTACATTCCAGTATTGTAAGACCAACTCTGTCCCTCCTCTTTTGTAAAGTTAGATTGAGGGAACAGTGTATGTTTAGGGTTAATAACATGTTTTATTTGGGTTAAGAATCTCTCTGCCGGATGAATAATGGTATTGGGAACCTGTGATATTTACAAGAATATATAGCTGAAATATAAGTATAAAAACAGAAACCTAGGTAAGATTTGAAACGAGAAGGGCATTGGGCCCTTGAGTGGGATACTTAGGTTTTAATAATTTTCTGTATATATGTCTCAGATAAATTGAAATACAATGGCTTAGGACCTTATACCTTGGACGATTGATTGTCGAATTGAACATTGAGTCAAAATGCAATAGTCAGTAGGATTAGGAAGATAGTCAGTAGGTTTAGAAATAAGAGTGAGTATAGGATTTGGTGCAAAATTTCTTTAGCAATAGGGTCTAGGGTAGACAGTGAATGTATATGTCACCAAATGTGAAGTGTCAGACACAATGATGAACTGGGGAAAATATGTAGGAAAACAGATATCAATTGAGATATTAGGAAATCAGGCAAAGTATAAAGTGAGTGATAGGATTAGACATTTTCAACAGGCTCGAACTATAATATATAATCTTAGGAAGAAACAAATATGTAGTCACCAATAGGATTTACATCTGAGAGCATTTGGCAACCTGGACATTGTTGTTTTAGTAATCCATGCTCACTTTCCATTTAGGGTTTGATACAATCATGATTGTGACCTTTGCTTTTTGTGTCCAGAATATTACTGTGATAAAAAATATATATAAATATATATATAGATAAGGTGATATGAGTAATTCTTCCACCATTTCTGGGAGCAATATTTTGAAGAGGTATAAATTAATATTGGGGGGACAAAGAGGTGTACACTGTGTCTTTGAATATAGAGATAATGCATTAATAGACCATACTGTGAATAAATAACATAACTGGTTCCAACATTAAATAATGCATTGAACGGAAATGTGAAAATATACAGAAAATCTTTTATTGATATACATACATTTATTCCAACCAGCTATACATCTAATGGTAATATTAATGTTATGGTTTATCTTGAAGAGTGTGTGAGTTTAGCTTCGAAATTGATTATGGAAATCGAAAATGATGTGTTTGGAAAGAAGTCTCATGAAAAGACCAGTCAAGTAACATGGAGGAATACATGTGTTATGAAGCAGGAAGTGACTGAAAGTGAAACAAATTCCTATAAATTTGTGAACTTGTGGATGAAATATATATCTTATGATGTGCAAAAACTGAAGAAATAGTAATGTACCAGTGTTGAATTATAATGAACGTCAAAATAGAAATCATGTCCTATAGGAATCTACTTGCATTGATGTTAAACTGGGTCATTTACTCTAGAAATATTAGGATTTGTAAGCACCATTTATGGAAGTTACTTTTCAGAACTGGGAAACAAATATGTATTTCAGGTGGATGAGTATTTCTGAGAATAATCTTGTGAAAAGTTGATTATAAATCCACATACATGAACATAAATGAATTTACGGAGTTATATAAGACACATATATTTCATATTTTATAAAATGTGAAGAGTGTGAATATATATATATATATTTGTATATATATATATATATATTTATATATGTATTTATATATATATTTATATATATTAAAAAACCACAAAAAATACATTAAAAAGTATCAATATCTATATGCCAATCGTAATTCATCATGTAATATAAATCATCCACAGATGCAAAATTATTTATTTTACTAAACATGGATTTATGTATAACATTGTTCTACTAGGAAGCTCACCCATTGTTTGAATTTTCAGTTCCAGCAGCGTTTAGGAGGAGAGATCTCTTCTCACAATTTGTTTCTGCCAAGTCAGCCAACTCATAAAAATGTACGTGTGATACCAGGTAGAATTCTATATGTGCATATAAAAATACATGTGCTGAGTAGGCTACAGAGAATGGGAGACAGGAATTCACATATTTTTTAACTTTAAAAACACATGGAGGACTATTTCAATTAAAAATTGACTAGATTTATAAAACCTACCCTTTATCGTGCAAGAGGGAAGTCCTACTATACACCATGCCTTCTCTGAAATGCTTGCATATTCATTCTGCTTGAGTATTTTTCTCCATCATATTAGGATTAGTAGTCATATTATAGTAGGGTATGAATTAGTGTCAGGGATTCAGTATTTCTAATGGAAAATAAGAAGAATCCAATGTTTATCAAATATGTGCTTCACAAAAAAATTTTCTACTCTCATCCAGAACAATGCCTTGACATTACCTTCGCCCCAAGTAAGACACAATTAGAGGAGAAGAGTTAGAAAATCTTTAAATACATATCTGAAATAGAAAATGCTCAGGAGTTCACAACCTTGGAGATGATAGAACAGTTTCCAAAAATAAGGGACAGTGTAAAAACTCCACAAACATGGAGATTTGCCTGCCTAAAGACGTCTGGAGAAACTGCCTTTAGGTTGGGGACTTGAAATACATGTAGTTGTCAGGAGCTTTAGGTTCCTTTCTAGTGAGACCATCAAAGATGGGTCTTCATCTCTGTGATTTGGAGGACATGGTTATAATTTCCCAATGAACATGAAGCAGCAGTGATGAATTCTCTTTGTAGTGAGAGCATCAAAGTTGGGTCTGCATCTATGTGACCTGGAGGACATGGATTCTTATTTTACAATGAAAATGAGGCAGCAGTGCTGAATTCTCTCTTTGTATGTAATCTGTGGCCACTGGGGGCTAAGTGTCTCCCCACGTGGACTGTGAAGCCATTTCATCATCCTCCACTTTTCACAGTGTTTCTTGCAGCTGCACTCGGAGTTTGGTACTTGCTTCAGGAAATACAATGCGTTCAACTGGGACACCATGCTGGAGGAAGTTCTGTCAAATGTGGTGGGTCAGGGTCTGCAGGATAATGCACCAACAGGGCTTGTATACCACATAGGTTGCCCCCTTGACCAAAGCAACCTGATTCTGAACATTGCCCTGAAACCTCTCCATATAACAAGATTTCTGTACATATAAGGGTCTGCTAGCTGCACCATGTCAGTCACAGCGATTTGGAAGCCAATAGCAGATCCACATGACCCCACAACAGATGTTTTATTACACACTTGCTCACCACTGCTCTAGTCCCACTACTAAGAAGGCACCAACTTAATGGCATCTCTGTTCTCCACAATTTTCATGAAATCCAGTCAATCAATGCACTGTCTGGTACAGTCATGATCAGCAACAGGACATCCAAAGGTTCTCCAGTGCCATCTGGTCATTGGAATTTCAAAAATTTTATGGTATTTATCTACTCAATTTTCAAGGATGAAGTTGGAGGCACTGTGGGTTTCAATTCATTCAGGAATGGTGAGGAAGCTGATTTCAATGAAAGTTTTGGAGAACTCTCACAGGCAAGTCCTCCCAAAGAGAAGCCAAAAGGTCACAAGAATCCAGGCCCACTGAGGTCTACAATTGAGGTCCATGTGTGTTTTGACTAGTAAATATGGCTTCAAAGTCTTTCAGAATAAAATTATGTGATATCTTGGCTGAGATTCCCAGTGCTCTGTGGAAAGCCACCCTGGGCCTAGTTCCCAGATTCCAAGGGCGAATCTCATGTGTGGCCTCCGAAAATCCCAACACAATTCATGGCAATACTTCTTTGATGTCTGATCCAGAACTCAGTCTTTCAGGGGAATGACACCAGAGTTCAAGCCCAGGTGGATCCAGTCATCTCTTCCAACTGCCACACGAATGACCACAATTTAAACCAAAATACTCCCACATGGCCCTCATCTTATTAAATATAGACACTCATCATAACCTGTGGCTGGAGGTTTCAAAGCGGGACACATCCCAAAAGAGTGTCCAAAAAAATCTCCCTTACCCCTCATTTGCCTAAAGTCAAGGTGGCATGGACACCCTTCCTGTGAACCTGGAGTGATCCAATAGACCTGCCGTTAATACTGCTCTGCTTCTCCAATTTGAGGCCTACTGATTCTCAGCGATAGATTTTTTATGTGATTTGGAGTCATAAGAAAACACAAGCATCTCTTCAGGGCTTCAAAGAACTCATTTGACCCAAATGATCCCTATTCTCACTTGATAGAGGTCAGGGACCTAACAGAGGAAGGCAAGAGACTAATCAACAATGACAGATTTTTGGCCATTTTGCTTTTGATTGCACACATGGAATCTATCTTTAGATTCATCGTGTGCTGAGAATCTAAGCCACAACCTCATACAGGGCCAAGAGGCTGATTCAGACACATCCCTTTCCAAAGCAATTAAGCAAAGAGCCACAGGTTATGCCCATTTATTTTCATTTGAAAACTGTTTTATTCAGGCTTCACAAAGGGGTGGCCTGAGGCAAAGACCTTCCTGAAATTCAGGGCAACAGAACCATAGGTAAGCAAATGAACCAAAGCAGGGTTTCTCCACTGAGAGTTTACTGGTCACACTGATATCTGAGTTTTCTAAGATGTTCCCATTCTCTACAGCTCTCAAGTATATGGACATGTCACATATCTTGGAGATGGTACATATCTTGGACACAAAACCATGAGCCTATACTAGAGAGTGTCCAGAATTCAGGAAGAAAACATTAACTTAGGAAGTTAGTAGGTGTTGCCCATCCATAAGGCACACCACAGTCCATTCATCAATTAGGCAGAATAAATACTGGAGAGTTTTCTACTAGACAGGACACATGCATTGATGCATTCTCTTGTCTAATGTCTACAACCACAGACACAGTGGGATACACAGACATAGAAACACTAGCCCTGTCAAACGACTTATTAGAAACAGTCCACTCCAATCCAAACAAAGAGCCTTTCCTACCTATTCTCAGAAATTGAGAGAAAACCACAAACTCACACCCACACGCAAAAAGGCACCTCTTTAACACAATTAGGTCTGTGACTATCCAGAGTGTCCTCTAACTGGTGGGCCATACTATGTTCCCCTGAAATGGCCTGTCCTGTCTCAGATCTGGTCTCCTTTTGCAACTTTGTGAAGTTTTCAGGAGCCAGTGGTGAACCAATACCTGCTTTCTCAGGAAAGGTCCCTCTTCAGAGCTCTTCTGGCATTTGACAATTCTCATATCAGTAGGTACCAAGGAAGACTGACTCTGTCCTTGGTAAATCCAAACAAGTGAGACCACTGGAACTGGGACTGGGACTGGCTCTGGGTGCCTGGCTTCCTGGATCACAAGTCCAGAGATTTCCATCACCAAAGAAGTGAGGTGAGGTCACTTCCTTCAGGAACTGAATGAAGTCACTGCCTTGGCCACCACTTTGTACTTACAGTTGCTTCCAAGGGTCCCATGAGATGGAGGCTGCTCCTACTTCCTGTGACACTTTCATAAGTTAGAATGGTATATCAAGCATAGGCACCTGGGAACAGCTTTCCACGCAGGTATGGTTTGATCAGTCTTCTCTACAATAGGAAAGGAGAGGCTGATTCAGACACATCCCTTCAAACTGACCAGGTTGCTTGCCATGGAATATGACTTTTGATATCTTAGGTCCTTCATAGCTGCCTGCAACTTCTCCAGGGTATCATTTCTGCCTGGAACTTTGAGGTTCTCAGCAGGTGGAAGACCCCCTACATTACTATTGTAAGACAAACTCTGTCCCGGCTCATCTGTAAACTTAGTTTGAGGGAACAGTGTATGTTTAGGGTAATAACAGGTTCGATTTGGGTTAGGAATCATACTGAGGAACAAACAATGGTATTGGGAACTTGCGATATTTACAAGAATATATTGGTGAAATATATGTATGAACACAGAAATCTAGATAAGATTTGAATCCAAGAAGGGCATTGGGCGGTTGATTGGAATACTTAGCTTTGAATTATATTCTGCATAGATGTCTCAGATAAATCAATATACAATGGCTTAAGATCTTGTACCTTGGATGATTGATTGTAGAAGAGATCATCCAGTCAAAAAGGTATAGTTGGTAGGATTAGGAAGATAGTCAGTAGATTTAGAAAAAAAGAGTGAGTATAGGATTTCGACCAAAAGTTCTTTAGCAAAAGGATTTCGGATAGAGAGTGAATGTAAATGTCAGCACATGTGAAGAGTCAGTCACAATGATGAACTCGTGAAAATATGTAGGAAAGCAGATATCAATAGAGACATTAGGAAATCAGGCAAAATACAAAGTGAGTGATAGGATTAGTCATTTTCAACAGGGTTGAGGTTCAATATATAATCTTAGGAAGAAACAAATATGTAGTCACAAATAAGATTGATTTGAGAGCATTAGGCAACGTGGACATGGATGTTTTTAGTAAACCATGCTCACATTCCATTTAGGCATTGGTGAAAGGTTAATAAAATAGGTACTTGTCACTTCCTGTTTTTCTGTATGCTTAACAAAACACTGTTGGAAACTTGAGGACTGTTTGCTAATCTTGTTTCCAGAATGTGCTGTCCCCAACTGCCAAACTGCAGAATACACACCCTCACCCGTTTGCACGCAAACCTCCCCCTTGCCCTGACCCATCAATAAACTTCCCTCGCTGCCCTCTCCAAGGAAAGTATATAAGCTCTGCTTAAGCTGTTTTCATTGCTCTCTGCTCTATTCAAGTGACCTCTGAGCCCCAGAAAGCTGGTCTCCCAATAAACCCTTTACTGTTGCATGAGACATTCTCTTGGTGGTCTCTTCCTCTGTCGCTCACCCGATCTTTACATCTGGAGGCACCAGCGAGATCCAGCAGTGGCGGACGAAAGACCCCCAAGGGGCTCCTTTCAGGGTAAGTAAGGTGACTCTTTCTGGTTTCAGGTTTCAGGTTAGGGTTTTGCAAAATCGCTATCGGTGTTGAGCATGAGCTCTCTCTGACGGTGGCTGACAGACGTGTCACAGAGCCACAGGCCACATCCCTGGGGGACGCCCCAGAGGACTCAGGAAATCAAGGAACAATAGTCTCCTCGACTCTGTGATATTTTGTTTCGAATTCGGTATTGCCAGCCCATCAGGTTTTGAGGGCTACACAGTCCTTGTCTCAGTATTGGACGTCCATTGTCTGTCTTTATTGTCTTGTCTTGTCTGTGTAGTATGTCGTTGCTTTCACTGTTTGTGTATCTCTCATTTTGGGACAGAGCACTTCAACACTTCTCTCCCTGACCCTTGATCACTGGACCAAAGTCTGCTTAAGGGCCCAGAATCTTTCTTTTTCATTAAAACGCTGGACCTGGCAGACTCTCTGTGCCTCAGAATGACACATCTTTGGAGTTGGATGGCCCCCAGAAGGATGTTTCTACTTCCCACTAATTTGAAAAATCAGAGATATTGTCTTTCAGCTGAGGCCACATAGCCATCCAGATCAAAAGCCATATATCTTAACTTGGCAGGACCTCTGCAAATCTCCTCCTCCATGGGTGAAGCCTTTCCTTGTCCCTGCCTACGCTCCTACTCCTTCCACCACGATTCTATCTCTCAAACCCTCTGCTCCTCCTCCTCCACCCTCTGTTCTCCCTGAGTCTCAAGATTCTACTGGACTCTCCTCCTCCTTCTTATCCCCTGCCCTTGTCCCCAACCCCCAACAACCTCTAAGTGATTCCCCTGCTGACTCTGCTTCTCTGCCATTGGAGGAAGTTAGGCCGGCCCAGTGCCCTCCAGATGACTCCCCCGCGTCACACACAGCCCCTCCTTCCCTGGAGGAAGCTGGCCCGGCTAAAAGAACTCAAAGAACTCCCTGGGGTTTTCACACTTGCCTACTTGGGATGACTGCCAACAAATCCTAGGGACTCTCTTTACGGCAGAGGAATGAGAGAAAAACCTCCTGGAAGCTAAAAAATATATTCTCGGACCAGATGTGTGACCAACACAACTTCCCAACATAATCAAAGCCAGCTTCCCCTTGAATTGACCCAACTGAAACCCCAACACCTTTGAAGGTAGGGAGCATCTGTCCACTTATTGCCAGGCCCTAATAGTGGGTTTCCAATCGGCCGCTAGGGAACCACCTAATTTGGCCAAGGTAAGAGAGATAATTTAAGGGCCTGATAAATATCCCTCTATGTTTCTAGAGAGAATTATGGAGGCATATATGAGATTTACTCCTATTGATCCTCAGGCAGAGGATCAAAAGGCATCTGTCATGATGGCCTTCATTGGGCAAGCTGCCCTGGATATTAAAAGAAAGTTACAACTCTTAGAGGGATAACAAGATATGACTTTGGGAGATTTAGTCAGAGAAGCCGAGAAAGTATACTATATGAGAGAAACAAAGAGAAAGAAAGGGAGCAAAGGGAACATGAGAGATGCAAAAGACAGACTAAGGCATTGACTAAGGTCCTGGTCACAACAATAAATAGGCCAGAAATTAACAAACAGGAAGACAGGAACGGAAACCTGGGCGCACGCCAGAGGCCACCCCTGGCCTCAGATCATTGTGCCTACTGTAAAGAAAAAGGTCACTGGGCCAAAGAGTGCCCTAGAAAAGAGACAGCCACGACAGCCAGCCATTCTGACTAAAAAGGATGACTAAGAACGTCGGGGGTCAGATCCCTTCCCCGAACTCAGGGTAACTTTTGAAGTGGAGAGGACCCAGGTAAACTTTGAAGTGGATACAGCAGCAGTATACTCAGCCCTTAAGGCCCCACTGGGCACACTATCAAATAAAATGTCTCTAGTTCAAAGGGCTAATGGCAGTAAATATCAGACATAGACAACTAAGAGGACCATGGACATGGGGAAAGGAAAAATCCATCACTCCTTCCTAGTAATCCCAGAATGCCTGGCCCCATTGATGGGCAGAGATCTGCTCAGTAAGCTCCAGGCCAAAACAACTTTTAACCCCGAAGGCCCCAAAATGAAATTTCTAAATCCTTCAGAAAAACTCCTATAGTCTTGGCTTTATAAATGTCAGTAGAAGATTAACATCCACTCTTCACACCCCCCAAGACTGCTCAAACAAGCAAGCTACCCCAGAAATGGATAACAGATTACCCAGATACCTGGGCAAAAACGGCTAGGTTAGGCCTAGCCGTGAAACAACCTCCAAGAACAGTGGAGTTAAAAACCTCAGCCTCCCCAATCAATGTCAAACAATATCCTCTGAGCAGAAAAGCTAAAGATGGGATAAGGCCCCATATTCAGAAATATCTGGCCTTAGGGTCCTAAGGCCCTGTCAATCGGCCTGGAAGACTCCCCTGCTCCCAGTAAAAAAAGCCAGGAGCCAGAGACTATCCCCCGTTCAAGATCTAAGAGAGATTAATAACAGAGTGCAGGACATTCACTCCACGGTAACTAATTCGTACAATCTGCTTATCACTCTGAACCCTTAGCAGAAATGGTATACTGTTCTGGACTTAAAAGATGCTATCTTTTGTTTGCCTCTGCATAAAGATAGTCAGTTGCTGTTTGCTTGCTAGTGGGTAGACCCAGAAACTGGAACGTCTGATCAAGTAACTTGGACTAGACTCCCACAGGGGTTCAAAAACTCTCCCACTCTCTTTGATGAAGCCCTCCACAGAGATCTCAACAACGTCAGAACTACACACCGCAAAGTCACCCAGCTTCAATACGTGGATGACCTGCTACTGGCAGCCAACACCAAAGAAAACTGTGAGTCTGGGACCCAAGCACTATTATATGAGCTTGCTCAACTCGGGTATAGAGCTTCTGCCAAATAGGCCCAAATTTGCCAGCAAGAAGTAATCTTCCTGGGCTATTCCCTTAGGGGCAGTAAACGATGGCTCACTGAGCCCAGAAAACAAATGGTTGTGCAGATACCACCCCCATCTAGCAGCAGACAACACAGAGAGTTTCTTGGGACTACTGGGTTTTGGAGGTTATGGATTTCTGTGTTTGCATCCTTAACTTCTTCTTTATACCCGCTGTTAAATGGAGATACCCAATTCCAATGGACCCCTGAGCACCAGAACGCTTTTGATAACATCTAACGACACTGGCACTGAATTCCTCAACTTGACTGAGCCAAGCCTGCAATTTCAGAAAGCCCTACACTACGTTAAAAATGTACATTAATTCACACACCTTGGTTCAAAGAAACTGCAGGCATTCCTGAAGGATCAAGAACAGAGTTTTCCACTAACCCACTCACAGCAAAAGGAAATAACTGAACAGGTAACAAAAGTCTGTCCGGTCTGTCAATAGGTTAATGCTTATCTTTCCAAGCTTTCCGCAGGAAAGCACCTATTAGGAACCAGACCAGTACAATTCTGGGAAGTGGACTTTACTGAAATTAAGCCAGCAAGGTATGGAATTAAATATCTCCTAGTCTTTGTAGATATATTTTCAGGATGGATTGAAGCCTTCCCCACAAAAAAAGGCACAATTGGTGGTCAAGAAGATCCTGAAAGATATTTTTCCAAGACACGGCCTGCCTAAGGTAATAGGGTCTGATAATGGCCCGGCGTTCATGGCCCAGGTAAGTCAGGGGTTAGCCAGGACACTGGGGATAAATTGGAAGTTACATTGTGCTTATAGACCCCATAGCTCAGGACAGGTAAAAAAAATAAATAGAACCATTAAAGAGACCTTAACGAAATTAAGCTTAGAGAGCGGCATAAAAGATTGGACTATGCTCCTGCCTTATGCCCTTTTTCATGCAAGAAATACTCCCTCTATTTCTTTGTGTAACCTCACCCCCTATGAAATTCTTTATGGAGCCCCTCCTCCAGTAAGGGACCTAACCCCAACTCTAAGACCTAGTGATCCCCTCCACAACCCCTTGTTTGACAGACTTAAAGCTCTTGAAAGAACTCAGCGATACCTGTTGAAACAGCTGGCCACTGCCTACCAACCTGGTGAAGAGGGGACTCCACATCGATATCAAATAAGAGACATCCTCTACATAAGACAACATCAGGTGTCATCCCTGTAACCCCGCTGGACAGGACCATACCAGGTGCTACTTATAAAACCTACAGTGGTAAATGTAGAAGGAATCAATTCCTGGATCCTAATTCTTATCTCAAGCCTGCGCCCTGTCCAGACTCTGGCTGAAAAACTGGAAAAGACTGGAAACCCTTTCAAATTGCATATTCGCCATGTGGATAAGGCTATAGACTCTCCCCTTGTCCACCAGTAGTCCTTACCCTCATCAGCCCGTTCATCAGCAATGGCTGATCACAAATCTTACTAGACAAGAAGTATGGTCTATCTCGCATACAGCCCCCTTAGGGACCTGGTGGCCATCTCTCCACCCAGAATTTGTCAGCTGGCTATACGTCTTTCATATTGGGATATCTCTGATGAAGAGGATCCAACTAAAATTCCATTAAATCCCTACTGTACCACAGATAATGGAAACAAACATTATGGATCTAGGGACACGCGAGTCAGATGCAGGTTGGCTAGCCTAGAATACTATGTTTGCCCGGCAGACTATCAAAGCCACAAACAGCCATGGCTGTGTGGGGGAAAAGCGGACTTCTTCTGAAAATAATGGGGATGTGAGCATACAGGGGCTGCCTGGTGGAACCCAAACTTCTCATCAAATTCAGTACACAGCATTGGCCATATTACCAATTAGACAACCAAAACTGATGGCCCCCAGAGGGGTCTCCAGATCCTCAAATTCTGTGTGACTTTTTCAACTTCGGCAAGTGTTCAAAAAGATCCATCAATTGGGAATTTCCTTCCAAGGAAATTCCCCTATGTTTATGCCTTTTTCCTCCTTTGCTCACATCCTGAACTATGCTTCTTCAATACATCCTCACCCCCCGCCTTCTGCTCCAGACTCTCTGCAGTCACTCTCACAAGAGCAAACTGATTTCTCCCCTCCAATTACTAGATCAAAAACAAAAACCTCCGCTGGATCTCATACCATTGCCTCCTTGCTGAGGTAGCAGGTACTGAGGTACCCTTCCACCCACTCACTCCTCTCTTCTCCTGTCAGTGCACGCACCGGGTCCCACCAGGTCCTCTTACCAGCTAACACAAAGCTCAAACCAGCTGAGGAGTGCTCTAAGACGCCTATCCAAGATGTAATGAAAATGGCCTTTAAAGTTGGTTTGTCATCACTGAAAACAGGTTACAAAGAATTTAAAGTCCCTCAAAGGCTTTTTGGGATACTCACTCCCATCCTCCCCTCTGCTCTACCTGTTCTACTGCTCAAGTTTTATTGCCAGGAAAATCCCAAACCCCTTTCCCATTATTCTTTTATATCTCTTTTTCCTCATTCTCAGAACCACAGAGCTGCTCTCACCCCCCACCTTCCTTGTCTTTCCCTCTGTTCCAATCCCACAGAAAAATCTTAAATGGCCTTCTCCAGAAGCCTTGATCATGGCTGACTTTAGGACTTTCAGCAACAGAGGCCCTATACAAGAGTTCAGTGTAGATAAACTTCCTCTTTTTGTGTTGCTTTCTTCTACTTGGCCACTGGCTGGAAAAATAAGCACTCCTAAGCTAGACACCCCCTTACTATTTTTTCACAAAATATGTGAACAAGGCCTCTGGCGTTGAGCTGGGGCTTCCAGAGATGGCTACATTTCTAAGATAAAGAAGTTACCAACTGGGCTCCATGGTAACAGCTGGCAGGAAGAAAAAAAAAGAAGAAAAAAGCTCTCCCCCTACCAGGTGTCCTTTAAAAGTTAACTTTCCCAGAGCAGAGGAAAAAAAACAGAAACAAAAACTGCTTTTTGTGAACTTCTGCAGACTGTGAATTTCTGAGCCCCTTACGTTACATGTTGGGTACAAAATTCTGAAACTACCTAAACTTGGGGTTCAAGGGATTAAAAGATTACAACAGAAGCAATGCCCTCTAAATCTGGTTACAACCAAATAGGACTGTTTCCTTGTCTTCTGTGCTATCTTAGGTGCCTTGCCTTTCCGTTCTTACAACAGTATAATTCTATATACTTAAACATTGTTTATGTTTTCATAAAATGATCAACATATGGCTGTTGCATGAGACAGTCTCTTGTGGTCTCTTCCTCTGATTAAGTATGTAATGGTGCAGATGTTTCCCAGAGTCCTCTATCATGACGCAGGATCATTTAAAGTTCCAATAGGGGGGCATACAACCTGGTTCCACCAGGAACCCGTATCCCTCACTTTCTCCATCCTATTAGGAATAGGAGTTGCTGCAGCGGTGGGCACAGGAACCACTGCCCTAGTCCATGGGACACAACAAATGACCCAATTAGAAGTAGCAATAGACCAAAACTTAAAGATATTAAAAACCTCCATCACAGCTTTACAGGAATCTTTAACCTCTCTCTCTGAAGTTGTTTTACAGAACAGGCGAGGGTTCGACCTCCTCTTATTGAGAGAAGGGGCCTTTGTCCTGCATTGAGTGAAGAATGTTGTTATTATGCCGACCATACTGGAGTTGTAAAAGAATCTATGATTAAATTAAGAAGACGCCTTGTAGAGCATCAACAAGAGAGAGAGGCCCCAAAAGGGTGGTTTGAGTCTTGGTTCACAGAGTCCCTCTGGTTAACTACGCATTTATCAGCCCTGGCTGGTCCATTAATAAACCTCATATTATTGCTAACTGTGAGACCCTGTTTGCTCAACCGTGTAGTTTCCTTTTTCCAAGCTCAAATTGGACAAGTTAAACTTATGGTAATAAGAAAACAATATACCACACTAGCAGACATAAAATGTGACACCCCCAATGATCACTTTAATGATTAAAAGTAACCAAAAGAAGAAGTGGGGAATGAAAGGTTAATAAAATAGGTACTTGTCACTTCCAATTTTTTGGTATGCTTAACAAATCATTGTGGATATCTTGAGAACTGTTTGCTAATCTTGTTCCCTGAATGTGCTGTACCAACTGCAAAACTGCAGAATGTACTCCCTCACCTGTTTGCATGCAAACTGCCCACTCGCCCTGAGCCATCAATAATCTTCCCTCCCTGCCCTCTCCAAGGAAAGTATATAAGCTCTGCTTAAGCTGTTCTCAGGGCTCTCTGCTCTATTCAAGGGAGCTCTGAGCCCCAGCATGCTGGACCCCCATAAACCCTTGGCTGTTGCATGAGACAGTCTCTTGTGGTCTCTTCCTCTGACACTCGCCTGACCATTACATTGGTAAAATAATAAGTGTGACCTTTGCTTTTCGTGTCCAGAATATTACTGTGATAAAATGTACATGTAGATAAGGTGACTTGAGTATATCTTCCACCATTTCTGGGAGCAATATTTTGAAGATGTACAAATTAGTATTGGGTGTACAAATAGGTGTACCCTGTGACTATGAATATAGAGATAATGCAAGAATAGACCATACTGTGAATAAATAATATAATGGGTTCCAAATTTAAATAATGCATTCAATTTATATCTGAAAATATAAAGGAAATCTTATATTGATACACATACATTCATTCCAACCACTGATACATCTAAAGGTAATATTAGATTTATGGTTTATCATGAAGAGTCTGTGAGTTTTGCTTCAAAACTGATTATGGAAATTTAAAATAATGTGTTTGGAAAGAAGTCTCATGAAAAGACCATTCAAGAAACATGGAGGAATCTATGTGCTCTGAAGCAGGAACTGATTGAAAGTGAAACAAATGCCTATAAGTTTGCTAACTGGTGGATGAAATATATATCCTATGATGTGCATAAATTGAAGAAATAGTAATGTACCAGTGTTGAATAAAAATGAACATTAAAATACACAACATGTCCCATAGGAATCTACTTGCATTGAGGTTAAACTGGGTCAGTTACTGTATAAATATTAGTATTTGTATGCAACATTAACTGAAGTTAGTTTTCAGTACTGGAAGCAAATATGTATTTCAGGTGGATGAATATTTCTGAGAATAATCTTGTGAAAAGTTCATTATAAATCCATATACATGAATATGAATGAATTTACAGAGTGGGTATAAGACACATATATTTCATATTTTGAAAAATCTGGAGAATATATATATATATATATATATATATATATATATATATATATATATACTTCTTGTGTGTGTGTGTGTGTATATACATATATATATATATATATATATATATATATACACACACACACAAACACACACACAGAGATATTAAAAAGAGCAATATATATGCCAATCGAAATTCACCACGAAATATATACTATCCACAGATCCAAAAATATTCTTTTTACTGATCATGGATTTACGTATAGTGTTATTCAACTAGGAAACTAACCCATAGGTTGAATTTTCAGTTCCAACACTGTTTAGGAGCAGTGATCTCTTCTCACAATTTGTATCTGCCAAGTCAGCCACCTCACAAGTATGCATGTTTCATACCAGGAAGGATTCTATATGTGCATATAAATATACATGTGCTGAATAAGCTACAGAGAAATGGAGACAAGAATTCACATATTTCTTAACTTAAAAACACATAGAGACCTATTCCAACAAAAAATTGACTAGATATATAACTCCTACCCTATGAAATGCAAAAGGAAAGTCCAAATATACACCATGCCTCCTCTGATCTGCTTGTATTCCTATTCTGTTTGGGTTATTTTTCTCCCTCATATTAGGATTAGTAGTCAGAGTCTAGTAGGGTATGTGTTAGTGTCAGGGTTTCAGTATTTCGAATGGAAAATTAGATAAGGAATCCAATGTGTATGCAATATGTGCTACACAAAATTATTCCCACTCTCATCCAGAACAATGACTTGACATTACCTGTGTGGGTAAACACTCAACAAACATGGAGCTCTGTTGGCCTATAGACTTTTTGAGAAACTGCCTCCAAGGTTGGGCACTTGAAATATATGCTATTCTCAGGAGTATTAGCTTCCTTTCTAGTTAGACCATCAAAGCTGGGTCTGCATCTATGTGACCTGGAGGACATGGTTTCTTATTTTACATTGAACTTGAGGCAGCATTGCTGAATTCTCTCTTTGTAGGTAAACTGGTGCTACTGGAGGCTAAGTTTCTTCCCATGTGGACTGTGAAGCTATTTGGAATTCCTCCACTTTTCGTGGTTTTTATTGGTGCTACACTGGGACTTTGGTATTCGCTTCATGAAATACAACAAGTTCAACTGGGAGACAGTGCTGGAGGGAGTTCTGTCATGTGTGGTGGGTCAGGATCTGCAGGAGAAAGCACCAACCAGGCTTCTATCCAACATAGCTTGCCCCCTTGTCCATAGCAACCTGATTCTGAAAATTGCCCTGAAATCTCTCCAAATAACAAGATGCCTTTACATATAAGGATCTGCTGGCTGCACCATGTCAGTCCCAAGCCATTTAAAAGCCAATAGCACATTCACATGGCCCCACCACAAATGCTTTATCACACACTTGCACACCACTGCAATAGGCCCACTACTCAGCAGGCTCCAATTTACTGGCATCTCTGTTCTACACCATTTAAATGAAACACAGTGAATCAACGCTTTTGCTGGAACACTCAAGATCAGCAGCAGGACATCCAAAGGTTCTCAAGTGCCACCTGGTCATGGGAATTTAAAACATTTCATGGTATATATCTTCCCCGTTTTTCAAGGATGAAGTTGGAGGCACTGTGGGTTCAAATCATTCAGGGACCATTAAGTGTTGAGGAAGCTAATTTCAATGAAAGCTCTGGAGGACTCTCACAGGCAAGGCTTCCCAAAGAGTGGCCAAAGGTCACATGAAGCCAGGTACATTGAGTTCTACAATGTAAGGTCCATGTGTGTTTTGACTTTCAACTATGGCTGCCAATTATTTCAGAATAAATCATGTGATATCCTGGATGAGATACCCAGTGCTCTGTGGAAAGCCACCCTGGGCCTAGATCTCAGTTTCCAAGGGTGACTCTCATGCGTGGCCTGCTAAAATCCCAACAAAATTCATGACAATACTTCTCTGAGTTCAGTACCAGAACTCATTTTCTAAGGAGAATCACTCCAGAGTTCAAGCCCAGATGGACACAGTCATCTCATTCAACTGCCACGCAAATGACCACAATTAAAACCAAAACACTCCTTCATCGCCCTCATATTCTTCCACATAGACACTCATCATTACCTATGGCTGGAGTTTTCCATGAGGGGTGCAGCCCAAGACAGTGTCCAAAATAAGGTCCCTTTCCCCTCATTTGGCTAAAGTCATGGTGGGCTGGACACCCTTTCTGTGAACCAGGAGTGGTCAAATAGGCTTGCCTTTAATACTGCTCTGCTTCTCCAATTTGAGGCCTAATGACTGTCAGGTATAGATTCTTAATGTGATATGGAGTCATGAGAAAACCCAAGCACCTATGGGCTAGCCTCTGCAGGGCTTTGAAGAGCTCATTTGAAAGAAAGGATCCCTATTCTCACTTGATGGAGATCAGTAACCTAACAGAGGAAGGCAAGAGACTTCATCCACAATGACTGAACTTTTTGCTATTTTGGTTTTGGATGTACACATGGGATCATTCTTTGGATCCATCAGGTGCTGAGAATCTAATCCACGGCCTAACACAGGGCCAAAAACCTGATTTAGACAAGTCCCTTTCCAATGCAATTAAGCAAAGAGCCACAGGTGATGCCTATTCAATTCCATTTAAAAACTGTTTTCTTCACGCTTCACAAAGTGGTGGCTTGAGGCAAAAACCTTCCTGAGATTCAGGGCAACAGAACAATAGGTAAGCAAAAGGCCCAAAGCAGTGTTTCTCCACTGATATTTTCCTGGTCACACTGATATCTAAGATTTCTGAGATGCTCCCCATTCCCTTCATCTATCCAGTGCACGGCCATGTCCCAGAGCTTGGAGGTGGTACATATCTTGCACACAAAACCATGAGCCTATTTTGGAGAGTGGCCAGAATTCCTGATGAAAACAGGGACTTAGGAAGGAAGTAGGTGTTGCCCATCCCTAAGGCAAGTGACAGTCCATTCATAAATAGGGTAGGATGAATGCTGGGAAGCTTTCTACTAGACAGGACACATCCGTGATGCATTCTCTTTTCTAATGTCTACAACGAAAGACACAGTGGGATACACAGATATAGAAACACTCACCGTGTCATAAGTCATACTAGAATTTGTCCACTCCAAACCAAACAAACCGCCTTTCTTACCTATTCTCAGAACATGAGACAAAACCACAAACTCACACCCACACCCACAAAGGCACCACCTTCGCCCTAGTATGTCTGTGACTATCCAGAGTGTCCTATGACTGGTGGGCCCTACTATGTTTTCCTGAAATGGCCTGTCCTGTCTCGGGTCTGGTCTCCTTGGCCAACACTGTGAAGTTGTCTGGAGCCAGCGGTTAGCCACTACCTGCTTTCTCAGTAAAGGCCCCTCTTCAGAGCTCTTCTGGCTTTTTCCATCCTCACATCAGCCGGTACCAAGAAAGACTGACTCTTTCCTTGGTAAATCCAAACAAGTGAGTCCACTGGGACTAGTACTGCAACTGGCTCTGAGTGCCTGGCTTCCTGGATCCCAAGTTCAGAGAGTTCCATCACCAAGGAAGAGATGTAGGTCACTTCCTTTAGGAACTGAATGAGCTAACTGCCTTGGCAACCACTTGGTCCTAAGAGTTGCTTCCAAGTGTCCCATGAGATGGAGGCTGCCCCTACTTACTGTGACACTTTCACAAGTTAGAATGGTATATCAACCATAGGCACCAGGGAACAGCTCTCCAAACAGGCCTGGTTTGGTCCATCTTCTCTATATTAAGAACAGAGAGACTGATACAGACAAAACCCTTCATCCTGACAAGGTTGTTTGCCATTGAAGATGACTTTTGCTCTCTCAGGTCCTTCATAGCTGCCTACAACTTCTCCAGAGTTCATTTCTACATGGATCTTTGAGTTTCTCAGCATGTGGAAGATCTCCTACATTCCTGTATTGAAAGACCAACTCTGGGCCTGCTCTTCTGTAAAGTTAGATTGAGGGAACAGTGTATGGTAAGGGTTAATAACAGGTTCGATTTGGGTTAGGAATCATTCTGCGTGATGACTAATAGTATTGGGAATCTGCAATATTTACAAGAATATATAGGTGAAATATAAGTATGAAAATATAAATCTAGGTAAGATTTGAAGCCTAGAAGTGCATTGGGCCCATGATTGGTATAATTAGCTTTGAATTACATTCTGCACAGATGTCTCAGATAAATCGATATAAAATGGGATAGGACCTTCTACCTTGGATGATTGAATGTCGAAGAGAACATCCAGTCAAAAAGGCATAGTCGGTAGGATTAGGAAGATAGCCTGTAGGTTTAGAAAAAAGAGTGATTATGGCATTTGGACAAAAGTTCTTTAGCAATAGATTTTTGGGTAGTGAGTGAATGTCAGTGTCAGCACACGCGAAGGGTCAGTCACAATGATGAACTGGGGAAAATAAGTAGGAAAGCAGATATCAATAGAGACATTAGGAAATCAGGCAAAGTATAATGTAAGAGGGTTAGACATTTTCAACATGTTTGAGGTTGAATATATAATCTTAGGAAGAAAGACATATGTTGCCTCCAATATGATTAACATTTGAGAGCATTAGGCAACCTGGACATGGTTGTTTTTAGTAATCCATGCTCACTTTCCATTTTGCTTAGGTGAAAGGTTAATTAAATAGGCACTTGTCACTTCCTGTTTTTCTGTATGCTTAACAAACCACTGTTGAAATCTTGAGAACTGTTTGCTATTTTGTTCCCAGAATGTGCTGTCCCCAACTGCCAAACTGCAGAATATACTCCCTCACCCGGGTGCACGCAAACCGCACACTCGCCCTGACCAATCAATAAATTTCCCTTTCTGCCCTCTCCAAGAAAAGTATGTAAGCTCTGTTAAAGCTGTTTTCAGGGCTCTCTGCTCTATTTAAGTGAGCTCTGAGCCCCAGCATGCTGGACCCCCAATAACCTCTTTGCTGTGGCCGAGTGAAAATTGTATACTGTTCTGTACTTAAAAGATGCTTTCTTTTGCTTGCCTCTGCATAAAGATAGTCAGTTGCTGTTTGCTTTCGAGTAGGTAGACCCAGAAACCGGAACGTCTTTTCAACTAACTTGGACTAGACTCCCACAGGGGTTCAAAAACTCCCCCACTCTCTTTGATGAAGCCCTTCACAGACATCTCAACAACTTCAGAACTAGGCACCCCGAAGTCATTCTGCTTCAATATGTGGATGTCCAGCTACTGGCAGCCAACACCAAAGAAAACTGTGAGTCTGAGACCCAAGCACTATTATCTGAGCTTGCTCAACTCGGGTAGAGAGCTTCGGACAAAAAGGCCCAAATTTGCCAGCAAGAAGTAATCTTCCTGGGGTATTCTCTTAGGCACGGTAAATGATGGCTCACTGAGCCCAGGAAACAAACCGTTGTGCAGATACCACCCCCATTTAACAAGAGACAACATAGAGAGTTTCTTGGGACTGCTGGCTTTAGCAGGTTATGGACCTGGGTTTGTGTTCTTAGCTGCTCCTTTATACCCGCTGTTAAATGAGAATGCCCAATTCCAATGGACCCTTGAGCACCAGCAAGCTTTTGATAACATCTAAGAACACTGACAATGAACTCCTCAACTTCAGTGAGCCCAGCCTGCAATTTCAGAAAGCCCTACACTATGTTAAAAATGTACATCAACTCAATCAACTTGGTTCAAAAAAAACTGCAGGCATTACTGTAGGATCAAGAACAGAGTTTTAGACTAACTCACTCACAGTGAAAGGAAATAATTGAATGGGTAACAAAAGCCTGTCAGTTCTGTCAATTGGTTAATGCTTACACTTCCAAGCTTCCTACAGGAAAGCACCTATGAGGAACCAGACCAGGACAATTCTGGGAAGTGAACGTTACTGAAATTAAGCCAGCAAGGTATGGGCTTAAATATCTCCTAGTCTTTGTAGATACATTTTCAGGATGGATTGAAGCCATTCCCACCAAAAAAAAAAAAAAATAAAAGAAAACCGGCACAAATTGTGGTCAAGAAGATCCTGAAAGATATTTATCAAAGACACGGCCTGCCTAATGTAACATGGTCTGATAATTGAAGACCCTTCATGGGCCAGGTAAATCAGGGGTTAGCCAGGACCCTGGGGATTAATTGGAAGTTACATTGTGTTTATAGACCCCAGAGATCAGGACACGTAAAAAAAATAAATAAAACCATTAAAGAGACCTTAACGAAATTAAGCTTAGAGACCGGCATAAAAGATTAGACTATGCTCCTGCCTTATGCACTATTTCATCAAGAAATACTCCCTTTGTTTCTTTGTGTTACCTCACCCCCTATGAAATTCTCTATGGGGCCCCTCCTCCACTAAGAGACCTAACCCCGACTCTAAGACCTAAGGATCCCTTCCACACACCCTTGCTTGACAGACTTAAATCTCTTGTAAGAACTCAGATATACCTGTGGAAACAGCTGGCTACTGCCTTCCAACCTGGGGACGAGGGGAATCCACATTGATATCAAGAAAGAGACTTCCTCTACATAAGATGACATCAGGTGTCATCCCTGGAACCCCGCTGGAAAGGACCATTCCAGGTGCTACTTATAGCACCTACAGCAGTAAAAGTAGAGGGAATCACTTCCTGCATCCATGCGTCTCATCTCAAGCCTGTGCCATGTCCAGACTCTGGCTGGAAACTGGAAAAGACTGTTAACCCTTTCAAATTGCATATTCGCCACGTGGGTAAGGCTATAGACTCTCTCCTTGGCCACCCGTAGTCCTAACGCTCATCAGCCCCTACTGCAGCGATGGCTGATCACAAATCCTACTAGATAAGAAGTATGGTCTCTCTTGCATACAGCCCACTTAGGGACCTGGAGGCCATCTCTCCACCCAGACATTTGCCAGTTGGCTATAGGTCTTTCCTATTAGAATATCCCTGATGAAGAGGATCCCATTAAAATTCCATTAAATCCTTTCCGTACCATAGATAATGGAAACAAACATTATGGTTGTAGGGACAGGCAAGCCAGATGCAGGTTGGCTAGCCTATATTACTATGTTTGCCCGGCAGACTATCAAAGCCACAAACCGCCACGGCTGTGTGGGGGAAAAGCCGACTTCTTCTGTAAGTCATGGGGATTTGAGCATACAGGGGCTGCCTGGTGGAACCCAAAATCCTCATCAAATTCAGTACACAGCATTGACCATATTACCACTTAGACAACCCAAATTGATGGCCAACAGAGGAGTCTCTAGATCCTCAAATTCTGTGTAACCTTTTTAACTTCTGCAAGTGCTCAAAAGGGTGAAAGGAAATTCCCCTATGTGAAGGCCTTTTTCCTCTTTCACTCACATCCTGAACTATGCTTCTCCAATAGTTCCTCAAACTCAGCCTTCTGCTTCAGACTCTCTGCTGTAAGTCCCACCTCAGCAAACCTGATTTCTCTTCTCCAATTACTAGATCAAAAACCGAAACCTCCGCCGGTTCTCAGAGCATTGCCCCCTTGCTGAGGTAGCAGGTACTGAGGTACCCATCCACCCACTCACTTCTCTCTTTTCCTGTCAGTGCCCACACAGGGTCCCACCAGGTCCTCTTACCACCTAACCCAAAGCTCAAACCAGCTTAGGAGAGCCCTCAGACCCCTATCGAAGATGTAATGAAAATGGCCTTTAAAGTTGCTTTGTCATCACTGAAAAGAGGTTACTAAATTTTAAAGTCCCTCACAGGCTTTTTGGGATACTCACTCCCGTCTTCCTTTCTGCTCTACCGTTTCTACTGCTCAATTTATGTTGCTAGGAAAATCCCAAAATCCTTTCCCATTATTCTTTTACATCTCTCCTTCCTTATTCTGAGATCCACGGAGCTGCTCTCACCTCCCGCCTTCCCCATCTTCCCCCTCTGTACCAGGCCCTCAGAAAAATCTTCACTGAACTTCTCCAGAAGTCTTCACCATGGCTGACTTTAGGACTTTCAGCAAAAGAGTCTCTATAAATGAGTTCAGTGTAGATTAACTTCCTCTTATTCTGTTGCCCTGTTCTACTTGCCTACTGGCTGGAAAAATCAGCACTCCTAAGCTAGACACCCCCTTAATAGTTTTTCACAGAATATGTGAACAAGGCCTCTGGCCTTGAGCTGGGGCTTCACAGAGATGGCTACATTTCTAAGATAAAAAGTTACAAACTGGGCTCCATGGTAACAGTTGGCAGGGGGATAAAAGAAAAGGAAAAAAAAAGCTCTCTTCCTCCCAGGTGTCCTTGAAAAGTTAACTTGCCCACAATAGAGGAAAAAACAGAAAAAAAAAAGCTTCGTTTTGTGAATTTCTGCAGACTGTGAACTTCTGAGTCCCTTCTCTTTCATGATGGGTACAAAATTCTAAAACTACCTAAAATTGGGGTTCAGGGAGTTAATTGATTACAACAGAAGCAATGCCCTCTGAATCTGGTTGCAACCAAATAGGACTGTTTCCCTGTCTTTGGTGCTATCTTAGGTGCCGTGCCTTGTCCGTCCCTACAACAGTATAATTCTATATACTTAAACGTTGTTTATGTTTTCATGAAATGGTCAACAGATGTGATTAATTGTGTAATGGTGAAGATGTGTCCCAGATTGCTCTATAATGACCAAGGTTCATTTGAAGTTCAAACAGGGGGGCATACAACCCGGTTCCACTGGGAACATATATCCCTCACTTTAGCCATCATATTAGGAATTGGAGTTGTGGCAGGGGTAGTAACAGGAACCACTGCCCTGCTCCATGGTACACAACAAATGACCCAAATAGAAGCAGCAAGAGACCAAAACTTAAAGATAATAGAAACCTCCAACACAGCTTTGAAGGAATCTTTAACATCTCTCTCTGAAGTTGTTTTACACTCAAGTTGAGGGTTGGACCTCCCCTCCATGAGAGAAGGGGGCCTTTGTGCTGCATTGATGTAATAATGTTGTTCTGATGCCGACCATACTGAGGTTGTAAAAAAAACCCTATGAGTAAAATAAAAGGATGCCTTGAAAAGCGTCAACGAGAGAGAGAGGCCCCAAAAGGGTGGTTTGAGTCTTGGTTCACACAGTCCCCCTGGTTATCTACGCTTTTATCAACCCTGGCCTGTCCAATAATAATCCTCATATTGTTGCTAACTATAAAACCCTGTTTGCTCAACCATGTAAGTTCTTTTCTCCAAGCTCAAATTGGACAAGTTAAACTTATGGTAATACCCCACTAGCAGACATAGAATGTGACATGCCCCAATAATCACCTTTATGATTAAAAGTAGCAAGAAGAAGAAGTGGGGAATAAAAGGTTAATAAAAAAGGTACTTGTAACTTCCTGTTTTTCTGTATGCTTAACAAAACACTGTTGAAATCTTGAGAACTGTTTGTAATCTTGTTCCCAGATTGTGCTGTCCCCAACTGCCAAATTGCAGAATGTATTCCCTCACCCAGTTTCACACTAACCGCCCACTCGCTCTGACCCATCAATAAATTTCTGTCCCTGCCCTCTCCAAGGAAAGTATATAAGCTCTGCTTAAGCTGTTCTCAGGGCTCTCTGCTCTATTCATGTGAGTATATTCAGAAGGAGTATAAAGTGAGTGACAGGATTAGACATTTTCAACAGGCTTGAGGTTGAATACATAATCTTAGGAAGAAACAAATATGTAGTCACCAATAGGATTTATATTTGAGAGCATTAGACAAAGGTGAAATGGATGTTTTAGGAATCCATGCTCACTTTCCACTTAGGATATGGTACAATCATAAGTGTGAACTTTGCATATGTGTCCAGAATATTACTGTGACAAAATGTTTGTGTAGATCAGGTGCATGAGTATTTCTTCCACCATTTCTGGGAGCAATATTTGAAGACTATAAATTATTATTGGGTGTGCAAATAGATGTACCCTGTGTTTATGAAAATAGAGATAATGCATGAATAGACCATACTGTGAATAAGTAATGTAACTGGTTCCAACTTTAAATAATGGATTGAATTCACATCTGAAATTATACAGGGAATCTTATATTGATATACAATCATTCATTCCAACCAGTAATACACCTAATGGTAATATTAGGGTTATGGTTTATCATGATGTGTGTGAGTTTTGCTTCAAAAGTGATTATGGAAATTGAAAATAATGTGTTTGGAAAGAAGTCTCATGAAAAGACCAGTCAAGAAACCTGGAGGAATGCATGTGTTCTGAAGCAGGAAGTGATTGAAAGTGAAACAAATGCATATAAATTTGTGAACTTGTGGATGAAATATATATATTATGAAGTGCAAAAACTGAAGAAATATTAATGTACCAGTGTTGAATGAAACTGAACGTCAAAAGACTCATCATGTCCCATAGGAATTCACTTGCATTGATGTTAAACTGGGTCAGTTACTGTAGAAATATTGATATTTGTAACCACCATTCGCTGTAGTGAGTTTTCTGTTATAGAAAACAAATATGTATTTCAAGTGGATGAATATTTCTGAGATAAAACTTGTGAGAAGTTGACTATTAATCCACATACATGAAAAAGAATGAATTTTGAGAGTGTATATAAGACACATGTAATTCATGTTTTGAAATATTTTTAGAGTGTATATATATATATATATATATATATATATATATATATATAAACACACACACACACACACACATCACATACATACACACAAAATACACACAGACATTAAATAGTAGCAATATATATGAAAAACGTAATTCATCATAAAATATATACCAACCACAGATGGAAAAATAATATTTATTTTACTGAAAATGGATTTATGTATAATGTTCTACTAGGAAGCTCACCCATAGGTTGAATTTTTAGTTCCAACAGCGTTTACGAGAAGTGATCTCTTCTCACAATTTGTATCTGCCAAGTCAGGCACCTCACACAAATGTACGTGTGATACCAGGTAGGATTCTATATGTGCATATAAAAATACACGTGCGGAATAGGCTAGAGAGAAAGGGAGTCAGGAATTGACATATTTGTTCATTTTTAAAACACATGGAGAAATATTTTAATAAAAAATTCACTAGATTTATAACACCTACCCTTTATCTTGCAAAAGGCAATTCTAGTATACACCATGCCTCCTCTGAAATGCTTGTATTTCAATTCTATTTGGGTTATTTTTCTCCATCATATGAGTATTAGTAGTTAGAATCTAGTAAGCTATGGGTTAGTGTCAGGGATTCAGTATTTCGAATGGAAAATTGGAAAATGAATCCAATGTATATGCAAATATGTGCTGCACAATAATCTTGCCACTCTCATCCAGAATAATGTCTTGACATTACCTTGGCCTCAAGTAAGACACAATTAGAGGAGAAGAGTTAGAAAATCTGTGAATACATATCTGGATTGGAAAATGCTCAGTAGTTCACAACCTTGGAGGTTGTAGAGGAGTTTCCAAAAGTAAGGGACACGGTTGATACACCCAACCTAAGCTTTTATTAAAATTAGGAGCCATCTTTCCACAAAACCATGAAAAGATAATTTTGGCTTTAGTATAAATTACTGCAAATTCTGAACCTGCTTGAAATGCCTGCCCGTGCCTTGAACTCCCCCATGCCTAGCTCTCTGACCAGATCGCAGCCCTCTCTGAAACTTCAGTGACACCTCATAAATAATGGCCTTCCCTGATCATACAACGACCCTCTCTGAGGCTCTAATGGTCCTCATAATTTCTGATTCTAGGGCCAGCAAAAAAAAATGTAAACAAAAATTAGTGTGATGCTTATCAAAATTCGGTTTTCTGTAACGCCCCTTTTGTGTAACTTTCTGGGCTATAAAGCTGGGCTGTAGGAGAGGTGGGTTTGCTGTCTTGTTTCCACTATTTTGAGAGGAAGATGCAGCCCGGCCACTGAAAATAATAAGCTTGTCTTAATTTGACTTTAATTGGAGTCAGTGGTCTTTTCTTGAATCGTGGTCTAACATTTTGTAGTTCCGCAGCGAGATGAACCTGCCCCAACAGATCACAAGACCAGACTGCTGGAAATTCTGAAGCTGGCCTTCCCTCCAGGGCTCCGTCCTGGAGAGGCAAGTTCCAAGGCCTTGGAGTGAGCTTTTGGTCCGGGGAGAACTGCAGTGAACCACCGCACTAAAACAATTAGCAAGCTCATGGTGGAGGAGGCCTCCATTGGTAAGTAGCACCTATATAACATTTGATATCCGGTAAAGGGAGATCTCTTCTGATGACAGAGAGGTGGCCTGGGGAGGCACACATATACTCCTGTCTGGGACAGTAACGAGAATCATTCTGTCCTCTGTTCTATTCTGTAGTGAATTCCTCTGAAAGGGTAGAGAGGTGCCAACAGACACACAGAAGTTCCTATCCCGGAGCATTAGCAAGATATTCCATTGCTCCTCTGTTTTCCTGTTTCTGCGCCGAGTTTCTGTTTTTTTTTTGTGTTTTTTTTCTGTGTTCTACATGTTTTTTGTTTGTTTGTTTTTGTGTGTTTTGTTGTGTGATTTCTGTGGAAAAAACTTAAGGATATTGGACATGAAAATGGGTAATAAAGCATGTAAGACTGACATCCCTTTGAACTGTGTTTTAAAGAACTGGGATGAACTTTACCCCCCTTTGTTAAGCAGAATAAGAGAAGCCACTAGCTGGCTGCCTGGAGCACACACACTGCACAGGGCAATGCCTGCTGGGGACGTAAGAACTGAGTATCTCCCAGGTTAACAATTGAAACTCCTTTAAAACCCCTTGTCCCTTCAGACAAAGAGAGTTACAACCTTTGGGCAGAGACCCCTGTGTTTTTCCTTTGTTAGCAAAGCAGTAAAACTCCCTTTTTCTTTTTCTCAAACCCTGTCCTCATTATTAAATTGGCATGAATTGACTTCAAATTCAGGAAGTGAACTTTAAGTTACAAATTTTGGTACCCCCCACCGCCCCGGAAATTTTTGAGAGCTGACTACTGAAATGTTAGGAGATGGAGCGTGCTTGGGGTGGAACGAAACCAGAAGAGCTAATCCTGTAAGTATTAGGAGGGACTGAGCGACTCCCAGCACCTGCCAAAGCCCTGTTTTTTCAGAGAATTACCTCCTTCCTTCCCTGCACTGTAAGGATTATGCCACCTCTGTTTTTTTAAAAAAGAGAAAAAGAAAAAGGGGACACTAAATGCAGTAAAGTAACCATGGAGACCCTTGATATTACATTTCAGGTTGTCCCTCTGTGAAAACATCTGGTTCCCTTGTGGGGACATCTATGGTTCCACTGGTGTAGTTGATTTTTCTCTTATCTGCTCTGTTTTAAAGGCTTCTGTCTGTCAGCCATATTCTGGAGCTCCTTTCTGTCTGTCTTGTGTCTTTTTTTCTGGCCCTTTAAGACATGTGCAATGATATGTTGATATTATAAATTGTTTCTTGGGAATGATCTTAGCTGAATGTGTGTCTAAATGATGATGTTTTATTGTAACAATCTGGTATCTGAATGGGTTTTTAAAGCATTGCACAATCTTGCAGTTAAAAGTCGGGTTTAGGTAATTGTTTAGTTTATGATTTCAGATAATTCATGTCAGAGAACTTAAATACTTAGGATGGAAAACTAAACAACACAACTTCCAAGTTGGCAAGTAACTTCCCAATCATTCAGGCTATTTTTCACCAATTTTGAACTGGGTAGCCTGGGAAAATGTCACTGTGTGTAGCAGTGCATTAAATTGGACAAGGATAGTAAATCATAGTATGGTATCTGTTGACAAAAAAAGATGTAAAGATATAAAATTTTGTGAATTGTATCTTAAACTTGTATGATAATTTTCAACATCCAAACCTGAATATTATGGTTGAAATGCCTTAGGCCTGAGGTGTCTGCTCAGATTAGCAGCTTTTCCCTGTTCCTTCTGGACCTCAGCCAGGACTTATGTTGAAATGCAAATGAAAGAAGCCTGCTAACTTAGTAGGAGACTGATCTGAGGCCTAAGAGAAAAAAAAGTTAAATTGTATGGTATTTACTAATTAAATACCAGTCATTTTTTCTAGAACTCTTATTTTTTTCCTTAGATTCTTTATTTTTTTTTGAGCTCATGATTTTGATCCTACAGACCTAGGTTAATGTTTTTCTGATCAGTTCTATCTTTGACCAACTGTGGAGTTTTTGAAACATTGCAATGGATATTTCACCTGTGAAAAGCTACAAGACCTTTACTATTATTATGTGTACACACTGTCATTATGTGTTGTATATCTATATATACATATGTCCGTATATCATATATATGATACACAAATTAACATATATAAAGTGCACTCATAAAAACAACGCTCATAAAAACAAATTTTACAAAGTGGATCTAAAGATCTTTAATTCACGTGATTTAAATTGTTGAATTTAAATTGGATAAACAGATAAAAATAAATGTCTTTAAAACTCAGCTTACAAGTTTTTCTAGGTGTTCAAAAATCTAATAAAATATTAATGTCTACAAAAATTCTAATATGACTTGGTTCTAGGACTTTTCCTTCAACAAAAAAAAATGGTTTACAATCTTCAATACATTTGTCTAATATTTTGATAAATAAGTAAAGTAAATTTGATATGGGATTACTCATTCATGAGTACTTTTGTTAGATATCTGATTGATTTACTAAGGTCTGTAGAAGTGTGTAATAAAGTCTGTATAAGACTGTAAAAATCAGTCATGTGTTAAAGAGACAAAAATTTCTGAAAACATAAGTTTACCCATAACATTGTGTTTTATTAAGTTTTATTTTTTCTAGAGCAAGCAACCATAAAAATTAAACAACTGATTAAATAAGAACTGTTATTTTAGAGCCCTGTACTGCCATTTCTTTAAAAGCTAAACTTGCTTAATGTAGAAACATCAATGTAATTGTGATGCTATTAATGTGCTCCTATCTTTCAGGTATACAAGTCTGTAAGGTAGAAACTTTAAAAGAGCATTATACCAAGCTGGTGTTCTGAAGTTGTATAGTAAAAAAATATATTGGGCATTCATTTACCTGTTTTCAATAAGATATGTAAAGTTTTATGTTACTTTTTACATTGGGGAACAATTTAAATGTATTTTTATGTTAATGAGAGCCTTATCTATGCAAAGGTTAAAAACTTTCAGTGTTTATTAAATTCATGTTTTAAATGTGATATCCTATGGTGTTAGCTAATGTTCATGTGACCTCAAACAATTTATATAAAATTTGTAAAATGATATTTAAAAAAACAAAGTTCATCTTTAGAACTAAAACACTTAATATTTATAAAGAGCCCTGCCTTACCTGAGATAAGGCTCTGTGTCCCATATTACTACATGTGAGAATGACTACGAAAGCTGTAGGTAAGATTATGTTTCATTTAAAGTTATGTTCAAAAGTTGTTTTGTTTTCTGTTAAGATTACTAGGATCTCAAACAGGGGATATAATGTATAACTCAGCTAAAAAATTCAGGGGAGCTATTACACGAACTAAGTATTTTTACACTTGTTAAAAAATTTTATTTTGTAATTTCCTTATAAGTGATCTAAAGATTCCCTGTTAGTGTTTTACAGAAGTGTTGCTTTAAGAACACAGCATGGGTTAATTTAAGATAATAAGTCATCACCTACAAGACACCTACAATACAGATCCCAATTAATAAAAAGATAAATAATTATAAACTTATAGACATTAAACCCCAGTACTCTTAATATAAGGCTGTTAAAATTTATTTGCTGGATAATTAAGATTAGGATTTAAAATTAAATTTACATGAAAAGAGCCAAGAAAACCAATATTTGGCTCTTGCCCTCTGAGTCAGTCTGAATCCATTGAACAGGGGACTTCTCTAAAAGCTTTGCAACTCTGGGCCTCATAACCTCCCAATCAGGGAGATTAATGAGACCACTGGAAAACAGAAAGCCAATCAGTGCATTTGCTATGAAGAAGAGAGTCATCAGAGAAGGGAGACATCTTTGATGCTTCCGAGGGAAGCCCCATGGTCAAGCAAGACCTGGACCCACCTAGCGCAAATGGCACCAGCAGAACTGAGAAGCTGCTCTCAAGTTTCCCCAGGAATGACTTTCATAAAACTCAGCTAATGTTAACAATAGATAGAAACAAAAGTCAGTTTGACAGCTTCATCTTAAACACTTAGCAAAGAGAGTTAAAACCAAAATACAGCCATTCCTGACATTTTAAATAATAATAATAATAATAATAATAATAATAATAATATTTTAAGGTATTCACTTTATGTTATCCTCCCAAAATAAGTAAGACTGGAGGCCACAAAGAAGGATTCTCAGTCAGCAATGCCTGATAACTATAAAAAGTGACTATCAAGAGGAGCTGCCAGAGGCACAAATTTTAAGTTTAAGGCCTACAGATATTCCTAACCTACACAGGTAGGCTTGGTGTTTGCTAGTATGATTATCCAGCCCTGAGTAACAGAATTAAAGGTTTCTCTATTACACACAGAGGTCATACTAGTAAAAGAATTTTGCAAGATCAGATGACATTAAATTATTAAACTGTATCTTATGGGGAGGGAAAAATGTAACACTAAATGTTAAATATTAAGTTGACATTCTGATAACTGGGGATATTAAAGCCTGCTGAGGGAACTTCTATACAGTGACATGTTCCAGCTGCTGCAACATTTTTTCAGTACTCATGGTTTTTGTTTCTCACATAGAAGAACCCATCCCCAGATGACTTTACAACCTGTTCTTCCCCAACCAGACTTCAAACTGAACTGATTTCTAAAAGGCAACCCATGTCCCTCAACTGACTTCTAAAAGACAAGTCATGTCCCATATGCTGTGCCCACTCACGTCACCCTCTCTCAGCTCTGAAGACGCCAAAATGAGTGACGCCTCTCGTCTAACAACTATGGAGCCAAAAATAAATAGACTATCAATATAAGTAATTAATTATGTCAGGTAAAATCAGGAATCCAGTTTTAGGTGAGTTCTAAAAATTTGGAGACTGTTACCTGAGGAATTAAAATTCCCTCATTGCTCTTTTCCTACCCTATCAAAGATTTGGAAGGGGCACATTAGAAAGGGGGAATGATAGACCCAACATGATCATTTATTAAAATTGGGAGCCATCTTGCCACAAAACCATGAAAAGATAATTTTGGCTTTACTATACATTACTGCAAATTCTGAATCTGCTTTGAATGCCTGCCCATGCCTTGAACTCACCCATGTCTGGCTCTCTGACCAGATAGCAGCCCTCTCTGAAACTTTAGTGACACCTCATAAATATTGGCCTTCCCTGGCCAGACAACGACAGTCGTTGAGGCTCTAATGGTCCTGATAAATTCTGATGAGGGGCCAGCAAAAAACAAAAAATGTAAACTAGCATTAATGTGATGCTTCTCCAAGTTCTCTTATCTGTAACCCGCCTTTGTGTAACTTTCTGGGCTATAAAGGTGGGCTGTAGGAAAGGTGGGGTTGCTGTCTAGTTTCCACCATTTTTAGAGGGAGAGGAAGCCAGTGGAAATAATAAGCTTGGTTTAATTTGATTTTAATTGGAGTCAGTGGTCTTTTGTCATGTCCTGGTCTAACAGGTAAACACTCCACAAATATGGAGCTCTGCCGGCCTAAAACTTCTTGAGAAACTGCCCCTGACCTTGGGCACTTGAAATATATGTTGTTGTCAGGAGCTTTAGCTTCCTTTGTAGTGAGACCATCAAAGCTGGGTCTGCATATATGTGACCTGGAAGATATAGTTTCTTATTTTCAAATGAACATGAGGCAGCAGTGCTGAATTCTCTCTTTGTTGGGAAACTGTGGCCACTGAAGGCTAAGTGCCTCCCCGTGTGGACTGTGAAGCCATTTGCTCATCTTCCACTTTTCATGGTGTTTCTTGCTGTTGCACTGGGAGTTTGGTATTTGCTTCACAAAATACAAGGAGATCAACAGGGACTCAGTGCTGGAGGAATTTCTCATACGTGTGGTGGGTCAGGGTCTGCAGGAGAATACACCAACCAGGCTTCTATCCCACATAGCTTGCCCCCTTAACCATTGCAACCTGATTGTGAACATTGCCCTGAAACCTCTCCATATAACAAGATGCCTTTATATGAAGAGGTCAAATGTATAAGGGATTACGCGCTGCACCATTTCAGCCACAAGCCATTTGGAAGTCATTGGCAGATCCACATGGCCCCACCAGATATGTTTTATCACACACCTGTGCACCACAGCTCTGTGTCACTATTCAGCAGTCTCCATCTGAGTTTGCCTAGATCTCAGTTTCCAAGGGCGACTCTCATGAGTGGCCTCCTAAAATCCCAACACAATTCATGGCAATTCTTCTCTGAGGTCAGTTCCAGAACTCAGTTTCTAAGGGGAATCACACCAGAGTTCCAGTCATGGTGGCCACAGTCATGTCTTCCAACCGCCACAAAAATGACCACAATTAAAACCAAAACACTCCCACATGGCCCTCATCTTCTTCCATATAGACACTCATCAAATTCTCTGGCTGGAGGTTTTCATAAGGGGCGCAGTCCAAGACAGTGTCCAAAATATGCTCCCTTGCCCCTATTTTCCCTAATGTCAGTGTGGCCTGAACACCCTTCCTGTGAACCACGAGTGATCAAATAGGCCTGCCCTTATTATGGCTTCACTTCTCCAATTTGAGGCCTAATGATTGCCAGTTATAGATTCTTTATGAGAATTGGAGTCATGAGAAAACCCAAGCATCTATGGTCTAGCCTCTGCAGGCATTTGAAGAACTCATTTGTCCCAAAGGATCCCTATTTTCACTTGATGGATGTCAGAAATATTACAGAAGATGGCGAGAATCTTCATACACAATGACTGCTATTTTGACCATTTTGGTTTTGTAGCACACAGGGAATCTTTCTTTAGATCCATCAGGTGCTGAGAATCTAAGCCACAGCCTCACACAGGACCAAGAGGCTGATTAAGAAACATCCCTTTCCAAAGCAATTAAGCAAAGAGCCACAGGTGATGCCAATTAATTTCCATTTGAAAACTGTTTTGTTCAGGCTTCACAAAGGGGTGGCCTGAGGCAAAGACCTTCCTGACATTCAGGGCAATGGAACAATAGGTAAGCAAATGGCCCAAAGCAAGGATTCTCCACTGAGACTTTACTGGTCACATTCATGTCTGAGTTTTCTGAGATCCTCCAATTCCCTTCAGTTATCATGTACATGGCCATGTCACAGAGCTTGGAGGTGATACATATCTTGGACACAAAACCATGAGCCTAGTCTCGAGAGTGGCCAGAATTCAGGAAGAAAACAGCAAGGTAGTAAGATAGTAGGCATTGCCCATCCATAAGGCGAGTCAAAGTCCATTCACAAATTGGGCAGAATGAATGCTGGGAAGCTTTCTACTAGACAGGACACATCCATTGATGCATTCTCTTTTCTAATGTCTACAACCACGGACAAAGTGGGATACACAGACATAGAAACACTCGCCTTATCAAACAACTTACTAGAAAAAGTCCACTCCAAACCAAACAAACCGCCTTTTCTACCTATTCTCAGAACATGAGAAAAAACCACAAACTCACACCCACACGCAAAAAGGCACCTCCTTCCCCCAAGTAGGTCTGTGACTATCCGGAGTGTCCTCTGACTGGTGGGTCATACTATGTTCCCCTGAAATGGACTATCCATTCTCAGATCTGGTCTCCTCGGCCAACTGTGTGAGGTTGTCAGGAGCCTGTGGTGAGACACTACCTGCTTTCTCAAGAATGACCCTGGCATTTGGCCATCCTCACATCAGTAGGTACCAAGGAAGAGTGACTCTGTCCTTAGTAACACAAAACAAGTGAGCCCACTGGGACTGGGACTGGGATTGGCTCTGGGTACCTGGCTTCCTGGATCCCAAGTTTAGAGAGTTCCATTACCAAGGAAGTGAGGTAGGTCACTTCCTTTAGGAACTGAATGAGGTCACTGCCTTGCCAAACACTTTGTTCTAACAGTTGCTTCCAAGTGTTCCATGAGCTGGAGGCTGCCCCTACTTCCTGTGACACTTTCACAAGTTAGAATGATATATCATTCATAGGCACCAAAGAACAGCTCTGCACAAAGGCCTGGTTTGGTCCATCTTTTCTACATTAAGTAGAGAGAGGCTGATTCATACACTTCCCTTCATCCTGACCAGGTTTTTTGCCATGGAAGATGACTTTTGCTCTCTCACGTCCATCATAGCTGCCTACATCTTCTTCAGGGATCCTTTCTGCATGGACCTCTGAGGTTCTCAGCAGGTGGAAGATCCCCTACATTTCTGTATTTTAAGATCAGCTCTGTCCCTGCTCTTCTCTAAAGTTAGATTGAGGGAACACTGTGTAGTTAGGGTTAATATCAGGTTTGATTTGGGTTAGGAATCATTCTGTGGGATGAATAATGGTACTGGGAATCTGTGATATTTATAAGAATATAGATGTATGATTCAAGTATGAAAAACAGAAATCTAGGTAAGATTTGAAGCCCAGAAGAGAATTGGGCCCTTGATTGGGATACTTAGCATTGAAATACTTTCTGCACAGATGTCTCAGATAAATCGATATACAATGGCATAAGACGTTGTACCTTGGATGATTGAATGTCAAAGAGAACCTCCAGTCAAAAAGGGATAGTTGTTAGGATTAGGAAGATAGTCGGTAGGTTTAGAAAGAAGAGTGAGTATAGGATTTGAACCAAAGTTCTTTATCAATAGAGTTTCAGTTAGAGAGTGAATGTTAATGTCATTCCATGTGAAGAGTCAGTCACAATGATGAACTGGGAAAAATATGTAGGAAAGCAGATATCAATAGAGACATTATGAAATCAGGCAAAGTATTAAGTGAGTCATAGGATTAGGCATTTTCAACAGGGTTGAGGTTGAATATATAATCTTAGGAAGAAACAAATATGTAGTCACGAAGAGAATTGGCATTTGTGAGCATTAGGCAACCTGGACAAGAATGTTTTTAGTAATCCATGCTCACTTTACATTTAGGCTTTGGTGAAATTACATAAAATAGGTAGTTGTCACTTTCTGTTTTTCTGTATGCTTAACAAAACACTGTTGAAATCTTGAAAACTTTTTGCTAATCTTGTTTCCAGAATGTCCTGTCCCGAACTGCCAAACTGTAGAATGTATTCCCTCTCCCGTTTACACGCAAACCGCCCACTCGCCCTGACCCATCCATAAACTTCCCTCCCTGCCCTCTCCAAGGAAAGTATATAAGCTCTGCTTAAGCTGTTCTCAGGGCTCTCTGCTCTATTCAAGTGAGCTCTGAGTCCCAGAATTCTGGACCCTTGGCTGTTGCATGAGACAGTCTCTTGGTGGTCTCTTCCTCCAACTCTCGCCCGAACTTTACATCTGAGGGCCGCAGGGAGATCCAGCAGTGGTGGATGAAAGACAGACAATGGGCTCCTCTCAGGGTGAGTAAGGTGCCTCTTTCTGGTTTCAGGTTTCAGGTTAGGGATGGGCATAATGGCTATCGGTGATGAGCATGAGCTCTCTCTGAGGGTGGCTGACAGACGTGTCACAGAGCCACAGGTCATGTCTCTGGGGGACGCCCTGGAGGTCTCGGGAAATCGAGTAACAATAGTCTCCTCGACTCAGTGATATTTTGTTTTGGATTCGGTATTGCCCGCCCATCAGGTTTTGCCGGCTACTCTGTCCTGGTCTCAGTACTGGACGTCCATTGCCTGTCTTTATTGTCTTGTCTTGTCTGTGTCGTGTGTCATTGGTTTCACTGTTTGTGTATCTTTCATATGGGACAGAGCACTTCAACGCCTCTGTCTCTGACCCTTGATCAGTGGACCAAAGTCTGCTTAAGGGCTCAGAATCTTTCTTTTTCAGTAAAACGCCGGACCTGGTAGACACTCTGTGCCTCAGAATGACCCACCTTCGGAGTCGGATGGCCCCCAGAAGGATGTTTCTACTTCTCACTAATTTAAAAACTCAGAGATACTGTCTTTCAGCCAGGGCCACTTAGCCATCCAGATCAACAGCAATATATCTTAACTTAGCAGGGCCTCTGCAAATCTCCTTCTCCATGGGTGAAACCTTTCTTTGAACCTGCCCCCACTCCTACTGCTTCCCCCATGATTGTATCTCTCAAACCCTCTGCTCCTCCTCCTCCACCCTCTGTTCTCCCTGAGTCTCAAGACTCTACTGGACTCTCCTCCCCCTCCTTATGCCCTGTCCTCGTCCCCCAACCCCCAACTCCTTCTAAGTGATTCCCCTGCTGGTGACTCAGACTCTCCACCATTGGAGGAATCTAGGCCAGCCCAGCTCTCTCCAGATGACTACCCCGTGGCACACACAGCCCCTCCTTCCCTGGAGGAAGCTGGCCCTGCCAAAAGAACTCAAAGAACTTGCCGGCAGTGAGTAAATTTTGAAGTGGACACAGGGGCAGTATACTCAGCCCTTAAGACACCATTGGGCCATCTATCAAATAAAATGACTCTAGTTCAAGGGCCTAATGGCAGTAAATATGGGGCTTAGACAACTAAGAGGACCATGGTCCTGGGGAAAGGAAAAATCCATCACTCCTTTCTAGTAATCCCAGAATGCCCCCCCCCATTGATGGGCAGAGATCTGCTCAACAAGCTCCAGGCCAGAATAACTTTTATCCCTGAAGGCCCCCAAGTGAAATTTCTAAAACCTTCAGTAGAAACTCCTATAGTCACGGCTTTAACTATGTCAGTAGAAGATGAACATCAACTCGTCACCCCCCCCAAGACTGATCAAACAGGCAAGCTACCCCAGAAATGGATAACAGATTTTGCAGATGCCTAGGAAAAAAACTGCTGAGTTAGGCCTAGCCATGAAACAACCTCCAATAACAGTGGGGTTAATAACTACAGCCCACCCAATCAATGTCACAAAATATCCACTGAGCAAGAAAGCTAAAGATGGGATAAGGCCCTGTATTCATAAATATCTGGCCTTAGGGGTCCTAAGGCCCAGTCATTCAAACTGGAACACACCCCTGGTACCAGTAAAAAATTCCAGGAACTGGGGTCTATCGCTTCCTTCAAGACCTAAGAGAGATCAACAACAGAGTGCAGAACATTCACCCCACGGTACCTTATCTGTACAATCTGCCTAGCACTCTGAACCCTGAGCGGAATTGCTATACTGTTCTGTACTTTAAAAAAATGCTTTCTTTTGCTTGCGTCTGCATAAAGATAGTCATTTGCTATTTGCTTTCGAGTGGGTAGACTCAGAAACCAGAACGTCTGGTCAACTAACTTGGACTAGATTCCCACAGGGGTTCAAAATTTTCCCCACTTTCTTTGATGAAGCCCTCCCCAGAGATCTCAACAACTTCAGAACTACGCACCCTGAAGACACCCTGCTTCAATATGTGGATGACCTGCTACTGGCAGCCAACACCAAGGAAAACTGTGAGTCTGGGACCCAAGCACTATTTTCCGAGCTTGCTCAACTCGGGTATACTGCTTCTGCCAAATAGGCCCAAATTTGCCAGAAAGAAGTAATCTTCCTGGGATATTCCCTTAGGGGCAGTAAACGATGGCTCACTGAGCCCAGAAAAGAAACCATTGAGCATATACCACCCCCATCTAATAGCAGACAATTCAGAGAGTTTCTTGGGACTGCTGGCTTTTGCAGGTTATGGATACGCAGGTTTGCGTCCTTAGCTGCTCCTTTATACCCGCTGTTAAAAGGAGATGCCCAATTCTAATGGACCCCTGAGCACCAGCAACCTTTTGACAACATCTAATGACACTGAAACTGAAATCCTCAACTTCACTGAGCCCAGCCTGCATTTTCAGAAAGCCCTATGGTACGTTAAAAATGTACATCAACTCACTCACATTGGTTCAAAGAAACTTCAGGCATTCCTGAAGAATAAAGAACAGAGTTTTCCACTAACCAACTCAGAGCGAAAGGAAATAACTGAACAAGTAACAAAAGCCTGTCAGGCCTGTCAATTGGTTAATGCTTACCCTTCCAAGTTTCTTGCAGTTAACCACCTACAAAGATCCAGACCAGGACAATTCTTGGAAGTGGACTTTACTGAAATGAAGCCAGCATGGTATGGACTTAAATATCTCCAAGTTTTTGTAGGTACATTTTCAGGATGGATTGAAGCCTTCCCACAAAAAAAGGCACAAATTGTGATCAAGAAGATCCTGAAAGATAATTTTCCAAGAAACGGACTGCCTAAGGTAATAGGGTCTGAAAATGGATTGGCGTTCATGGCCTTGTTAGTCAGGGGTTAGCCAGGACCCTGGGGATTAATTGGAAGTTACAATGTGCTTATAGACCCCAGAGCTCAGGACAGGTAAAATAAATAAATAGAAGCATTAAAGAGACCTTAACAAAATTAAGCTTAGATATCAGCATAAAAACTTGGACTATGCTCCTGCCTTATGCACTGTTTCATGCAAGAAATACTCATACTGCCTCTGTTTCTTTGTGTAATCTCACGCGCTATGAAATTCTCTATGGTCCCTCCTCCAGTAAGGGACATAACCCCAACTCTAAGACCTAATGATCCCTTCCGCACCTCCTGAGTTGACAGAGTTAAAGTTCTTGAAAGAAGACAGTGATATCTGTGGAAACAGCTGGCCACTACCTACCAACCTGGGGACGAGGGGACTCCATATCAATATCAAGTAAGAGACTTCATCTACATAAGACGACATCAGGTGTCATCCCTGGAACCCCGCTGGAAAGGACCATACCAGGTGCTACTTATAACACCTACAGTGGTAAAGGTAGAGGGAATCACTTCCGGGATCCATGCCTCTCATCTCAAGCCTGCGCCCTGTCCAGACTCTGGCTGGAAAATAGAAATGACTGGTAATCCTTTCAAATTGTGTATTCGCCATGTGCATAAGGCTATAGACTCTCCCCTTGGCCAATAGTAGTCCTAAACCTCATCAGCCTGTTCAGCAGCGATGGCTGATCACAAATCATACTGTACTAGAAGTATGCTCTATCTTGCATACAGCCCCCTTAGGGACCTGGTGGCCATCTCTCTACCCAGACATTTGTCAGCTGGCTATAGGTCTTTCCTATTGGGATATCCCTGATGAAGGGGATCCCACTAAAATTCCATTAAATCTTTTCCGTGCCATATGTAATGGAAACAAACATTATGGATGTAGGGACACGTGAGCCATATACAGGTTGGCTAGCCCAGATTACTATGTTTGCTCAGCGGACTATCAAACCCACAAACAGCCAGGGCTGTGTGGGGGAAAAGCCGACTTCTTCTGTAAGTCATGGGATGTAAGCATACAGGGGCTGCCTGGTGGAACCCAAACTCCTCATCAAATTCAGTACTCAGCATTGGGCATATTACCAATTAGACAACCAAAACCGATGGCCCCCAGAGGGGTCTCTAGATGCTCAAATTCTGCATGACCTTTTTGACTTCGGCAAGTGCTCAAATGGTGGAAGGAAATTCCCCTATGTGGAGGCCTTTTCCCTCCTTCACTCACATCCTGAACTATGCTTCTCTAATAGATCCTCACACTCTGCTTTCTGCTCCAGACTCTCTGCTGTCACTCCCACATAAGCAACCTGATTTCTCCCCTCCAATTACTAGATCAAAAACCGAAGCCTCTGCCGGCTCTTAAACCATTGCCCCCTTGCTGAGGTAATAAGTACTAAGGTACCCATCCACCCACTCACGCCTCTCTTCTCCTGTCAGTGCCCTCACCAGGTCCCACCAAGTCCTCTTACCAACTAAACCAAAGCTCAAAAAGCTAAGGAGAGCCCTCAGCACCCTATCCAAGATGTAATGAAAATGGCCTTTAAAGTTTTTTTTTTGTCATCAGTGAAAACAGGTTACTAAAAATTTAACATCGCTCACAGGCTTTTTGGGATACTCACTCCTGTCTTCTCCTCTGCTCTACGTGTTCTACTGCTCAACATTTTGTTGCCTGGAAAATCCCAAACCCCTTTCCCATTATTCTTTTACATCTCTCCTTTCTCATTCTCAGACCATTGTCTTAAACCTCTCTCTCTGAATTTGTTTTACAGAACAGGCGAGGGATGGACCTCCTCTTCATGAGAGAAGAGGGCCTTTGTGCTGCATTGAGGGAAGAATGTTGTTTTTATGCCGACCATACTGGAGTTGTAAAAAAATTTATGAGTAAGTTAAAAAGATGCCTTGAAGAGCATCAACAAAGGAGAGGGGCACATAAAGGTTGGTTTGTGTCTTTGTTCACATAGTCCCCCTGGTTACCTACGCTTTTATCAACCCTGGCCAGTCCATTAACAATCCTCATATTAATGCTAATTGTAGGAACCTGTTTGCTCAACCGTGTAGTTTCTTTTCTACAAGCTCAAATTGGATAAGTTAAACTTATGGTAATCAGACAACAATATACCTCACTAGGAGACATAAAATCAGAGACCCCCCAATGATCACTTTTATGATTAAAAGTAACCAGAATGAGAAGTGGGGAATGAAAGGTTAATAAAATAGGTACTTGTAATACCTGTTTTTCTGTATGCTTAACAAAACACTGTTGAAATCTTGAGAACTGTTTGCTAATCTTGTTCCCAGAATGTGCTATCCCAAACTGCCAAACTGCAGAATGTACTCCCTCTCCCATTGGCACGCAAACCACTCACTCGACCTGACCAATCAATAAATTTCCCTCCCTGCCCTCACCAAGTAAAGTACATAAGCTCCACTTAAGATGTTCTCAGGGCTCTCTTCTCTATTCAAGTGAGCTCTGAGCCCCAGCATGCTGGACCCCCAAAAAGCCCTTTGCTGTTTCATGAGACAGTCTCTTCCTGGTTTCTTCCTCCAATGCTTGGCCGACCTTTACATTGGTACAATCATAAGTGTGAACTTTCCTTTGTGTGTCCAGAATATTACTGTAATAAAATGTATATGTAGATCAGGTGACAGGAGTATTTCTTCCACCATTTCTGGGAGCAATATAATGAAGATGTATGAATTAGTATTGGGGATAGAAATAGGTGAACCATGTGTCTATGAATATAGAGATAATGCATGAATAGACAATACTGTGAATAAATAATATAACTGGTTCCAACTTTAAATAATGGATTGAATTGATATCTGAAAATATACAGAAAATCTTATATTGATATAATACATTTAATCCTACCCGTTATATATCTAATTGTAATATTAGGGTTATGGATTCTCATGAAGAGTGTGTGAGTATTGCTTCAAAAGTGATTATGGAAATTGAAAATAATGTGTTTGGAAAGAAGTCTCATGAAAAGACCAGTCAAGAAACCCGGAAGTGTACATGTGTTCTGAAGCAGGAAGTGATTGAAAGTGAAACAAATGCCTAAATATTTGCTAACTTGTAGATAAAATATATATCCTATGTTGTGCATTAATTGAAGAAATAGTAATGTACCAGTGTTGACAAAAATTAACGTTAAATACACATCATGTCCCATAGGAATCTACTTGAATTGATGTTAAACTGGGTCAGTTACTGTAGAAATATTAGGATTTGTATGCACCATTCACTCAAGTTAGTTTTCAGTACTAGGAAAGAAATATGTATTTCAGGTGGATGAATATCTCTGAGAATAATCTTGTGAAAAGTTGATTATGAATCCACATATATGAATATTAATTAATTTAGGGAGTGTATAATAAGACTCATACATTTCATATTTTGAAAAATCTGGAGAGTGTGTGTGTATACACACACACACACACACACACACACACACACACTGAGACATTAAAAATAGCAATATATATATATCAATCGAAATTCACCATGAAATATATATCATCCACAGATCCAAATATATTCATTTTATTGAAGATAGATTTATGCATAATGTTGTTGAACTAGCAAGTTTACCCATACATTGAATTTTCAGTTCCAACAGCATTTAGGAGGAGTGATCTCTTCTCACAATTTGTATCTGCCACGTCAGCCACCTCACAAAAATGTACGTGTGATACCAGGTAGTATTCTATATGTGTATATAAAAATGCATGTGCTGAATAGGCTACAGAGAGAGGGAGACAGGAATTCACATATTTGTTAACATTAAAAACACATGGAGAACTATTTCAACAGAAAATTGACTATATTTATAACACCTACCCTTTTTTATGCAAAAGGCAAGTCCAACTCTACACCATGCCTCCACTGAACTGCTTACATTTCTATTCTGTTTGGGTTATTTTACTGCATCATATTAGGATTAGTAGTCAGAGTCTAGTTTGTTATGGGTTACTGTCTGGGATTCAATATTTCAAATGGAAAATACGATAATGAATCCAATGTGTATGCAAATATGTGCTACACAAAAATCATCCCACTCTCATCCAGAACAAAGCTTTGACATTCCCTTCATCTGAAGTAAGTCACAGTTAGAACAGTGGTGTTAGAAAATCTGTGAATACATATCTGGAATGGAAAATTCTCGGGAGTTCACAACCTTGGAGGTGGTAGAGGAGTTTCCAAAAGTAAGGGACATGGTAAACACTCCTCAAACATGGAGGTCTGCTAGCCTAAAGACATCTTGAGAAACTTCCTCTGAGGTTGGGCACTTGAAATATATGTTATTTTCAGGAGCTTTAGCTTTCTTTGTAGTGGGACCATCAAAGCTGGGTCTACATCTATGTGACCTGAAGGATATGGTTTCTTATTTTCCAGTAAACTTGAGGCAGCAGTTCTGAATTCACTCTTTGTAGGTAAACAGTGGCCACATGGGTCTATGTGTCTCTCCGTGGGGACTGTGGAACCATTTGGTCATCCTCCACTTTTCGTGGTGTTTTTTGCTGCTGCACTGGGAGTTTGGTATGTCCTTCACAAAATTCAAGAAGTTCAACAGGGACACAGTGCTAGACGGAGTTCTGTCACTTGCGGTGGGTCAGGGTCTGCAGGAGAATGCACCAACCAGGCTTCTTTCCCACATAGCTTGCCAACTTGTGCATAGAAACTTGATTCTTAACATTGCCCTGAAACCTCTCCATATAAAACATGCTTTTACATATACGGGTCTCCTGCCTGCACCATGTCAGTCACAAGCAATTTGGAAGCCAATGGCAGATCTACATGGCCACAACACAAATGTATTATCACACAACTGCACACCACTTTCTAGGCCCACTACTCTGCAGGCTCTAACTTAATGGCATCTCTGTTCTACACCATTTTCATGAAACCCAGTCAATCAAGAAACTGTCTGGTACACTCTTGATCAGCAACAGGACATCCAAAGGTTCTCCAGTGCCACCTGGTCATGGGAATTTCAAAAATTTCATTTTATTTATCTAGCCATTTTTCAAGGATGAAGTTGGAGGCACTGTGGGTTTCAATTCATTCAGGAACCATTAAATGGTGAGGAAGCTCATTTCAATGAAAGCTCTGGAGAATGATAACAGGCAAGGTTTCCCAAAGAGTGTCCAAAAGGTCACATGAAGCCAGCGCTGTTGAGGTCTACAATGTGAGGTCCATGTGTGTTTTGACTCTCAACTATGGCTGCCAAGTTTTTCAGAATAAAATCATGTGATATTCCAGCTGAGATTTCCAGTGCTCTCTGGAAAGCCACCTGGGCCTAGATCTCAGGTTCCAAGGGTGACTCTCATGCATGGCCTCCTTAAATGCCAACACAATTCATGGCAATACTTCTCTGAGGTTAGTTCCAGAACTCAGTCTCTAAGGGAAATCACACCAGAGTTCAAGAGCAGGTGGACCCAGTCATCTCTTCCAACTGCCACACAAATGACCACAATTTAAACCAAAACACTCCCACATGACCCTCATCTTTATCCATATAGACATTCATCATAACCTCTGGCTGTATGTTTCCATGAGGGGTGCAGCACAAGACAGTGTCCAAAATAGACTTCCTTGCCCCTCATTTGCCTAAAGTCTGGGTGGCCTGGAAACACTTCCTGTGAAACAGGAGTGATCAAATAGGCCTGCCCTAAATACTGCTGTGCTTCTCCAATTTGAGGCCTACTCACTGTCATGTATTGATTATGTATGTGATTTGGAGTCATGAGACAACACAAGCAACTATGGGCTAGACTCTGCAGGGATTTGAAGAGCTCATTTGACCCAAAGGATCCCTATTCTCACTTGATGGAGGTCAGGAACCTTACAGAGGAAGGCGAGAGACTTCATCCACAGTTACTGCACTTTTTGGCATTTTGGTTATGGATGCAAACATGGGATCTTTCTTTAGATCCATCAGGTGCTGAGAATCTAAGCCAAAGCCTCACACAGGGCCAAGTGGCTGATTCAGACACATCCCTTTCCTAAGCAATTAAGCAAAGAGCCACAGGTGATGTCCATTCATTTCCATTTGAAAACTGTTTTGTTCAGGCTTCACAAAGGTGTGGCCAGAGGCAAAGGCCTTCCTGACATTAAGGGCAACAGAAGAATAGGTAAGCAATAGGCCCAAATCAGGGTTTCCCCACTGAGGCTTTCCTGGTCACATTGATATCTGGGTTTTCTGAGAACCTCCAATTCCCTTCAGCTATCCAGTACATGGCTATGTCACAGAGATTGGAGGTGGTAAATAATTTGGACACAAAACCATGATCCTATTCTGGAGAGTGGCAAAATTCAGGAAGAAAAGAGAAACTTAGGAAAAGAGAAACTTCCTGTGACACTTTCACAAGTTAGGATGGTATATCAACCATAGGCACCCAGGAACATCTCTCCACACAGGCCTGGTTTGGTCCATCTTCTCTACATTAAGAAGAGAAAGGCTGATTCAGACACAAACCTTCATCCTGACCAGGATGTTTGCCATGGAAGATGACTTGTGCTCTCTCAGGTTCTTCATGGCTGCCTACAACTTCTCCAGGGATTATTTCTGCATGGACCTTTGAGGTTCTCAGCAGGGGGAAGATCCCCTACATTCCTCTTTTCTAAGACCAACTCTGATCCTGCTCTTCTGTAAAGTTAGATTGAGGGAACAGTGTATGTTTAGGGTTAATAGCATGTTCAATTTGAGTTAGGAATCATTCTGTGGGATGAATAATGGTAGTTGAAACCTGTGATATTTACAAGAAAGGGGAAATATAATTATGAAAACAGAAATCTAAGTAAGATTTGAAGCCCTGAAGGGCAAATTGGGCCCTTGAGTTGGATACTTATCTTTGAATTATGTTCCGCACAGTTATCTCAGATAAATCCATATACAATGGCATAGGACCTTGTACCTTGGATAACTGAATGTAGAAGAGAACATCCAGTCAAAAAAAGATAGTCAGTAGGATTAGGATGATCGTCCGTAGGTTTAGGAAGAAGAGTGAGTAAATGATTTGGACCATAAGTTCTTTCGCAAGAGGGTTTCGAGTAGAGAGTGAATGTAAATGTCAGAACATGTGAAGAGTCAGTCACAAAGATGAACTGGGGAAAATATGTAGGAAAGTAGATATCAATAGAGATATTAGGAAATCAGGAAAAGAATAAAGTGAGTGATTGGATTAGACATTTTCAACAGGCTTGAGGTTGAGTATATAATCTTAGGAGGAAACAAATATATAGTCACAAATAGGATTTACAATTGAGAGCATTAGGCAACCTGGAGATGGATGATTTTTGTAATCCATGCTCACTTTCCATTTAGGATTTGGTACAATCATAAATGTGACTTTGCATTTTGTGTCCTGAATATTACTGTGATAAAATATATATGTACATCAGGGAACATGAGTATTTCTTCCACCATTTCTGCAAACAAGTTTTTGAAGACATATAAATTAATTTTGGGAGTAAAAATAGGTGTGCCCTGTGTCTCTGAATATAGAGAAAATGCATGAATAGACCATACTGTGAATAAATAATATAACTGGCTCCAACTTTAAATAATGGATTGAATTGATATCTGAAAATATACAGGAAATTTTATATTGATATACATCCATTCATTACAACCAGTTATACATCTAATGGTAATTTTAGGGTTATGCTTTATCATGAAGAGTGTGTGAGGTTTGCTTTAAAATTGATTATGAAAATCGAAAATAATGTGTTTGGAAAGAAGTTTCATGAAAAGGCCAGTCAAGAAACCTGGAGGAAATCATGTGTTCTGAAGCAGGAAATGATGGAAACTGAAACAAATGCCTATAAATTTGTGAACTTGTGGATGAATTATATATATTATGATGTTCAAAAACTTAAGAAATAGTAATATACCAGTGTTGAATAAAAATGAACCTCAAAATACACACCATGTCCCATAGGAATCTACTTGCATTGATGTTAAACTGAGTCAGTTAGTGTAGCAATATTAGGATCTGTAACCACCATTCACTGTAGTGAGTTTTTTGTACTAGGAAACAAACATGTATTTCACGTGGATGAATATTTCTGAGAAAAATCTTGTGAAAAGTTGATTATAAATCCACATACATGAACATGAATGAATTCAGGGAGTGTATATAAGACACATATATTTCATATTTTGAAAAATCTGGACAGTATATATATATATATATATATATATATATATATATATATATATATATATACAAAACACACACACAGAGACATTAAAATGTAGCAATATATATGCCAATCGAAATTCATCATGAAATATATATCCTCCAGAGATGGAAAAATTTATATTTTAATGAAAATGGATTTATGTATAATATTCCACTAGGAAGGTCACCCATAGGTTGAATTTTAAATTCCAAAAGTGTTTAGGAGGGGTGATCTCTTCTCAAATTTGTATCTGCCAATGCATGCACTCACAATAATGTACTTGTTATACCAGGTAGGATTCTATATGTGCATATAAAAATACATGTGCTGAATAGGCTACAGAGAAAGGGAGACAGAAATTCACATAGTTGTTAACTTTAAAAACTCATGGAGAACTATATCAATTAAAATTGACAAGATTTGAAACACCTACAATTTGTTATGCAAAAGGCAAGTCCAAATATATGTGATACATTCACTGAACTGCTTGTATTTCTATTCTGTTTGGGTTATTTTTCTCCATCATATTAGGATTATCAGTAAGAGTCTAGTTGGGTATGGGTTATTGTCAGGGATTCAGTATGTCGAATGGAAAATAGGAAAATGTATCCAATGTGTATGCAAATATGTGCTACACAAAAATCTTCCTACTCTCATCCAGAAAAATGCCTTTACATTACCTTCACCCCAAGTAAGACACAATTAGAGGAAAATAGTTAGAAAATATGTGAATACATATCTGCAATGGAAAATAATCAGGAGTTCACAACCTTGGAGGTGGTAGAGGAATTTCCAAAACTAAGGGACAGGGTAAACACTCCACGTACATGGAGCTCTGCCGGAATAATACTTCTTGAGAAACTGCCTCTGTGGTTGGACACTTGAAATATTTGTTGTTCTCAGGAGCTTGTCAGAAACTATGTTCCTTTGTAGTGAGAACATCAAAGCTGACCCTGCATCTATGTCCAATGAACATGAGACAGCAGTGCCGAATTCTCCATTTGTATGTAAACTGTGGCCACTGTGGGTAAGTGTCTCCCCGTGTGGACTGTGAAGCCATTTGGTCATCCTCCACTTTCCATGGTGTTTCTTGCTCCTGCACTGGGAGTTTGGTATTTGCTTCATGAAATACAAGGAGTTCATCTGGGACACAGTGTTGGAGGGAGTAATGTCACATGTGGTTTGTCAGGGTCTGCAGGAGAATGCACCAAACAGGCTTCTATCCCACATAGCTTTCTCCTTGACCATAGCAACCCTATTCTGAAGATTGCCCTGAAACCTCTCCATATAAAAAGATGCCTTTACAAGAAAGAGCCTGCTGGCTGCACCATGTCAGCCACAAGCTATTTGGAAGTCAATGGGAGATCCACATATCTCAACCACAGATATTTTTTCACACACCTGCACACCACAGCTCTTGGCCCACTACTCTGCAGGCTTCAATATACTGGCATCTCTGTTCTACACCATTTTCATGAAACCCAGTCAAACAAGGCACGGTCTGGTACACTCATGATCAGCAACAGAACATCCAAAGGTTCTCCAGTGCAACCAGGTTATGGGAATTTCAAAAATTTCATGGTATTTATGTAGCCATTTTTCAAGGATGAAGTTGGAGGCACTGTGGGTTTCAATTCATTCAGGAACCATTAAAAGTTGAGGAAGTTCATTTCAAAGAAAGCTCTGGAGAACTCTCACATGCAAGGCTTCCAAAAGAGTGGACAAAAGGTCACATGATGCCAGGCCCATTGAGTTCTCCAATATGAGTTCCATGTGTGTTTTGACTCTCAACTATTGCTGCCAAGTATTAAAGAATAAAATCCTGTGATATCCTGGCTGAGATTCTCAGTACTCTGAGGAAAGCCACCCTGGGCCAAGCTCTCTGTTTCCAAGGGCGACTCTCATGCGTGGCCTCATAAAATCCCAACACAATTTATGACAATACTTCTCTGAGTCAGTTCCAGAACGCAGTCTCTAAGGGGAATCACACCAGAGTTCAAGCCCAGGTTGACCCAGTCATCTCTCCACACCGCCAAACAAATGACCACAATTAAAACCAAAACACTCCCACATGGCTTCCATCTTCTTCCATGTAGACACTCATCATAACCTCTGGTTGGAGCTTTCCATGAGGGGCACATTCCAAAGAGTGTCCAAAATAAGCTCCATGTCCCTCATTTGGCTAAAGTCAGGGTGGGCTGGAAACCCTTCCTGTGAAACCGGAGTGATCAAATATACCTGCCCTTAATACTGCTCCGCTTCTCCAATTTGAGGCCTTCTGACTGTGGGGTTTAGATTCTTTATGTGAATTGGAATCAGGAGAAAAGAGAAGCCCTTCTGCAGAGATTTGAGGAACTCATTTGATCCAAAGGATCCCTATTCTCACTTGATGGATTTCAGGAACCTAACAGAGGAAGGCAATAGAATTCATTCACAATGACTGAACATTTTGCCATTTTGGTTTTGGATGCACACATGGAATCTTTCTTTAGATCCATCAGGTGCTGAGAATATAAGCCACAGCCTCACACAAGGCCAAGAGGCTGATTCAGACACATCCTATTCCAAAGAAATTAAGCAAAGAATCCAAGGTGATGCCCATTCATTTACATTTGAAAACTGTTTTCTTCAGGGTTCATAAAGGGGTGGCCTGAGGCAAAGACGTTCCTGAAATTCAGGGCAACAGAACAATAGGTTAGCAAATGACCCAAAGCAGGGTTTCTCCACTGAGAGTTTCCTGGTCACACTGATATCTGAGTTTTCTGAGATACTGGCCATTCCATTCAGCTATCCAGTACAAGGCCATGTCACAGACGTTGGAGTTGGCACCTATCTTGGACACAAATCCATGATCCTATTCTGGAGAGTGGCCAGAATTCAGGAAGAAAAAATGGGACTTAGGAAGGTAGTAGGTTTTGCCCATCCATAAGGAAAGCCACACTCCATTCATAAGTTAGACAGGATGAATTCTGGGAAGTTTTCTAGTAGACACGACACATCCATTGTTGCATTGTCTTTTCTCGTGTCTACAACCACGGACACAGTGGGATACACAGACATAGAAACACTCACCTTGTCAAACGACTTACTAGAAACAGTTCACTCCAAACAAACAAACAAACAAACAAACAAACAAAAAAAAAACGCCTTTCCTACCTATTCTCAGAACATGAGAGAAAACAACAAACCCACACTCACAAAGGCACCTCCTTCCCCCAAGTAAGTCTTTGACTATCCGGTGTGTCCTCTGACTGGTGGGCCATACTATGTTCCCACGAAATGGCCTGTACCCTCTCTTGTTTCCTTGGCCAACACTGTGAAGTTGTCAGGAAAAAATGGTGAGCCACTACCTGCTTTATCAGGAAAGGTCCCTCTTAAGAGCTCTCCTGGCATTTTGCCATCCTCACATCAGTAGGTACCAAGAAAGACTAACTGTCCTTGGTAAATCCACACAAGTGAGCCCACTGGGACTGGGACTGGGAATGCATCTGGGTGCCTGGCTTCTTGGATACCAAGTTCAGAGAGTTCCATCACCAAGGAAATGAGGTACATCACTTTCTTTGGAACTGAATGAGGTCACTGCCTTGGCAACCCCTTTGTCCTAACAATTGCTTCCAAAGGTCCAGTGAGATGGTGGCTGTCCCTACTTTCTCTGACACTTTCACAAGTTAGAATGGTATATCAATCATAGGCACCCGGGAACAGCTCTCCACAGAGGCCTGGTTTGGTCCATCTTCTCCACAATAAGAAGAGAGAGCCTGATTCAGAAACATCCTTTCATCCTGACCAGGTTGTTTGCCATGCAAATTGGCCTTTGCTCTCTTAGGTCCTTCATACCTGCCTACAACTTCTCCAGGTATCATTTCTGCATGGACCTTTGAGGTTCTCAGCAGGTTTAATGTCCCCTACTTTCCTGTATTGTAAGAACAACTCTGTCCCTGCTCTTCTGTAAAATGAGATTGAGGGAACAGTGTATGTTTAGGGTTAATAACAGGTTTGATTTGGGTTAGAAATCATTCTGCTCCATGAATAATTGTATTGGGAACCTGCGATATTTACAAGAATGTAGAGGTGAAATATAATTATGAAAACAGAAATCTAGGTATGATTTAAAACCCACAAGGGCATTGGGCCCTTGATTGGGATACTTAGCTTTGAATTATGTTCTGCACAGATGTCTCAGAAAATTTGATATACAATGGCACAGGACCTTGTACCTTGGAAGATTGAATGTAGAAGAGAACATCCACTCAAAAAAGGATAGTCATTAGGATTTGAAAGATAGTCGGTAGGTTTAGGAAGAAGAGTGAGTATATGATTTGGACCAAAAGTTCTTTAGCAATAGGGATTCAGTTAGAGAGCGAATGTATATGTCAGCACATATGAAGAGTCAGTCACTATCATGAACTGGGGAAAATATGTAGAAAAGCAGATATCAATAGAGGCATTACTAAATCAGGCAATGTATAAAGTGAGTGAGAGGATTAGACATTTTCAACAGGGTTGAGTTTGAATATATAATCTTAGAAAGAAAGAAATACGTAGTTACCAATAGGATTGACATTTGAGAGCATTAGGCAACCTTGAAATAGATGTTTTTAGTAATCTATGTTCACTTTCCATTTAGGCTTTGGTAGAATCATAAGTGTGACCTTTACAATTTTTGTCCAGAATATTACTGTGATAAAATGTATACATAAATCAGGTGACATAAGTATTTCTTCCACCATTTCTGGGAGCAATATATTGAAGACGTATAAATTAGTATTGGGGGTAAAAATAGGTGTACCCTGTGTTTATGAATATAGAGATAAAGCATGAATAGACCATACTGTGAATAAATAATATAACTTGTTCCAACTTTAAATAATGGTTTGAATTGATATCTGAAAAATTACAGGAAATCTTATATGGATATACAATCATTCATTCCAACCACTTATTCATCTAATGGTAATATTAGTGTTTTGGTTTATCATGAAGAGTGTGTGAGTTTTGCTTCTAAAGTGATTATGGAAATCGAAAATAATGTGTTTGGAAAGAAGTCTCATGAAAAATCCAGTCAAGAAACCCTGACAATACATGTGTTCTGAAGCAGGAAGTGATTAAAGTTGAAACAAATGCCTATAAATTTGCTCACTTGTGGATGAAATATATATCTTATGATGTGCAAAAACTGAAGAAATAATAATGTACCAATGTCGAATAAAAATAAACATCAAATTACATATCATGTCCCATAGGAATATACTTGCATTGATGTTTGACTGGGTCAATTACTGTAGAATTATTAGGATTTGTATACACCATTCACTGAAGTTAGTTTTCACTACTAGTAAACAAATATGTATTTAAGGTGGATGAATATTTCTAAGAATAATATTGTGAAAAGTTGATTATAAATCTAAGTCCATGAACATGAATGAATTTAGGGAATTTAAATAAGACACATATATTTCATAGTTTGAAAAATCTGGAGAGTGTGTATATATATATATATATATATATATATATATATATATATATATACACACATATACATATATACACAAAACACACACACAGACATTAAAAAGTACTAATATATATGCCAATCGAAATTCATCTTTAAATATATATCATCCACATATGTAAAAATATTTATTTTACTAAACATGAGTTTACGTATAATGTTGTTCTACTAGGAAGCTCCCCTATAGGTGGAATTTTCAGTTCCAACAGCGTTTAGGAGGAGTGATCTCTTCTCACAATTTGTACCTGCCAAGTCAGCAACCTCACAAAAATGTACCTATAATACCAGGTAGGATTTTATAAGTGCATATAAAAATACATGTGATGATGAATAGGCTACAGAGAAAGGGAGACAGGAATTCACATAGTAGTTAATTTTAAAAACACATAGAGAACTATTTTAATTAAAAATTGACTAGATTTATAACACCTACCGTTTATCATGCAAAAGGAAAGTTCAACTATTATACCATGCCTCCTCTAAACTGCTTGTATTTGTATTCTGTTTAGGTTATTTTTCTCCATCATATTAGGATGAATAGTCAAAGGCTAGTAGGGTATGGGAGAGTGTCATGTATTCAGTATTTCAAATGGAAAATTGAAAAATGGATCCAATGTGTATGCAAATATTTGCTACACAAAAATCTTTTCAATCTCATCCAGAACAATGCTGTGACATTACCTTCGCCCCAAGTATGACACAGTTAGAGGAGAAGAGTTAGAAAAATCTGTGAATATATATCTGCAATGAAAACTGCTCAATTTTCACAACTTTGGGGGTGGTAGAGGAGTTTCCAAAAGTAAGGGACAATGTAAACACTCCACAAATGTCGGGACCCCTTGCCCACAAGGAAGACGCAACTCAGGAATCTTCTTTCAGCAGTTTATTCAGGCCCTTGATATTTCATCTTCTTCCTTGTTGGATGCCCCTCCCAGCCTTAATAAAGCATCCCAAGCCCCAATGCAAAGCTGCCACGTGGAACTTTCTCACAGGGTGCTGAAAAACCATGCACCAACTCTCCCAAAAAGGAGTTGTTTGTTACAGACCACAGTGGAGCCAGCGCCATCCTGCAATGGCGACCATAATCTGCAGAAGCGGCTCACCACAGTTCCCCCTTTCTGTTTTCTGAAAACAATACAAGCGAGAGTAGAGGTCCTATCCCACTGTGCAGAAGTGGCTGCATAGTATGGCTCAGTCCTAAGGAGGGCCCTTCCCCAGATCTGAAGCCATATCAGCCGACGCCTTTTTCGTGGGGCGGGGCGTGGACTTCAAACCCGCATGCAATAGGACATGCTCTCCTTGAGGTCCACTTCAAGGATCACTCAAGTGCAGTGCCTTGCCTCGCATCCTGTATCATGACGAGGGGGACGAAGGGGGACAGCTGAGGCTGAACTGTGGCTGTACACAAAGACAAACGAGTTGACAGCACCCTGAAAGAAAGGCACGGACTTTAAGGCGATAGAGAAGCATTAGTGTGGAAACCCACCTGCGTGCAATGGCAACAAGACTGGCAGAGTGCAAGGGCATTCCAACACTAAGAGAATAACGAGGAAAGACATGCCGATCCCAGTGCAATGTTATAATAACTTGGGGTGCAACGACCATGTCAAAGATTTACTGTTTAAGATGCGCAAGCCAGACTTGAGGTGAATTGCCATTTTCTAAAGCTGCAAGAGCTTGGATGATCATAGCCTTATCGTGAGCATTGCGGGCCTTGAGGCAACAGAGAAACCACAAACAGAGAAACATACCGAAGCAACACATTGCACCAAAAATGCCTACCCCCACCCACTGTTTAAAAAAGGAAAAAGCAGAAGATATCCAATCGGTGAATTGACCCAAAGTCACGGGATCAACTCGGGTGTTATTCAAGACACCTATCTGGGTTAGTTGAGACTGGATCATGTCTTCCGCTTCCATGGACCAATTTCCAGCCAAATATTCGCCAATGATGCGGGAAACATTCCTGGAATCATTAAATCTGACAGAGGTTATGCATAAATGTGCACGTTGGTCAACACAACCCAAAAGCACTAAGTCAGCCAATTCTTCTACCTGAGCTTGGAGTAAATCTATTCTTTGGTTGGCAGCTAAAATCCCTGACAAAATATGTTGATTAATTGTATTTTGGGATTCAAGTATGGTGGAAGTTTGTTGGACAACTTGATTAATGGTGGCAGCAGTTTGTACTTGATTGGCCATAGCCACTCCGGCCGTAACCGCTGCAGCAGCAGATAATGCCACGGCTGTCACTATCGCCTCTGTGATTCCAAAATCTCTGCGGACTCTAAGTAGCTCAACAATAGGGAATTTATCATGATCTGCAGTGACCGGGATTGGGACAAAAGTTGGAATTTTCATAACCACTGCTACAGTCCAGGAACCATTCCAACACTCAGATAAGAGACTGGTAGTATGAGAACAATCCAGCATCCCCGACAAGGTGGCCTTAGCCAAAAGGAATAAGAAGGGGGATTGGACACAGACCATTGCAGGAGGCATTGTGGCATTATACAACAGAGAGTTGAATGAAACAGATGTAAGTCTATTACCTCGTTCACTTTCCCTAACAGTACCAGAAACATTAGTCAGCCAACTTTTGGCTCCTACCAACTGAGCCAATGCAGAAATATCAGCTGAAGCCCCCTTTTCATTGGAAATCAGCCATTGAAACCAGGACCAACCTACTCCTGTAGAGGAGCTGGCACTACTGTTAAAGTTATAAACATACCTCTTAAGAGAGGGGGAAAGGGAGAAACCTTTAGCAACTTGATGTTTCTCCCAAGAATGATCCTGACAAGGCCTAAATGTTGGGGGGAAACCAAGATTAGGGGAACAGTAAGGAGAGGCCTTGAAATGAGTGGCATCATGAATACTACTAGAAGAAGGAGGCACTGGGATTAGTACCTCGGAGATAATAGCCAAGGTAGTTATGTTAAGAGCAGAGCTACTGTTTGCGGGGGTTCCTGAGCCTGATTGCTTCCCCGAAGCTACCTTGCTCAATACAGCACTGATAATGCTCCCTGAGACCTGATTGGACCACAATGGGTCCTCCCAGTTAGTCAAATTTTTGGTCTTAAGGCTAATGCAATTAGCGTTTTTAAGTCTGAAACAAAAAACTCCTGTTAGATTAACTTGAGATTGATTAAAAATTCTCTCCATGTCCCCTCTAGGAGAGGCACAGGGAGCAGACATCTCACATGAGGTAGAAAAAAGAGTGGGGAGGACACTAGAATTACCATGAACCGGCATCGGCATTGGCCATGCCCGTGCCACTGCCCACCACCGCATTGGTGTCGCCTGTGCCATCGGCACCAGCACCAGAGCCAGAGCACTTAGCAGAATGAAGATCCTCATCACAGAATTGTTGTGGTATCTCTTGTTGCTGGTCAGTTGATGTCGAGACTCTTCTTGTCAAGTGTTCAGGGACCCACAACGGTTCCGTACGATCCTGGGGAAAAACACATACAGATCCTCGTGCCCATGTCAGCACGGGGTCAGGGCCGTTCCATTGGCCCGTAAGAACATCCTTCCACTTAACATAGCCAATCACAGAGGGCTGAGGGGACACATGTCTATCGGTCGCAAAGCCACCATGAATATCCAAATTCGAAAAATTAATGGTAAAGAGAGCTAAGGACAGGCGTTCTTTAGGAGTGTGTTCAGCTCCTATTCCCCATTTTTGTTTTTGTAAAGTTTCCTTTAAGGTGCGATGAGCACACTCAACAATGCCTTGTCCTTGAAAATTGTAAGGCAAACCATGAGTAAGTTGCACTCCCATAGTAGAACAAAAAGCTGTAAATTGTCTGCCAGTATAAGCAGGTCCATTATCAGTCTTAAGGGATGCAGGTGCACCCCATGCTGCCCATGCCTCTAAACAGTGAGTAATGACATTACGTGCCTTTTCTCCTGATAAAGCAGAAGCATGGATAATTCCAGAGCACGTATCAACGGAAACATGCACATACTTGAGGTTACCAAAGTCAGGTATATGTGTCACATCTATTTGCCAAACAACCAATGGCTTTAATCCCCATGGGTTTACTCCATAATTAGGGGGATGAAGAAATGTGACATAGTGGGGACATTGCAATACTATCTGCCGAGCATCCGCTCTTGAAATGGAAAAATGCCTGTGCAGCATTAATGCATTAACATGGAAGATTTGGTGAAACAACTTATCCCCCTCTAAGGAGGAAGCCAAGCATATCAATTGACCTCTAGTGGCTAAGTCCGCACGCACAGGCATTACCCTGGGATAACGGACCAGGAAGAGAGGTGTGAGCCCTGATGTGCATTGGATAAAAAGAAGCAGTGCGGTTAGAGATAAGCTGTTGAAGCTGAGTAAAGTAAGCAGACACATTGTGGGCATCACTAATAGCTCCCACGGCCTCCAGGATTTTAGTGCTTGTACCACATAGCTGGAGTCCGAAATAAGATTAAAAGGAAAAGAACACTGTTTAAAAACTTCAATAACAATTTGTAGTTCTACCCATTGTGGATTTCCAGGAGCAAATTGATGCTGGATAGGGGGAGAGTCATTAATTACATAAGCTCCCATTCCAGACTTGGAACCATCAGTAAAAATGTTAACAGCCCCCGGAATTGGACTGGATGAAGTTACCTTAGGGAAAATGATGGGATGTTCTTTAACAAAATGGAGTAATGGATGAGAAGGGTAGTGATTATCAATACCCCCTTGAAACGAGCAACACAGAATAGCCCAGTTGTCTAGAGTAGCACATAAAACATTAAGTTGAGCTTTAGTGTAGGGTATGATAAGAGAAGAAGGTGATTGGCCGAAAAATTGAATGCTTTGTTGAATCCCTTTAAGTGCCAACGCTGCAACAGCATCAGGATAATATTCTAAGGATTTTCCTGGGGATACATGTGGGTGGATCCATAGTAAAGGCCCATCTTGCCACAGTACTCCAGTAGGCTGCCGCATAGTGGCAAGCACACATAACTGGAAAGGTTTATCACTCTGGAGCCTGCATAGAGTGGCATGCTGTATAGCTTTTTCTACTTTTATAAGGGCCGCTCTAGCCTCAGTAGTGAGGCTACGAGGGGAAGCAAGATCTGGATCACCGTTAAGAGTAGCATACAAAGGCTGGAGCACAATATTAGGAATATGTAAATATCCTCTTATCCAATTAATGTCTCCCAGCAATTTTTGAAAATCATTTAGAGTTTGGAAATCTTGAGTCCTGATGGTAATTTTTTGTGGTTTTAATTTGTCATACCCAATTGTCGCTCCCAAATACCTGATAGAATCCCCTGTTTGAACCTTTTCAGGTGCGATGTGCAGTCCATGTTGAGCCAACAGCATCACGAGTTCTTTATAAGCCTCATTAACTGTCTGTTCTAATTTTGCGGCCAATAACACATCATCCATATAATGAATGATCTTGGTGGAGGAATACTTATGTCTGAGAGGTGCGAGTGCCTTCCCCACATACATTTGGCACATCGTGGGACTGTTAGCCATCCCCTGTGCCAACACTACCCACTCAAACCTTTGATCTGGTTCCTCGTGATTACACGAGGGAAGGGTGAAAGCAAAACGTTGTGAATCTTTAGGATGCAAAGGAATGGAAAAGAAACAGTTTTTAATGTCAATAACAATTATATGCCAGCCTTGAATAACAGAGGAGAGCAGAGGCAGCCCTCTTTGAATGGGTCCCATAAGTTGCATCTGAGCATTAACTGCTTGTAGATCATGCAGTAGGCGCCACTTCCCTGATTTTTTCTTAATGACAAATATGGGAGTATTCCATGGAGAAGTAGAAGGTTGGATGTGACCCAAATCAAGTTGTTCTTTGACTAGATCATGGGCTGCTGCCAGTTTAGCCGAGGGAAGAGGCCACTGAGGCACCCAAACAGGCTCCTCGGTGAGCCATGTTATGGGTATTTGAGCCCCAGTGGCCCCTAGGAAAAACCCAGACCAAACCTGTTAAGCTTTTGATGAGCTAGCACAGGATGCTTACGCCCCTGTAGGTGCCTATTAGGGTCCCCAAAAATCTTTCCAGCGGCATCCACCATCCTTGCTACAAAATCTGAAAAGGGTTCTGTAGAGCCCTGCAGAATCTTAGTCAAGTAACCAGACACCTCTCCTCTATTTGGAAGTGACTTCCATGCCCGAATGCAAATGTTGTTAATTTGATCATATGCCTCAGGAGGGAATCCTGTCTGTTGATTAGCAAATATGCCTTGTCCTAAAAGCATATCCTTGTCCCAATGGGGGTGTCCCGCCGCATAGTTTTGGGCGGCCTGCTCAACAGCGCCCTCTAGCAGAAAGGATCTCCAGTCCAAATATTTACCTGGAGAAACACAAGCCCGAACAAGGCTAGCCCAATCTGAAGGAGTCATACAAAATATAGCAAGTCCCTCCACCTGAGTAAGGGTGAAAGCGGCATCCACGCCATAAGTGCGGAAAGATTCCGCCAAGGTTTTAATTTTCTTAAAGTCTAAAGGCTCATGATATCTTCCCCTGTTATTGTCCTGAAATACAGGGTATGCAAGTCCCATATCTGTATTAACTGTCCTCCAAACTTGCGCATGAAAATATCTCCCGGAATTTTGGCTCCCCCCCACATACGGGGGTGGGGCAACCGGCACCATATCTTCTTTGAGATATTCTACCTCCTCCTCCTCAGAGTGTTGTTGACCGATATTGGATCCCGTCCCCTTTTTACAGTAGGCCTGCATGCCCTGTATCCCTTTTTTCTTTTTCTTCACTTTTATCTTTCGTAGTTGTTGTAACAATATATCAAGGTCCTCAGAACTCTCTGAGCCGCTTGTGTTCTCAGGCGTTTTTAATTCAGCCAAGTCTGGGTAGAGCCTTCTCCTATTTTTAGTTTCAGGCTCTTTTGCCTTCTCACTACTCTTACTCCCAATGTTCTCTGCCACTTCACTATGTGATCCTTCAGACTTTTCCTCATGTAGTTGCTCAAAAACTTCTTGTCCTTTAGTAAGTGCTTCCTGACATCTGCCATCTGGGAGGCAACTACGGATCATCTTCCAAAGGGGTATCACCCCACCCTCTAATATGCCCTGCTCAGAAGCAAAGTCAAGATCTGTGCCTAACTTATCCCAGCTAGGTATAGTAAGGCTGCCCGAGAACGCAAACCACGGTGCAGCAATATCTGTCTTCCGTAAAAATCTCTGTAAAGTACTACGTTTCACTTCTAGGCCCTTGCAACGTAACAGGTTATCTAGGGCCAGGAGAAGCGGACTGGAAGATACGGCACTCATGACACAACAAAAGACACACAAAAAACAAAAGTGAAAGTAAGAGCGAAAGTACACAGTGCAGCTGCAATAAGATGTAATGCTCTCTCTGGCTTTACAGAGGAGCTGCCGCTTTGATAGCGGGTCCCACTTACCTGGGACTAATCCCCGCTTTGACCGCGGGTCCCACTTACCTGGGACTAACCTCCGCTTTGACCGCGGGTCCCACTTACCTGGGACTAACCGGTGCACCACCCCTGACTGCTGAAAGTTCTGGTTCCCGGGTTTTCAGCACCACTTGTCGCGACCCCTTGCCCGCAAGGAAGACGCAACTCAGGAATCTTCTTTCAGCAGTTTATTCAGGCCCTTGATATTTCTTCTTCTTCCTTGTTGGATGCCCCTTCCAGCCTTAATAAAGCATCCCAAGCCCCAAAGCAAAGCTTCCACGTGGAACTTTCTCACAGGGTGCTGAAAAACCATGCACCAACTCTCCCAAACAAGGAGTTGTTTGTTACAGACCACAGTGGAGCCAGCACCATCCTGCAATGGCGACCATAATCTGCAGAAGCGGCTCACCACACACAAACATGGAACTCTGCTGGCCTAAAGTCTTCTTAAGAAACTCCCTCTGAGGTTGGGCACATGTAATATATGTTGTTCTCAGGAGCTTTAGCTTCCATTGTAGTGAGACCATCAAAGCTGGGTCTGCATCTATGGGACCTGGAGGACATGGTTACTTATTTTAAAATGAACATGAGGAAGCATTGCTAAATCCTCTCTTTGTAGGTAAACTGTGGCCACTGGGGGCTAAGTGTCTCCCCATGTGCACTGTGAACCCATTTGTTCATACTCCATCTTTCGTGGTGTTTCTTGCTGCTGCACTGGGAGTTTGGTATTTGCTTCACGAATCAAGGAGTTCAACTGGACACAGTGCTGGAGGGAGTTCTGTCACGTTTGGTGGGTCAGGGTCGGCAGGAAAATGCACCAACCAGGCTTCTATCCCACAAGCTTGCCTCTTTGAGCATAGTAACCTGATTCTGAACATTGCCCTGAAACTCCTCAATATCACAAGACGCCTTTACATAGAAGGGTCTGCTGGCTGCACCATATCAGTCTTAATCCATTTGGAAGCCAATGGCATATCCACATGGCCACACCACCGATTTTTTATCACACACCTGCCCACAATTTCTCTAGGCCCACTACTCAGCAGCCTCCAACTTACTAGCATGTCTTTTCTATATTATTTTCATGAAACCCAGTCAATCAAGGCACCTTCAGGTATACTTATGATCAGAAACAGGACATCCAAAGGTTCTCCAGTGCCACCTGCTCATGGGAATTTTAAACATTTCATGGTATTTATCTAACCATTTTTCAAGGATGAAGTTGGAGGCACTGTGGGTTTCAATTCATTTAGGAACCATTAAATGGTGAGAAAGCTCATTTCAATGAAAGATCTGGAGAACTCTCACAGGCAAGGCTTCCCAAAGAGTGGCCAAAAGTTCACATGAAGCCAGGCCCATTGAGGTCTACAATGTGAGGTCCTTGTTTGTTTTGACTCTCAACTATGGTTGCCAAGTCTTTCAGAATAAAATAATGTGATATCCTGGCTGAGATTTCCAGTGCTCTGTGGAAAGCAACCCTGGGCCAAGACTCATTTTCCAAGGGCGACTCTCATGCGAGGCCTCCTAAAATCCCAACACAATTCATTGCAATACTTCTCTGAGGTCAGTTCCAGAAATCAGTCTCTAAGTGGAATCACACCAGAGTTGAAGCCCAGGTGTAACCAATCATCTCTTCCAACCGCCACACAAGTGATCACATTTAAAACCAAAACACTCCCACTTAGCCCTCATCTTCTTCCATAAAGACACTCATAATAACCTCTGGCTGGAGGTTTACTTGAGAGGCACAGCCCAAGACAGTGTCCAAAAGAAGCTCCCTTACCCCTCATTTGCCTAAAGGCCCGGACTCCCTTCCTGTGAACCAGGAGTGATTAAATATGCCTGCTGTTAATACTGCTTCACTTCTCCAATTTGTGGCCTACTGACTGTGGAGTTTAGATTCTTTATGTGAATTGGAGTTATGAGAAAACCCAAGCACCAATGGGCTAGACTCTACAGAGCTTTGAAGAACTCATTAGACCCAAGGAATCCCTATTCTCACTTGACGGAGGAAGGAACATTACAGAGGAAGGTGAGAGACTTCATGCACAATGACTGCTCTTTTGGCCATTTTCGTTTTGGATGCACACATGGGATCTTTCTTTAGACCCAACAGGTGCTGAGAATCTAAGCCACAGCCTCACACAGAACCAAGAGGCTGATTCAGACTCATCCCATTCCAAAGCAATTAAGCAAAGAGCCCAAGGTGATGCCCATTCATTTCCATCTGAAAACTGTTTTCTTCAGGCTTCACAAAGGGGCGACCTGAGGCAAAGACCTTCCTGACATTCAGGGCAACGGACAAATAGGTAAGCAAAAGACCCAAAGCAGGGTTTCTCCACTGAGACTCTCCAAGTCACACTGATATCTGAGTTTTCTGATATGCTCCCATTCCCTTCAGCTATCCAGTACATAGCCATGTCACAGAGCTTGGAGGTGGTACATAACTTGGAAACAAAATCATGAGCCTATTCTAGAGAGAGGCCAAAATCAGGAAGAATACAGGAACTTAGGAAGATTGTAGGTGTTGTACATCTATAAGGCAAGCCACAGTCCATTCATAAATTAGGGAGGATGAATGCTGAGAAGCTTTCTACTAGACATAACACATCCATTGATGCATTCTCTTTTCTAATATCTACAACCACAGACACAGTGGGATACACAGACATAGAAACACTCGCCTTGTCAAAGGACTTACTAGACACAGTCCATTCCAAACCAAACAAACTGCCTTTTCTACGTATTCTTAGAACATGAGACAAAACCACAAACTCACACCCATACCCACAAAGATACCTCTTTCCCCCAAGTAGGTATGTGACTATCCAGAGAGTCCTCTGACTGGTGGGCCATTTTTTGTTCCCCCGAAATGGCCTGTCCTGTCTAAGATCTGGTCTACTTGGCCAACTCTGTGAAGTTGTCAGGGCCCAGCAGTGAGCCACTACCTGCGTTCTTAGGAAAGGCCGCTCTTTAGAGCTCTCCTGGCATTTGGCCATACTCACATCAGTATTTACCAAGAAAGACGGACTCTGTCCTTGGTAAGTCTAAACAAGTGAGACCACTGGGACTGAGACTGGGCCTGCCTCTGGGTGCTTGGCTTCCTGGATTCCAAGTTCAGAGAGTTCCATCACCAAGGAAATTAGGTAAGGTCACTTCCTTCAGAAACTGAATGAGGTCACTGCCTTGGCAACCACTTTGTCCTAACAGTTTCTTCAAACGGTCCTTTGAGATGGAGGCTGCCCCTATTTCCTGTGACAATTTCACAAGTTAGAATGTTATATTAACCATAGGCACTTGGAACAGCTCTCCACACAGGCCTGGTTTGGTTTATCTTCTCTACATTAAAAAGATAGAGGCTGATTCAGACACATCCCTTCGTCCTGACCAGGTTTTTTTTGCCATGTAATAGGACTTTCGCTTTCTCAGGTCCTTCATAGTTCCCTACATCTTCTCCAGGGATCATATCTACATGGACCTTTGAGCTTCTCAGCAGGTGAAAGATTCCCTATATTCCTGTATTGTAAGACCAACTCTGTGCCTGCTCTTTTGTAAAGTTAGATTAGGGAACAGTGTATGATTAGGGTTAATAACAGGTTTGATTAGGGTTAGGAATCATTCTGCTGGATGAATAATGGTATTGGTATTCTGTGATATTTAATAATATAGAGGTGAAATATAAGTATGAAAACAGAATTCTAGGTAAGATTTGAAGCTCAGAAGGGCATTGGTCACTTTAGTGGGATACTTACCTTTGAACTATGTTCTGCACAGATGTCTCAAATAAATAGATAAACAATGGCAAAGGACCATGTACCTTGGTTGATTGAATGTCTAAGAGAACATCCAGTCAAAAAGGCATAGTCGATAGGATTAGGAAGATAGTGTTGGTTTAGATAGAAAAGTGAGTATAGGATTTGGACCAAAAGTTCTTTAGCAATAGAGTTTTGGTTAGAGAGTGAATGTAAATGTCAGCACATGTGAAGAGTCGGTCACAGTGATGAACTGGAAAAAATATGTAGGATAGGAGATATCAATAGAGACATTAGGAAATCAGGCAAAGTATATAGTGAGTGATAGGATTAGACATATTCAACAGGCTTGAGATTGAATATATAATCTTAGGAAGAAACAAATATGTAGTCACCAATAGCATAGACATTTGAGAGCATTAGGCAACCTGGACATGGGTGTTTTTAGTAATCCATGCACGCTTTCTATTTAGGATTTGGTACAAACATAAGTGTGACATTTGCTTTTTTTGTGTCCAGAATATTACACTGATAAAATATATATGTAGATCAGATGACATGAGTATTTCTTCCACCATTTCTAGGAGCAATATATTGAAGACATATAAATTAGTATTGGGGGTACAAATAGGTGCACCCTTTTTCTATGAATATAGAGATAATGCATGACTAAACCATAGTGTGAATAAATAGTATCACTGTTTTCAACTTTAAATAATGGATTGAATTGATATCTGAAAATATACAGGAAATTTTATATTTATGTACATACATTCATTCAAACCAGTTATATATCTATTGGTAATATTAGGGTTATAGTTTATCATGAAGTGTGTGTGAGTTTTGCTTCAAAATTGATTATGGAAATCGAAAATAATGTGTTTGAAAAGAAGTCTAATGAAAAGACCAATCAAGACACCTGGAGAAATACATGTGTTCAAAAGCAGGAATTGATTGTAAGTGAAACAAATGCCCATAAATTTGTGAATTTGTGGATGAAATATATATCCTATGATGTCCATTATATGAAGAAATATTAAGTACCAGTGTTGAATAAAATTGAACATCAAAATACACACCTTGTCCCATCGGAATCTACTTGCATTGATGTTAAACTGGGTCAGTTACTGTAGAAATATTAGTTTTTGTATGCACCATTCATTCAACTTAGTGTTCAGTACTAGGATACAAATATGTTTTTCAGGTGGATGAATATTTCTGAGAATAATCTTGTGAAAAGTTGATTATAAATCCAAGTCCATGAACATGAATGAATTTAGGGAATTTAAATAAGACACATATATTTCATAGTTTGAAAAATCTGGAGAGTGTGTATTTGTATATATATACACATATTTATATATACACAAAACACACACAGAGACATTAAAAAGTAGTAATATATATGGCAATCAAAATTCATCAATAAATATATATTATCCACAGAGGACAAAACATATATTTTACTGAACATGGATTTATGTATATTGTTGTTCTACCAGGGGACTCAACCATAGGTTGAATTTTCGTTTCCAACAGCGTTTAAGAGGAGTGATCTTTTTTCAGAATTTGTATCGGCCAAGTCAGCCACCTCACAAACATGTACCTGTGATACCAGGTAGGATTCTATAAGTGCATGTAAAAATACATGTGATGAATAGGATACAGAGAAAGGGATACAGGAATTCACATATTTGTTAATATTAAAAACACATGAAGAATTATTTCAATTGAAAATTTACTAGATTTATAACACCTAGCGTTTATCATGCAAAAGGCAAGTCCAACTATACACCATGCCTCCACTGAACTTCTTGTATTTCTATTCTGTTTGCATTATTTTTCTCCATCATCTTAGGATTAGTTGTCAGACTCTAGTAAGGTATGTGAACATTTCTCAGAATAATCTTGTGAAAAGAATATTATAAATCCACATTCATGAATATGAAAAATTTAGGAAGTGTAAAATAGGACACATATATTTCATATTTTGAATAATCTGGAGAGTGTGTGTGCGTGTGTGTGTGTGTGTGTGTGTGTGTGTGTGTATAGATATACACACTCATGCACACACACACACACACACACATATACACAGACATTAAAAAGTAGCACTATATGTCAATTGAAAATCACCAAGAAATATATATCATGCACAGATTCAAATAAATTCATTTTACTGAACATGGATTTATGTATAATGTTGTTCAACTAGGAAGCTCACACATAGGTTGAATTTTCAATTCCAACAGCGTTTAGGAGGAGTGATCCCTTGTCAGAATTTGTATCTGCCAATTCAGCCACCACACAAGAATGAACGTGTGGTAACAGGTAGGATTCTATATGTGCATATAGAAATACAGGTCCTGAATAGGCATTAAAAACATATGGAGAACTATTTCCAAAAAAAATTGATTGGATTTATAACTCCTACCCTATATTATGCAAAAGGCAAGTCCAACTATACACCATGCCTCCTCTGAACTGCTTGTAGTTCTATTCTTTTTGGGTTATTTTTCTCCAACATATTAGGATTAGTATTCAGAATCTAGTAGAGTATGTGTTAATGTCAGGGATTCAGTATTTTGAATGGAAAATTGGAAAATTTATCCAATGTGTATGCAAATATGTGCTACACAAAAATCTTCCCACTTTCATCCAGAACAATGCCTTGACATTACCTTCACCCCAAGTAAGACACAATTAGAGGAGAAGTGTTAGAAAATCTGTGAATACTTATCTGGAATGGAATATGATAAGGAGTTCACAACCATGGACGTGGTAGAGGAGTTTCCAAAAGTAAGGGACAGGGTAAACACTCCACAATAATGGAGCTCTGCTGGCCTAATGACTTCTTGAGAAACTGCCTCTGAGTTTGGGCACTTGAAATATATGTTGTTGTCAGGAGCTTTTGCTTTTTTTCTAGTGAGATGATCAAAGCTGGGTCAGCATCTATGTGACCTGGAGGACATAAATTGTAATATTCCAATGAACATGAGGGAAGAGTGCTGGATTCTCTTTTTGTGGGTATACTGTGGCCACTGGTGGCTAAGTGTCTCCCTGTGTGGACTGTTTAGTCATTTATTGCTCTTCCACTCTCCATTGTGTTTCTTGCTCCTGCACTGGGAGTTTGGTATTTGCTTCACCAAATAAATGGAGCTCAACTGGGACACAGTGCTGGTGGGAGTTATGTCACGTGTGGTGGGTCAGGTTCTGCAGGAGAATGCACCAACCAGGTTTCTAACCCACATAGTTTACCCCCTTGAACATAGCAAGCTGATTCTGAACATTGCCTTGAAACCTCTCCATATATCAAGATGCCTTTAAATAGAAATTTATGCTGGCTGCACCATGTCAGTCCCAAGCAATTTGGAATCCAATGGTAGATCCTCATTCCCCTACCACAGATGTTTTATCACACATATGCCCACCACTTCTCTAGGCCCACTACTCAGCAGGATCCAACCTATAGGCTTCTCTGTTCTACACCATTTTCAGGAAACCCAGTCAATCAAGGCACTCTCTGGTATACTCATGATCAGCAACAGGACACCCAAAGTTTCTCCAGTGCCACCAGGTCATTGAAATTTCAAAAATTTAATGGTATTTATATAGCCATTTTTCAAGGATGAAATTGGAGGCACTGTGGATTTCAATTCATTTAGGAACCCTTAAATGGTGAGAAAGCTCATTTCAATGAAAGATCTGGAGAACTCTCACAGGCAAGGGTTCCCAAAGAGTGGCCAAAAGGTCATATGAAGCCAGGCCCATTGAGGTCTACATGTGAGGTCCATGTGCGTTTTGACTCTCAATTATGGTTGCCAAGTCTTTCAGAATAAAATCATGTGATATCCTGGCTGAGATTTCCACTCTCTGTGGAAAGCGACCCTGATCGCATTTTCCAAGGGCAATTCTCATGCGAGGCCTCCTAAAATCCCAACACAATTCATGGCAACACTTCTCTGAGGTCCGTTCCAGCACTCAGTCTCTAAGGGGAATCACACCAGTGTTCAGGCCCAAGAGGACCCAGGCATCTCTTCCAACCGCCACACAAATGACCGCAATTAAATCAAAACACTCCAACATGGGCCTCATATTCTTCCATATAGACACTCATCATAACCTCTGGCTGAAAGTTTCCATAAGGGGTGCAGCCCAAGACAGTGTCCAAAATAAGCTCTTTTGCCCCTCATTTGCCTAACATCAGGGTGGACTGTACACCCTTCCTTTGAACCAGGAATGATCAAATAGCCCTGCCGTTAATACTGCCCTGCTTCTCCAATTTGAGGCCTACTGACTGTCAGGTATTGATTCTTTCTGTGATTTGGAGTCATGACAAAACCCAAGCCCCTATGGACTATCCACTGTATGGCTTTGAAGAACTCTTTTGACCCAAAGGATCCCTATTCTCACTTGATGGAAGTCAGGAACTGAAAAGTTCGGACGAACGTCTTAGGAAAAGACCACCAAGAGACTGTCTCATGCCACCACAAAAGGGTTTATTGTGGGTCCAGCATGCTGGGGCTCAGAGCTCACTTCAGAGGAGCAAAGAACAAAGAGCCCCAGAACAACTTGAGCAGAGTTTATATACATTCTATGGAGAGGGCAGGGTTTTTACATACATCATAGCCTCTTTTAGAAAATCATCTTATACCCCAGCAAAATCAAATAACAACTCTAAAACATGATTAGCACATTCATTGGCGGGAACAGGTCGTGCAGTGGGTGATTGGTCAGCCCTGAGAAGGGGTTAACATTTAAACTGATTGGTTGAAGCCCTGAGATGTATACGTGCAGATCTGCATGGTTTCTGGGAAGGGGTGTTAAGTATCTAGCTGGTCAGGGAAGATTTCAACACACATCTAATAGGAAGATCTGGGAATTGTCTTAAGTGCCACAGGAATTTCAGGTTCTGAGTGCAGCTTGAAAGCTTTACAAAACCTGGTTCTTTACATTTCAATTTCAATATATTTTATTCTTTCATTTCCCACTCCTTTTTCTGACTACTTTTAATCTTAAAAGTAATGTTTCATAATTATTCTGGCGTCTCAAATTTTATTTCTGCCAGTGGAGCATATTTCTGTCTGATTAGCATGAGTTTTACCTACCCAATCTGAGCCTGGAATAAGGAAACTATGCGGTTAAGCAAACAAGGTCCCACAGTTAGCAACACCTTAAGGATGATCAGGGGTCAAGCTAAGTCTGATAGGAGTGTAGTTAACCAGGGGGACTGGGTAAAACATGACTCAAACCACCCTTGTTGAATCTCCCTTTCTCTCTGGCACTATTCAAGTTATTTTCTTAATTTACTCATGGATTATTTTGCAACTCCAGTAGGGTCAGCATAAAAACAACAGTATTCTCTCAGTGCCGCACAGAGACCCCCTCCCTCATGAAGAGGAAATCTAGTCCTCCCCTGTTCTGTAAAACAAATGCAGAGAGAGAGAGAGGTTAAGGATTCCTGCAGCACTGTGATAGAGGTTTCTAACGTCTTCAAGTCTTGATCTATTGATGTTTCTAATTGGGCCAATTGTTGTGACCCACGGATCATAGCAGCTGTTCCCATACCCACTCCTGCAGGACCTCCTATCCCCAATAGGATGGCTAGAGTAAGGGACAATGGCTCCCAGTGAAATTGGGTTGTTTGTCCCCCAAGTAGACCTTCGAATGATTCTCCATCATGATAGAGCACCCTGGGGAGTATCTGCACCATTACACAATAATTTACAGAGCTGTCAAATACCTGGGCTGAAAAGCAATGAGTTCTGACTGTGTGGAGTTCAGTACCATAAACATTCCTTTAATTAGTTCCCAGGGGGTGGAGTCAGCTGTACTCTGGACTGGGGAAGTAGGCAAAGATGGAAACCGGGAATTATGAGATGGTAGAGGGGTTCTGGTAGATCTAGGCATGGGAGGTTTAGGAGGCTTAATTCCTGGCTTGAGGGGATTGGGCCCTATTGCTGTGGGATTTTCTTTCTTTTTAAGCTGGAGGGTGAACCAGAGACCAAAGTCATAACCGGGGCCATAAATATAGAATTGCATTCCCCACTTATTTCTCATAGGCCATTTTGTTCTGAGGTAGCCCCTTCCTTTGGAAGTGAAAGTTATATTGAGGGGGTAACATAGACTATTCTTTCCACAGCGAGTTTTTGACACCACTTGGCTAGCGGCACATTTCTTGGGATCAATCCAGGTGTCATTTCATCCTACCCAAATCTTGCTGTCTGGGGAGTTTGGGTTCCACCATGCAGCTTCCGTTTGTTCACAACCCCAAGATCTAAAATAAAAGTTACTGGGTCCTCCACAGGTTTGGGCCTGTTTGCGACTTTGGAAATCTGCTGGGCACACATAATAGTCTTGACTGGCTAGTTTACACATGAGCTTGGGGAGATGACATCCATAATTCATGGGGTAAAGTGGTCTATGTTGCCCTGGTTTGCATTTGAGTGGGATCTGTGTGGGGTCCTCTATGTCAGGGAGATCCCAGTCAGAGAGGCCTATGGGAAGCTGACAAATGTCCGGGGGGAGAGATGGCCACCAATTCCATAAGGGGGATGTATGTGAAATACACCACCCTACTTGCCCAGTAGGATTTATAACTTGCCATCGTTGCTGAACAGGCTGATGGGGATTAGGACTGCTGATGGTCAGGGGAAGAATCCATAGCCCTACCCACACGACGGACATGCAACTTGAGATGGTTACCAGTCTGTTTCAGTTTCCAGCCGGAGTCTGTACAGGGTGCAGGCATGAGATGGGTGGTATTTATCTATGAAGTGATCTCATCCACTTTCACCACTGTGGGTGTTATAAGCAGCACCTGGTATGGTCCTTTCCAGCGGGGTTCCAGGGATGACACCTGATGCCATCTCACGTAGATGAACTCTCCCACTTGATATCGATGTGGGGTTCCCTCATCTCCAGGCTGATTAGCAGAGGCCAACTGTTTCCACAGGTATCGCTGGGTGCTGGTTTTGTTCAAGGGCTTTAAGTCTGTCAAGCAAGGGGGTGTGAAAGGAATCATTAAGTCTCCTAGTTGGGGTTAGGTCCCTTACTGAAGGAGGGGCACCATAGAGAATTTCATAAGGGGTGAGGTTACACAAAGAGGAAGACTTGGTATTTCTTGCACAAAACAGTGCATAACTTAGGAACAGAGTCCAATTTTTCATGCCAGTCTCCAAGCTTTATTTCGTTAAGGTCTCTATGATGGTTCTATTCATCCTTTCTACCTGTCCTGAGCTCTGGGGTCTATAAGCACAATGTAACTTCCAATTAATCCCCAGGGTCCTGGCAAATCCCTGTCTTACCTGGGCCATGAATACCGGACACTTATCCGACCCTATTACCTTAGGCAGGCTGAACCTTGGAAAATGTCTTCTAGGATCTTTTTGACCACCAGCTGAGCCGTTTCTTTCTTCATGGGGAAGGCTTCGACCCATCCTGAAAAAGTATCTACAAAGACTAGGAGACATTTAAGTCCAATCCTTACTGGCTTTATTTCAGTAAAGCTCACTTCCCAGAATTGTCCTGGTCTGATTCCTCATAAGCGCTTCCCTGAAGTAAGCTTCGATGGGTAAGTATTAACTAATTGGCCAACTTGACAAGCTGTAGTCACCTGCGCAGTTATTTCTTTCCTCTGTGAGTCAGTCAATAATAATTCCTTCCTTTGGTCCTTTAAGAGTGCCTATAACTTCTTAGAGTCTAAGTGGGTGAGCTGGTGTATGTCTTTGAGATAAAGGTGGGCTTTTGAAAATTGTGTACTTGGCTCTGTAGGTTCCCAGAGTTCTGTATCTGTCTCCTCAGATGATAAGTTGCCTGAATGTTCCGGTGCGGCCAAGTCTCCTGATTGTTGTTCCCCCCGGTGTGGAAAAAGTGAACAGAGGCACTCCGTTTAGGGCTGCCAATTAGCTTCCTCATCTGCCCTTCTGTTTCCAACCGCCACGGGGTCGTTTCCCTTCTGGTGCCCTGGACAGTGCACTATGCCTAGGTCCGTAGGGCCCTGCACTGCTGAGAGAAGGTGGAGGATCATATCTTTGTTCCTTATTTCTTTATTTCTTTCCCAGCCGAGGTTAATAGCTGCCTTTGCACATTTGCAGTGGCAAATGCATAGCGGCTATCAGTGTATATGGTGGCCCTTTTGCCTGTTGCTAGTACCAATGCTTTCGTAAGGGCAATCAGTTCTGCCTTTTGGACTGATGTCTCTTCTGTGAGACCAGAGAAACAGATGACATTAGTTTTGCTAACTACTGCTGCTCCAGCCCACCATGTACCATCTTGGAGGAAGCTGCTCTCGTTCGTAAACCATACGACTTCAGGGTGAGGCAGTGGCTGGATCCTTCAAGTCTCGTCCTATACTGGTTTCTCTGCCTCTTTTTGGGCCACTCTTTGTCCAAGTTTTCTTTTTCTTTACAGTAGGCACATTGATCTGAGGCCAGGGGCAGCCTTTGGCATGGGTCCATGTATCCCTTCATGTCTCCATGCTTTTTAACTTCTGGTCTATTTGCTGCTCTGACCAAAACCTTAGCCAATGATTTAGTCTGCCTTTTGCTCCTTTCATCCTCCTTTTGTTCCCTTTCCTTCTCTCTCATCTGTTCCCATTCCTCCTCAGTTTCTCTCTTATAATATACTTTCTCAGTTTCTCTGACTAAATCTCTTAAGGTCATATCTTGTAATCCATCTAGACGTTGTAACTTTCTCTTAATATCTTGGGCAGCCTGCTGGATAAAGGCCATTGCAACAGAGGTTTTTTTGTCCTCTGCCTGAGGATCAAAAGGAGTATATTTTCTATTTGCTTCCATAATTCTCTCCAGAATCATAGAGGGAGACTCATTAGGACCTTGGATTATCTCTCTTACCATGGCCAAATTAGTCGGCCCTCTGGCGGCCACTCGGAGCCCCGCTATTAGAGCCCGGTGATAAGTGGACAAATGCTACCAACCTTCAAAGGTGTTGGGGTCCCAGTTTTGTCGGTTCATGGGCCCATAAGGACGAAGAGGGAGCATCACAGTGGCTTCTGAGTTTTCTATTTTCCGTAGCTGGCGGGTTTCTTCAGGTGGCCCAGCTTCCACCAGAAAAGGAGGGGCTGCTGCTGCTGCGGAGAAGTCCCTTGGAGGGCTTGGGTCTGGCCCAATTGCCTCTAGTGGCGGAGAGGCTGAGTCAGTGGTGGGAGAATCATCTGGAATGTGTTGGCGGTTGGGGAGCGAGGGTAAAGGATAAGGAGGGGGAGAATTGTCCAGTCTTGTGACTCAGGAAGAATGCGGGGAAGCTGGGGAGGGAACGGAAGGTTTGAATGATAGGATCCTGGGGAAGGGGTATATGGCTGTTGATCTGGGTGGCCACGTGGTCCCGGCTGAAAGACAATATCTCTGACTTTTCGGATTAGAGGGAAGTAGAAGGATCCTTCTGCGGGCCACCCGACTTTGAGGATGGGCCATTCTGAAGCACAGAGAGTCTGCCAGGTCTGACATTTAACTGAAAAATAATGATTCTGGGCCCTTGAGCGGACATCAGTCCAATGATCAAGGGTCAGGGACAGAAGCGTGAAAGTGCTTTGTCCCATAATGGGAGTTACTCAAAAAGAGACAGTGAAGACACAAACGCAACACAGACAAAGACAAACAGTAAACGTTAAACATGGGTCCAAGACAAATATTAGAACTCAGTAACTGGCAAAACCTGATGGGTTAGACAATAAAGACAGACAGTAAACTCAACATGAGTTCGGGACAATGAACAAAACTGTGTAGCCAGCAAAACCTGATGGGCTGGCAAACCGAATCCTGAAGCAAAATATAACCGAGTTGAGGAAACTAATATTCCTTGATTTCCCTCATCCTCTGGAGTGTCCCCCAGGGACGTGGCCAGTAGCTCTGTGACACGTCTGCCAGCCACCGTCAGAGAGAGCTAATGCTCTTCACCGACAGCCACTTTGCCAAGCCCTCACCTGAAACCCGAAACCAGAAAGAGGCGCCTTTCTTACCCTGAGAGGAGTCCCTTGGGGTCTTTCGTCCGCTGCGCCGGATATCTCACCTGGGGCCTCCAGATGAAAAGGTGGGGCGAACATTGGAGGAAAAGACCACCAACAGGCTTTCTCAAGCAACACCAAAGGGTTTATTGGGGGTATAGCGTGATGGAGCTCAGGGCTCACTTCAGAGGAGCAAAGAACAAAGAGCCCTAAGAACCACTCGAGCGGAGTTTATATACATTCTTTAGAGAGGGTAGGGACTTTACACACATCATAGCCTCCTTTAGCAAATCATCATATTCCACGGGAAAATCAAATAACAACTCTAAAACATGATTAGCACATTCATTGGCGGGAACAGGTTGGGCAGGGGGTGATTGGTCAGCCCTTAGAAGGGGTATACATTTAAATTGATTGGTGGATGCACTGTGATGTATACGTGGTGAGCTGCATGGTTTCTGGGGAGGGGCTGTTAAGTAACTAGGTCCTCAGGGAAGATTTCAACACACATCTAATGTGCAAATCCGGGAATTGTCTTAACTGCCACAGGAATTTCAGGTGCTGAGTGCAGCTTGGAAACTTTACAAAACCTGGTTCTTTACATTTCAATTTCAATTTCTTTTATTCTTTCAGAACCTTACAGAGGAAGGCGAGAGAGTTCATCGACAATTACTGCTATTTTGGCTATATTGGTTTTGGATGCACACATGGGATCTTTCTTTAGATCCATCTGGTGCTGATAATCTAAGCCATAGCCTCAAACAGGGCCAAGAGGCTGATTAAAACATATCCATTTCCAAAGCAATTACTACTCTGAAGTCAGTTACAGAACTCAGTCTCTTAGGAGAATCACGCCAGTGTTAAAGCCCAGGTGAACACAGTCATCTCATCCAAAAGCCACACAAGTTACCACAATTAAAATCAAAACAATCCCACATGGCCCTCATCTACTTCCATATAGTCACTCATCATAACCTCTGGCTGGAGGTTTCCTTAAATGGCACAGCCCAATAGAGTGTCCATAATAAGCTCCCTTCCCCTAATTTGCCTAAATTCAGGGTGGCCTGGACACCCTTCCTGTGAACCAGGATTGATCACATAGTTCTGCCATTAATACTGCTCTGTTTCTGCAATTTGAGGCCTACTGACTGTCAGGTATAGATTCCTTATGTGATTTGGAGTCATTATTAAACCCAAGCACCTTTGCAGGGATTGGAAGAACTCATTTGACCCAGAAAATCCCAATACTCCCTTGATGGAGGTCAAGAACCAAACAGAGGAAGGCAAGAGACTTCATCCACAATGACTGATTTTTTGCCATTTTGGTTTTGGATGCACACATTGAATCTTTCTTTAGATCCATCCGATGCTGATAATCTAAGCCACAGCCTCACACAGGGCCAAGAGGCTGATTCAGAGACATTCCTTTCCAAAGTAATTAAGCAAAGAGCCACAGGTGATGCCCATTCATTTCCATTTTAAAACTGTTTTCTTCAGGCTTCACAAAGGGTGGCCTGAGGCAAAGACCTTCCTGACATTCAGGCAACAGAACAATAGGTAAGCAAAAGGGCCAAAGCAGGGTTTCTCCACTGAGACTTTCCTGGTCACACTGATATCTGAGTTTTCTGAGATGCTTGCCATTCCCTTCAGCTATGGATTACATGGCCATGTCACAGAGTTTGGAGGTGGTACATATTTTGGACACAAAACCATGAGCCTATTCTGGAGAGTGGCCAGAATTCAGGAAGAAAACAGGAACTTAGGAAGACAGTACATGTTGTCCATCGATAAGGAAACCTGCAATCCATTCCTAAAATGGGTAGGATGAATGCTGGGAAGCTTTCTACTAGACAGGACACATCCATTGATTCATTCTCTTTTCTAATGTCTACAACCACGGACACAGTGGGATACACAGACATAGAAACACTCGCCTTGTCAAAAGACTTTCTAGAAACATTCCACTCCAAACCAAGCAAGCCGCCTTCCCTACCTATTCTCAGAATATAAGACAAAACCACAAACTCACACCCACACTGAAAAAGGCACCTCCTTCCCCAAAGTAAGTCTGTGACTATCCAGAGTGTCCTCTGAATGGTGGGCTATACTATGTTCCCCAGAAATGGCCTGTCCTTTCTCAGATCTGGTCTCCTTGGCCAACTCTGTGAAATATCAGGAGCCCGCGGTGAGCCACTTCTTGCTTTCTCTGGAAAGGCCAGTCTTCAAACTTTCCTGGCATTTGGCCATCCTCACATCAGTAGGAACCAAGAAAGACTGACTCTGTCCTTGGTAAATTTAAACAAGTGATCCCACTGTACTGGGAATTGGACTGGTTCTGGATGCCTGACTTCCTGGATCCCAAGTTCACAGAGTTCCATCACCAAGGAAGTGAGGTGAGGTCACTTCCTTCAGGAACTGAATGAGGTGACTGCCTTAGCAACCACTTTTTCCGAACAGTTGCTTCCATACTTCCTCTGACACTTTCACAAGTTAGATAGGTATCTCAACCATAGGAACCCAGGAACAGCTCTCCACAAAGGCCTTGGTTGGTCCATCTTTTCTACATTAAGGAGAGAGGGTGAATGAGAAACAACCCTTCATCCTTACCAGGTTGTTTTCCATGGAATATGACTTTTGCTCTCTCACGTCCTTCATAGTTGCCTACATGTTCTCCAGGGATCATTTCTGCATGGACCTTTGAGGTTTTCAGCAGGTGGAAGATCCACTACATTCCTGTATTGTAAGACCAACTCTGTCCCTGCTGTTCTGTAATGTTAGATTGAGGGAACAGTGTATGGTTAGGGTTAATAACATGTGTGATTTGGGTTAGGAATCATTCTGCTGGATGAATAATGGTATTGGGAACCTGCTATATGTATGAGAATATATAGGTGAAATATATGTATGAAAACAGAAATCTAGGTAAGATTTGAAGCCCAAAAGAGCATTGGGCCCTTGATTGGAATACTTAGCTTTGAATT